>NC_072412.2:52409586-52712278 GCF_028858775.2 Pan troglodytes
TACCACCATTAAAAAAAGCCAAAAACAAAAATGCAAAATGAAATATAATTGATAGCTAGGTACTAGGACAAATAGAGATAAGGCAAATGTAGTAATACCTAATTGACGGTCCACGTGATGCATAGAGGGCGTTTAGTGTACAGTTCTTTCAGTTGTTTTTGATATTTGCAAATTCTCAAAATGAAACAGGAAAAAAGTCTGCCACGGCTCCCTATTCTTATTACATCAAGTTGAAATGCCTCTGCCTGGCCTTTAAAGAAAGATTATAGTTGTGCTACACCTGTCCAACCTTATTTTCTGCTGCTCCCTATCAGGCCCTCTGCTGTAACCAAGCTATTTCCCTCATTATCCCTCCCTCCTGCTATGCTCAGTTTCTCTTCACACTTTTGATCTTATTGTTTCTCCTGCCTAAGGTGCCCTCAAATTCCCTCCTCACCCATGCCGCTCTTGCTAGTCCACACTGACTTCCTATTATACTCATAATTTCATGGAAACTCGATAGATCCTGCCTCACATTGTTCACTCTGGTCTACTAGTCTGGTATCACATCATTGCGAACCTGTTCTGATGCTTCTTTGTGTCACTCAGCATGTAGCATAATATTGAGCAGGAGATGATCAATAATTTCTAGTTGGCTGATTAATTATTAATAACAATTGTCATCTGTTTGTCATCCAAAGTACCACCAGGATGGCTATAAAGTAGAAAGGAGAGTTTTATTGGTGATATCAGTTTGAAAACTGGGAACAGACAGTCCCTGGTGTGAGAAGATGCTCTCTCTCAGAGAAGGAAGGAAGAGGTTGCTTTTACTTCCCACGAGTGTGTGTTACACAATAGAATCATACATACTCAGTAGGTTTGGGGAAAATCTGTACATATTTACAAGGGGAGTCAAGTGCATGCACAATGGGTAAACATATGTAACATACAGTCCATGTTCACCTTGGGGCAAGGTTTTAGTATTAAAATGAGGTGGAATTTGGCTCTTTACATCAAAAGATGTACTAGAGGATACAAAAACAACTTGTGTGTAGTCTCTATAAGCTGGCTGTGACTGGCTTGGGGTTTGCAGTTGCTTATCAGGAAATGGTGTTTCTAAGGCCAGTCCTCTGTCCAATCAGAGTTGCAGTGTTCTGGGTTGTGAATCAGAGGTAAGGAGGATCTGACATTTTGCCCGATAGCTCCTATTGTTAGGGAGTTTCGCAAGAGTGTTTTTGTTTTGTTTTGTTTTGGCAGTTGTAGGAATTTAGGAAGTTGCATGCTGGCTGAGTCCTGAACCTTCGGCTTGTAGGTTAACTTTTGTTTCTTAAACATTAGGGTCCATTTTAGTTGATAAAGGGGCATCTATTTTGGTCTCTCAGATCATAAACGCAATCATTGAATGAATCTGTTTCTTTTATACTGCGTAGTATATACGCAGTATATAAGTATATATACGTAGTATATAAAACAAGAGCACAGTGCCTGCTGTGGTATGGTGTCTGCCCCATGGAAGATTTTCAGTAACTTTTGGATAAAATTGTTTTTGCTCTCTCTGCCTTTTCTCTATTTGAATACCAGGTTGTCTACACATTATGTCTACTGAATAGACCAGGTTTCCAGTTGCCATATACTACACAGAAATAAACAAACAAGCCACACATTCACTAGGAACTTTGTGAAAGTTCAAAGTTGGAAGCACTTTTCCCACTTGTGTCTAGAAGGGATGCTTGCCTGTGGCTACTCTGAAATGAAGTTTGGATTTTGTATTAGTTTTCTATTGCTAATGTAACAAATTACTGATGGCAGTGGCTGCTGCCATCATGCTGGCTGCAGCAGGGAAGCACGGCTGGGGCTGCACACTCCATGGAGCCAGTGGGAGCCCTGCCCCTTCTGAGTTGGAACAGGAGCTCTCCGTGCTGCTGCGGCCTCTCAAACCGCAGCTGCAGACCCAGGCCTCCTGCTCTGCGGAGCAAGCAGGAGCCCCGCCCAGGAGGGCATGGCTACAGCCGCCCAGGAGCCCTGCCCCTTCTGAGTTGGGAGGGCGGGTGCGCATGGGTGCAGCTGCCACTGCCCTCCCAGGCGCAGGACCCGGGCATCTCTGCAGCCTGCACCCTTGGGGGCCCCAGGAAGGACCCACCCCCTCAGTCTTTGCAGGCTCGGGGGTGTCTGCTCCCACTGCCTGGCCTCTCTTCACTCCTGCCTGCTCTGATCTCAGAGCAGGGTTGGGGCCAAACCCCGGGGCCATGAATGGCTGTGGGAGGCAGACAGAAAACTGGGTGGAAGGGAGCAGATCCCCAGTGAGACCCCACCTTCAGGCCAGGGAGGGCGGAAGATTGCTGTCCTGGCTGCGAGTCCCTGCAGGACTGGAGTTGGGTCTCATGGTGCCTCTTCTGGGCTGCCTGTGAGGTCCATAAAAGCCCTGGGCCCAGCCAGAGCAGGGCAGAGGATGGGCAGACAACTAAGAGAGCAGAGGATGGAGGGATGAGGAAGATGACCAGCAGCTGCAGGGAGGAGTATCTTCTCCACTGAGAGATGCAGATAACGGGAGGACCAGAGAGGAGCTACCCTCTCTGCTGAGAGCTTCAGAGACCTGCAGAGACATTGGAATGACTTGCCTGAGGAGAAGAGCCACCCTCTCCAGGGCCTCCCCTCTTCTAAGAGCTGAACATCTGACTGGACGACCTGCCTACAGAGAAGAGCTACCCACTGCTCTGAACTGTTCTAACACTAAATAAAACTCTTCTTCAGCCTTCACTTGTCTGCATACCTCATTCTTCCAGGACGTAGGACAAGAACTCAGGCAAAGGTGCTGTGGTCATGGATCCAGCCAGAAAAACTGACACCCCAGTGATCCCATAACATCACAACTTAGTGGCTTAAAACAACACAAATGTATTATTTTACAGTTCCAGAGGTTAGACATCTGAAATGAGTCCTTTAGGCTAAAATCAAGGTGCTGGAGGAGCTGCATTCATTCTGGAGGGCCTGAAGTGGACACTTACGTTTCACATTCTGTAAGAGTTGGGAAGCCAAGTGTGGCTGGTCACAGCTCAGGGAGTTACAGAAGAAGAGCTCAGAGAGATGAGGGCTGGGCAGGTTATGTAGGAATTTCTCAGGCATTTATTCTGCATGAGATGGGGAGCCATTGGAGGCTTTTGAGCAGAAGATTGTTTTTTTAAGGGTCCCTCTGGCTGTTGTGATGTGAACAGATTTTCTGGGTGGGGTAAGAACAAAAGCCAGAGAACCAGGAAGGGAGCTTCTTAGTCATTTATGTGAGAGTTGATGGTGGTTTTGGTGTGGGGTGATGGATATATTTTGAAGACTGAACCAACACGACTTCCTGATGGAGAAGATATCAAATGTATTGAGAGAGACAGACACACAGGCAGAGAAAGGAGAGAGAGAGAGAGAGAGAGAGAGAAAAGAGAGGAGAAGAGAAAAGAGAAGAGAAGAGAACAGGAGAGAGAATCTAAAAGAGAAAAACAATTGAATTCTTTCTTTGAACTCCTGGAGTGAAGGAAGGAGTATGGAGGATGGAGTGACTTACATCAAACTGTTGATGCGAAGTAGAAGAGACTGAACAGCTGTAAAAGGGACCCTCCCATTTGGCTGTGAGCTGTTGTATATTTGAATAGTTTACAATGACAATTTATTTATGTTATTTGTATATCTTCTGAAAAAGTTACAGGCAAGACTGACGACTTTTGCAAAGGACACATTTTGCTTCATTTAGGCACTGTGTGCAGTTTTAACATGAGCTTTGTCAGAGATGTGGATTAATTCAGACAAATATTTAGTATCTACAATTAGCAAGGAGAATGCCATGTGCCATGGAACCATCTGATAAATATAGGATTATAAAGAAAAATGCAATGAAGAATGAAACAATTAAATTTATTATTGACTCAGGAGATTGAGATGTAAATGTAACTGAAGTTAATAGATTACAATTATAGATCATTGTGCATTTCTTAGAAGGAAGAAAAGTTTACTGATTGAAATGAAAATAGTGATCAAACCATATAAAGTGCTTGAAGAGAGAGAGGTACAGGCTGCTATTTTTTTCTCCAGCAGTCCAATAATGCTGTATTATTTGGTGAACTCAGTATAGACTTCAACATTTTTCACATTGACGTGGGAGTAGAACTAATTAGGCTGAATGTGTTTCTATAGATTCTTTTTCTTAGGATATCAAGCCTTTCATTGCACTAGTCTTTTCTTGTATTGAATACAATTTTTGAAACTTCACATATGTAAAAATAAACTGAATGCCTTTTTGAAATTAAGATTTTGCTAAGTCTATGAGCACATGCATACAAAAATGCCTTAGGGTTGTTTAGAGGACTAAATGGAATAATTTTAAGAAAGAGCTTTGTAAACTTTAAAGTGCTACACCAACAGGAGGCATTATTGTTTTTATCCTTGCTCATCTAGTTTTGAAGAGGTTTGAGAGGTTCTGGACAAGTGGATTTTCTGGATAGGTGTAAAGTACCCATTTGAGTACTATTTTTTAAAAAAATAATAATTTGAATGGACACATTCCTACTGTGGAGTCTAAACTCCCATTGAATGTTCTTGAATCTAGTGGCTCCTTTATTCTTTCTTATTCTTGGGTAGTGAAAGTCAGTGTCTTCACTTTATTTTTCATAGATCCACAATCCCCTATCCAAGACTCTTGGGGCTAGATATGTTTGTGAATTCAGATTTTTCTGATTGTAGGAAGGTAATCTGAACCCCAAACCATGTGTTCCTCATAACATCCCCAGCAAGATCTTGAACATCTCCCAGGAATCATATACTTTCGAATTTCTGAAGAGAAACATAAATAATTACATCAAGTAGGGTAATTAAAATTATGCTTATTCTCTTGTCAGCTCAGGGTAGGTTTTGTCAAAATTACTTTAGGTCAGGTCAGGTTTTGCTACCAAATCAGTTAGTAATTTTTTTTTAGTTTTCAGAACTTTTTGGCTTTGGAGTTGAGGATAAAGGATTTTTGGAATTGAGGTTAAAAGATTGTGTGCCTGTTGTATACTAGTTTCCAGAGGGCATCACACAACAGTTCTCCCATCTCCAGTTCATCCTTTATATTACCAAACAATTTCAACATTGTTGTATTCTCTACTCCTGCTCCCATTGCTTTAGAAAAGGCCCTGGCCTGTACATTTGCAACTGTTGACACCTTCACCATCAATTCCTTTACCTTTACAGTATGCTTTCCATGGCCCTAGTGATCAAAGGTACAAATCTGATTACACTTTTTTTTTTTTTACTATTTTGTTTAATGGCTTATATTGACCACAGGAGAGATTCCTAACATGAAAGTTTGCAATTTAGGGTTGTCTTTGATCTAGCCCCTACCTGTACAGCTCTACCTTATCTTCCGCTGTTGCCTTCTGTCTCTTCTTCACTCTCAATGTAAGACTTTAGGTTCACTGAATGTCCTCACTTTTTCAACCTCTGGACTTACCTGTTGCTTAATGCTTTTTCCCTCATGTCAGCTTAATGAATTTGTATTTGTTGTTCATGATACAACTCCAAGATCTCTTCACCTACAAGAGATTCTCAGACCTGTTGAGGTAGAATTTATCATTCTCTTTTGTTCTTTTTTTGGGTTACCTATGTGGCATATGTGTATATATATATATACACACACACACACACCCCCCCCCCACACACATACACACATATATATGTATATGTATATATATGCACACAGATATGCATGTGTATATATATACACATATATACACACGTATATGCATGTGTATATATATACACATATATACACACACATATATAAATTTGTGCCCATGTAATGTAGCGTTGATCACACTTCTGCAGATTTGCACTTTTGCAGATTTTATTTACCTGTTTGTATTTCCAACTAGGCTATGGGCTTCCTGAGGGCAGGGACCATGACTTTGCCATTGCTATCTCTGTAATTCTCAGCATTCTGCTCAGTACCTGGGTGTATTTTAAATTAACATTAGTTGAAGGAATGAATAACTGGGGTGCAATTCTACCTTTAGGTCCATGCTTCCTGAAAAGTGGTCCAAGGACTAACTGTTGCAGAAACACTAGGGTCTTATAAAAAAAAAACTTCAAATTCCTGAGGCCAATTCTAGATAGAATCCAAATAGAATCTCTGGGAAGGGGGCGCTGGAATCTGCATTTTAAACCAATTCTCCAGAGATTCCAAAGATGGAGAATTGTAGCTTTGGGGGGACCTTTGAAGAATGTGAGACTTGTTGCCAAAAATGAAACTGTTAGGCCTAAGGTGCTTTTCTTTCACTCCCTTACCCTACTTTGTAGTTTTACTGGCTACACCTTGATTATGGTGGTCACTTACCTCAGCTGTTCTTTATTTCCTGTTTCCTCTCCATTTTCCAATCTTATTTTCTAATTTATTTTGCAATGACAAACAATACAACAGTAATTAATAGCACTTCATACCCCTATCCTCACAACAACTCTAGGGCACATGGGACTTCAAGTTTGTAAGTTGCAGGCAACATACTGTTGCTTATTACATCCATAGGCTCTGCTTCTACTAACGTCCTTGAACCTTGGGGCAGAGCCTATGGAGGTATTAAGGACAGACTTGAGTCTATGGGTCTTGATGAAAACTGCTTTGGCTACTCAGAAGCTCTTTTCACTCATATCTCTATATAGCTCTGTTCTGGAAGGCTAAGATTGCTTGATAGCTGATGCCCAGACAGTGTCAGCCAGTGGTATAAAACTTTCCGCTTAGAAGGGGATTATTCTGCCCAGGGATGGCTTAACTGGGATGGAATGCAGCCTCCTTCTACTCAAGCAGACAGGACTGATAATCTATTATATCATCAAAGGACAGATTTGAAAAGAAAATATAACTTCTTCATTCTTCCTTTTTATTACTACTCTAAATAGTGACCCTGAAAAATTGTTTTTCCAAATGAAATAAGTTTGAGCCTGATTTCCCTTTTCTCTCCAAAGGTTAGTGGAAGGTCCCGTTGTGGTCACTGTTGCCAGGGGCCTCACCCCCTTACTTTACAAAAATCTGAAGGTTGTAGTCCAGAAGCCTTGAGGTGCTCATGTGGTGGGAGGCTGGGAGGCTCACTGTTTCTGTGTTAGGCTCAGGCCTGGAGCTCTTTTGCCAGGGTGTCCCATTTTCTGTTCTCTGCCGTTCACTGACAGCCTGGTAGAGGCCTTGCAAACCTTCAGGGTCCCAGAATGGGGAGAGTGCAGTGCTTTCTCACTTGTCAAAGTTCTTTCCTTGTACTTTTCCTAGTTTCAGGATGACCTTGGGGTGAGGCAATCACCCCCGACTTCTGTTAAAGCAATAGCCTCCATATCCTTCTGATATGACACAACCCCAGAAGGACTGAAAGACCTGTTTACCTGGCCCCTTGTGGGAAGGAGCCCATAGACCTTTAGAAACAGGTCCAGGCAGGGAAAGGGGAGACCTCCCCTTTTACACCCATGCTTGCAAAAGGGCCCAAAACAGTGATTGATTTTTTTTTAAGTTAAACTTGCTTCTTTATTGCAGGAATTCCCAGAAGTTTTATCTTAAAATATATTGTGAATCTTCTAGAAAGTTACAAAATACATTTCCTATTTTTTCTAGTTTTATTGAGATTTAATTGACAAATAAAAATTTTATGTATTCAAGACGTACGATGAGATGATTTGCTATACATATATATTGTGTAATGATTACCACAGTCGAATTAGTTAACGCACTAGTCACCACACATAGTTACTGTGTATGTGTGTGTTGGGGGTGGTGAGGACACTTAAGATCTACTCTCTAAGCAGTAGTGACATCTGCATGGAGAGTAGATATAAGTGAGATCATACAGCGTTTGTCTTTGTGGATTGTGTTTTCCTTTGATAATCCACCTTATTATAAGCACACCAAGGCAGAAACGAGATGGGGATGGATTCATTTGAGAACCTTGCCAGACCTCATATTGTAGTTTTGCTTCAGTCATGTTAGCTCTAGAGGTCTCTTTGTCCTCATTTTGGCCCTGCTTTCTGTTGGTTATAGTCAGGAAGGCCCCACTGAGAGGCAGTTACTTCTTTTTCCTCTAGCTAGTCATGTTAATAACCGTCACATATTAAGTTCTATTATAGGTCAGACCATTCGAGAAGCTCTTCATAAACTACCTCTAATTCTTACAACTCCACAAGACATTATTACCCCCATTTAGCAGATGTACCTCATAGAGTTTAAGTAATTTTCTTACATAGCCAGTACATTAAATAGAGAATTTGAAGTAATGTCTATGTAACTCCTAAGGCCATGCTCTTTCAAATATTCTTCTAAATCTTTTAAAATTAGATTGAAAATACAACCTCACATAATGTCCTTTCTGTGAACTTTGTCTTTGTAACATTCTCTAAAAGTAAAGTACCCAAGCTCTATTGCGTAGATTTTTTCTTATTGTTGCGAACCTAAGGGATATGAAATAACTAATTCTCATTGTACTACAAGAGAAAATATTTTATTCCTTTATTTTTATTAATGTCCAATTCCCTCATTTATTCTTAGAGTTTTGGTTTGTAGAGAATTAAATCCATGGTCTTCTCGGGCATAATCTGGCCACCCTCCAGGGGGCTGCAGGTACAGGAGTCATCCTATGTTTTTCTTCTCATGGTTATGAATTATAACATTGGTGGATCCGAGAGTTGTAGGACTCTGTTGCCCCAGTGATACAAATGTTTCAGCTACTAAATGATTTTCTCATCCACTGGGGCTTGGCAGATTTTTCTAAATTGTTAAATTTTCATTAGATTATAATGTGGCTGTTTTAATCATGGTGCACTGTGATTGCTTGTTGAGGTCATCAAATCACAATTCCCAGGGCAAGCCCTGGAAAAGCATCATTGAGATTGGTTCACCTCCCATCCATTGTTTTCCCAGGGTTTCAGATTCAAGCTTCTACATGTGTGTGTGTATGTGTGTGTGTGTGTGTGTTTTGCAACAACTATTTTGCCGATAACCCTATAAAAGAAAATTGGCTGACTCACTTCTTGGTTATATTCTTTAAAGTGTCAACCTGTGGATAGGAAATTGGAAATAACTGTATTAGAAGGAAAAAAATGTAAAGTAGGAAAAGGGAGTGCTGGTTAAAAGAGGTGGCTACCCTTGCCAGAAGAGTAAGTCAATAGATTTTCTCTCTTTTCAGATAAGGTATGATTAGCATTCAGACCCAGTGATGGATACACCCTAGCCCTCTGTGTGAAAACTCTTCTTCTGTCAAGAGATTCAGCTGGGGGAATATTCTGCATAGCCCACCACAGCTGATTGGATTGGGAAAGGCATCTGGCCATATCTGGTCAGTAGACTATAAGGGGAGCTTAGAACAAAGTCTCTGCCCATGTAGGGAGAACATGGACCGACCTAACCAGCTCTCTCTTAGAAATCTACACAAGTCAGTATAGAGAAGTTCATATAATTAGTGGCAGCTGTAGAAGATGAAAGTCCATGAGGTAGAGAGGTCATGGTGGACTGTAAGTGAGCACATGCTATATGTAAGAAGAAACCAAATGGAAACCAGCTGGTAGAGGGAAGATGAGTGAAAGAGACCCAGAGTGAAACAGGTTGAGAGAGAGTAGCTGAGTCCTGTGGATGATTCAGGCCTTTGATGAAAATGGAGGATATTGTGCCTGCATCCCTCCGGTAGCTTTGATTTGGTCTGGGGTGGGTTATGTGTCTCTGAGCTTCTGTGAGGCCTATTTGACATCGATTCAAAACAATGATTCCTGTTTTCTCATTTCTGTGTGTATTCTGACAATAGGATCCATGTTTTCCGAAGAAACTTGGAGATTTTTCAATCTCCCTGATTTGTATTAATATCTATAACATTTATTTTAAATAGTAATTTTTCCAGTCAATATTTATTATTTTATTGATTAGCATGGGAAGTAGAAAGGGCATGTAAGAAATTTATTTTTGAACATACTTCTACAAATATAAAGGATATAGAGTTTATGCATTCTTCCTTACATTTAGGAGGAAGTTAATGTTACATACATTCTCTGTGCATGAAGGTGAGCTAAGAGAAAAGACAGCAATCAATATGTTATGATTCTATCTTACCAAATCAAAAATTTCCTTTAGAGAATCAACCATGTTTCTGATCACCACTTATCAACACTTATACTTATGGGTTGAAATTGTGTTTATTCAGCAAAGTCTAATTTACGCTGCATTGTAAGTTGAAGGCTTTAGAAGGAACTATTTCCTTCCCAAAGCTAGAGCTCTGCTAAGCTTCACTCTTCATTCTAACTAAGGCAAGACAGTCACAGGTATAATGCAAGCATGATACAGATATGCTTTCATTCTTTTGGGTTAGGGAGGAAATAGAGCAAGTGGCTGAGAATAGAGATGTTGATTCAAAACCCAGCTCTATTACTTACTATGTGTAAGCTTGGATAGGTTAATCTCTAGTTTCCTTATATAGAACATGGAGATGATGATAATATCCTCTGTGTAGTGCTGGTATTGTAAGGATATATTAAAATATCTAACATAATACTTGACATTTACTAAGGGCTCAAATAAATAGATGTGATGGTAGTAGTAGTGTAGTAGTATATGATGTTGTTGTGGTTGTTGTGTTTGTGGTAATTATTGTTGCTGTTGTTGGATGGTAGTGTCCAGGGATTAGCTAACTATATAGTCCAGGCTCAAATCTGACCCAGAGTTTGTTTTTGTAAATAAAGTTTTATTGGAACATAGTCACATTCACTCATTTGCTTATTGTCTATGGCTGTTTTCACACCACAACAGAACCTAAAACAGGTACTATTTGGCTCCTTATAGAAAATATTTTTTGATCTTTAGCACAGTGGAAATAAGAAACAGTAAAAGCTTATCATTTATATAGTCATGCTTGAGTTCTGATTCTTCTCCTTAGCTTGGTGGAATTGGTCAAATTTACCTTTGAGACTCAGTTTCCTCTATGGTTACTATGAGACATAGACACATTATTGTGATTAAATGTGTGAAATTAGCACAAAATTGTTGCTCAATAAGTATCAACTTCAGTGTCTTCCTTTGACATTCCTTCTGGTTTCCTTGTTGTAGTAAGATAAATAGATTGGATGTTTCTGGATTTAATCTCGCTGTTTCAAAAAATGTGAAAACATTGCTGGTTTATGCTTTATATATACATTATTGCCTACTACAAGTGGCTAGCTGTACTTTGCTCAAATTCTTAGAACCAAGTAGGACCACTCAAAGCTATTAGCAAAAGAAGCTGGTATTTAAGTCAAATAAAAAATATGCTCATTTAAGGCAGAAATAGTTATTTTGTCTTTCAAAGTTATTAAAGCAAATTTCTCAAAGCAGAATGTTATATAAATGTACTAATAGTTTCAATATTTTATTTATTATGCTTCATATAGATTGAAGTAACTTGATATTTGCATCATGACAGTGATAATAATTCTAAGTTAGACAATATTTTTTTCTTTATGAGTGGTTCCAATAGGTTTTCAGACTTAGGTCTATCTGGTGGAGAGGAGCTGGACAAAAAGTGTGTCATAGCTTCCACATTCTATTTTAGAGAAGTGTAGGAATAATTAATCATAGTCAAGTTCTCTGGTGATTATATTAGAAGAATAAATGTAGTGTTACATTTTCATGCAAATCAATCTTCTTGTTCTTCAGTCTTGGAAATGTTTAGTTGTTTTAATTTTGTCATACTTGTAATCACTTGTGAATAACATTTCCTATTTTTCTGCTAATTTGGAAAAAACCCCACCATCTTGTCTCTAGAAATTAAAGACTAATAAATGTATCCCCTTTTCAGAGTATCAGAGGGATACATCATTACATGTGTACATGCTGAACACATTTGTTTTGATATTTACTATTGTTTATTTTTTTCATTTCCTTTTTCGTCTTCTTAAAAATTCTTCTTGGATTGCTTATCTATGTTGACTAATTCCCATCTTTTAGATATTCTTCTTTATACACCCCATTGTGATCCTAGGTCCTAGAATGCAGAACTTTAACAATGGAGCCTGGAGATAGTGATATTGAACATTCTATCTAATTTTCATTTTTTCCTCATAAAACTAATTTTAAAATTCTATATTCTTAACACTTTTGCCATTGGCCCACACAACTTTGCTTTTCACCAGTGTCTAAAGTGGCTGAAACATCAGCATCGGGTGGTGGCAATGCCTTGAGGGATATCTTATCATATGTAGCATGGCATCTCTGGGTAGGCGTGTTAAGTTATCCTATATTACTTAGGCTAATTTGTGACAAAGTTGGTAGGCTCAATGAAATAAACAAACATTTTGTAAAGAGGTAGAATAATCTCCCCACCCAGTATCTTATTCAAGTTTTTTAAAAGAGTAATTCCATCCCTAGACTTCCCACACTTAGTGGTCTTACATAAAGCATACACATAGCAGACCCTCACTGGCAAACCTATTAAGAGAATAAATGAATTTGCAGCACTTGCTCAACCCAATTTGAGTATAGTTTTTGCTTATGTCACACACTGAACACACAGTTAAATAAACTTTTACTTCTTCCCTCTAATGCTGTTGGCTCCCTCAGAGCATCACCTGCATAAATAACCTCCACCTGAGTCTTAACTCTGCTCTTAGGGTCACCCTAACTAAGACAAGATTATCTGAATAATGGCATATTACTTTTCAATATCTGAAATAAGTGTAGGACAGGAAGTACAAATTGTGCTGTTTTTCTAGAAGACGGAATAAATACTTTTTTAAGGTCTCATAATCTCAATTATAAATGAAAACTTAAGTAACCTTGGCATACTGTCAATGTAAATCTAGCTTTTAAAAAAGAGATCTTCTCTGCGCCATGAATTCTAAATCTATCTGGGCTTTTTAATTTTAACCCTTCAGGGAAATTGAACTCAAATAGTAGGAGCACTTGTTATTCAGGAAGCCTGAGGATTATTAAAAAGGCCAATCCAAAATATTGTAGTAGCTATGAAACTGCAGAAGAGAGGCCAACTGTGAGGAAAATGCCAATGTACAAATATTTATGTTGATATTTGCCTCCTGGGCTCATATCTTAGAAACTTCTTAGATACTTAGCAATTTGATTTATCTCATCCCATATAAAAGATAAAGTTGTCATTTATTTGAAATCCATCTAGAGAATTTAAGAAAACGTGAGGGTTCTGCATTCCAGATTATCCTTCACACCTGAAGCGGTGCCTTGGTTCAACAAGGCCTTGTCTGGACTCTCTAGTGTTCAGATAAGCATAGACATAGAAGAGACTCCTTGCTGAGATAATTGACCCTAAGTCCCTTATTATATGCTTCAAGGAGGAAAAACTCAGATTTGTCCAAGGTCAGACAACAGCAGCAGGCTGGACCTCGGTTTCCTGTCTGTCTTCTGCTGTGACTGGGCCACATGAAAAAAGGTTCCAATTGGGTATGAAGACTTCCCATAAAACGTTGGCTCAGATGGACATACTGGTGTTAATATCAAAAAAGAAGGTCAGAGTTGGGCCAGGCATGGTGGCTCACGCCTGTAATCCCAGCACTTTGGGAGGCCGAGGCGAGGGGATCACAAGGTCAGGAGTTCAAGACCAGCCTGACCAACGTGGTGAAACCCCATCTCTACTAAAAATACAAAAAATTAGCCAGGCGTGGTGGTGCACACCTGTAATCCCTGCTACTAAGGAGGCTGAGGCAGGAGAATTGCTTGAACCCTGGGAGGCAGAGGTCACAGTGAGCTGAGATCACACCATTGCACTCCAGCCTGGGTGACACAGCAGGACTCCACCTCAAAAGAAAAAAAAAAAAAAAGAAAGAGTTAAGACTGGTGTGTAAACCATTAAGGAAAAATTTTTTAAAAATTTTGTTTTAGCAAGCCACATGCCAAAATAATCAGAAATTCACAAAGAAGTCTTGTCTCATTGCATATTTGCTGGGACAAATGCATCATTAATGTTCTTAGTTTAGAATGAAATCTTCAAAGTCTTGAATGTTTCTTTCAAAATCATCATTATTATTGTGGATTAAATTCAATATTAAGTTATAAAACTTTATATAAGTTATGAAGTGTTTGAAGATACTTGTTTTTTTTGTTGTTGTTTTTGGTCATTTCAGGGATACCAAGAAAACATTTCTTGTCCCCAAATTTTCTTCTCACTTGTCTCCTTGATGCCTAACATTTTTCCTTTCATTTCTGCCTTTTGGGTTTTCATCATGGTGGGCTGCTGAAGAGATGTCAATGATACACAATGGCATATCAGCTTCAGTTACTTAGTAGTAGTCTTCCAGAGAGTTGACACCCAAGGGAATGGCATATGGGATGGAAAGTTTTTATGTAAGTCATAAGAGAGAGCACCAAAGAAGGGAGATCTGCATTAAGGTGGGGACAAAGCAGAAGTAAATTTTTTGAAAAAGAGAAACACCAAGAGAGTAGCAGAAGCTGCTGAATTATAATATTGCCTATCCCACAGTTTTGGCTAGAATTTGCTCTGATGGCTAATAATTTACAGAGGCTTTGGAGTTTTTCCTTTTTACTAACACACTGATTACATTTACATGGTGTTTTGCAAGTTATCAAGCACAGCCATAGGCATGATCTTATCTAAATTACTCTGTCAGTTAGCTAGGATGGGTACCAGCAGCTCCATTTTACAGACAGTGAAATCGAGGCCCAGAGTTGTTAAGAGACTGGTTCCAACTCACATAAGCAGTGAATGGAGAAGCCAACCTGGGAACTCTCCTATTGTGGTTTTGACAGGTGATCTTTCCCCTGCACTGCATGAGGTTGGGAAAATATTTTATGCTTTGGAGTCAGATGACCCAGGCTTAAACTTGCCAATTTTCTTGCCAGCAGTGTGACTTTAAATATGTTACTAACTACTCTGAATCTCTGTTTCTTCATCTGTAAAAAAAGAAAAATAATTCTACCTTGTCAGATTGTTGTGAAAATTCCATTTGGTGAAGCAAGGAAAGCAACCAGCTTAATGCTTGGCACACAGTAGGCACTCAATATACTTTCCCTGCAGTTAAAGATGAAATGATGAATGAGGGTAACTGTTAAATGACACCATGCCTCCTTGGTTTACTTTAATTCCTGAAATGATCTCCTGTGAAAGAGAGAGTTGTGTGTGCATATGTTAATGCATCTGTGCATGTGCACACTTGTGTGCATGTCTTGGTGTACACCACACGCACCTGTGCACATCTCTTAGGGCACTGAAGTTGTTCTCTATGTTCTTAGGCTTCGTGGAACCAGACATAGTGATCAAACATGGAGCATATTTCTACTGCAGATAACTAGAAACTGGATCATGGCGATAAAGCTAATCCAACTGGATGGATCCTAGCTCTGTGACATGGCTGACTTCCAGAAGCACAGGCTTTTTTGCTCTCAAATATCAGGATGATACCTGGAGTTCTGAGTCTGATGACCTGGAAGATTTGGGGTAATTCCGTTTAGTAGACACAGCTATGGACTCACACAAAATCGCATTCATTTTTGAGTCTACTTTATTTACAGTTATTTATCCTTTCTTGAAAACTTTTAGCATCGCCTCAATTAAAATAAGTTCATAAAATAATCTTCACTGTATTTGTTACATATGGCACAGAATAATTTAGCACTTTATAAATATGTCTCATTGATGCACAAATGGGAGAAGCACCCTTTGCTGAAAGCAGTACAGTGACTTAGTTCAATTTGGCTACGGTAGCACTTTAAAAAATTACCATGAGATGGCGCTGTGGCCAAGTAAATGCAGTATGCTTTAAACAGTTTTCCCTAATTATGGCAGTTAATTGCTTTTTTTTGAATATAGAGGAATCTATCATTCAACTTAAAGTAGAGCAAGGTTTGTTACTCCGTTTTAATAGTATTGATTAAAAGTGAATCCTTTAATCACAGATCCATAAATCATTTGACAACTGTGTTTCACTTAGGTGTGAGTCTGTTTAAAAAGCCATAGTAGTCAGAAAATTGCCAGACTAAACAAAGGGCCCAAAGGTACCATTTTATTTAGGATCAAGAAACTATATATGTGGACCATTGTTTTCGCCACCCTCATAGACTTGTCTTAAAGTTCTTCCATAAAATTAGATTAATTTCCAGTTTATTTAAAGAGCTGATATTTTTGTTACACTTTAATCTGCTTTGCAGCAATGGAAGGTCATAGAAATATTAGAACATGAATTCACATTTAAATAAACATGATACAAACATGCACACATGTGTATATACTGAGTGTTTTCATTGACTTGCTTTTTGTCCATATAAATATATAAATATTGAATAAAGTGCATGAGAACATGTCTGTACATATATACAGCTACACATTTGCCTATACAGTATACACTTGAATAGATACTTATGGAAGAAAAAAACACATACACATTTGTAATATATAGGTGGTCAAAAGACATCTATCAGGCAACATTAATGTTCATTCTGATCAAGATTGAGTATATGGGGGTAGAATCTGTAATCTTTTCCCTAATATATAATGAAATGTGCAGAGTTACAAGTGAAGGCAAAATACATTAGAGCGGAGACATTTTAACATTTATATTTTCATCAGTTAGTATGGTATATCATAAGGAGTAGTTCAGTTCAAATGCAGCCTTGGTACTAGCAGCATATTATACATTCTATCTTTGAAATAGTGAACCATCTTTCAACATATCTATGAGGACATAATGAGAATTTTATGCATTTCCAAATTACACAATGACACTTCCCACATTCTTTAGTTTTCAAATTGTATTTTTTTCCCAAAGGTTTAGGGCAAACACTATTTCTCATTCAATAGAAATTCTTCAGCATTGTAATCATATATATAACATTGATTCCAATAACAACATGCAATTTAACCTTGAGTGTTATAATATCAAGGTGGATTAACTGTTGTTAATCTCTTTTTCTCTTTAGTAACCATTTCAATGAAATATTATAATATCTGCTTTTCTATTAGGGAGCCCAGTGTTAATGAGTAATACTGAAATGAGTGAGTTTTTGGAGAAATAGAAGAAAAATTTTGCTCAAAACTATGGTAGTTATAAACTGGCTTGAGATTGAGGTGCATATTTCTAAATTAATTGCAATGTTAAGCCTCAAATGATATTTTCCCCCTCCTTTATTTGTTTGGTGTTTATTGGTAACCAATCAGGAAAACTTATTTTTAAAACTACTCTCACAGTTGAAACAAACTTGTTTCTGAACCAGGTAAGAAGGAAATAAGTTGAAAGGATTCTAAAAATAAGTCTGTTTATATTTTTTGACTAAGACCATTTCAGTTTAGTCATTTTCTTTTTTTCTTTCTTTTTTTTTTGTGATAGGGTCTCACTCTGTTGCCCAGGAGGAAATGGCAGTGGTGTGAACTTGGCTCACTGCAGCCTTGAGCTTCTGGGCTCAAGTGATCCTTGTGTCTCAGCCTCCCGTGTAGCTGGGACCACAGTTGTGTGCCACAAGGATCAGATAATTTTTTGATTTTTTTTGTAGAGACAGGGAGGTCTCACTTTGTTACCCAGGTTGGTCTCAAACTCTTGGCCTCAAGTGATCCTCCCATCTCAGCCTCCCAAAGTGCTAGGATTACAAGCACGAGCCTCCGTGCCTGGCCGAGCCATTTCGTTTGAAGGCAAGGATTTTGTTTTAATTATTTTTATATTTCTCATATCTAGAAATTTGCTTCACACATAAATGTACACTCAATAGATGATTGTGGAACCAAGCAGAATGGTTTTAATAAATAGTATAAACCAATGGATCTGAAAGCATCAGTTTACCTGATGAGTGTCACAGGAAAGTCACCTGCTTTTTACAGAGATGTCCTAGGACTCTACCACTGTCAGTAGCCGGAAACCTGAGTTCATCCTCAATCCTGACACAGTTACATCAACATACATTTACTGCTCAAAAGAGTGCATGCATGATGCAGTCATTTCACAGCAAGTTACCAAATACCTCGATAGTGCTGTTTTAGAGAAGCAATTGCTAGAAAGGCATTTGGTAATGTTAAATCATCCTTTTGCTAGTTTACCTAGAAGAACAAATATTAAACAAGACCACACTGGAAATTCAGAGTAAAGCACAAGAAGTAGAAGAGAAAGCAGCAATAGTTATTGAATAACATTTGAAGTCTTTTTCACTTCTGAGAATTAACCTGAAATGCAGCAAATGCCAGCAACCTTGTGAATATTTCAAAATGGTATCTATGAAAAAGCAGGAATGAAAAATGTTGTCAAGTATTTCATTTAATTATCTTAGCAATACAGATTTTATAACACTGACCTTAGTGTCTTTTTTTTCTCCTTTCAAAATATATACCATAGTAAGTTTTAAAGATAATTTTTAAGAGGCCATTATATTCAATAAAATTTTCACTATTTATAGCTATTTTTATTTACAGCAATAGGTAACCAACTCAATCCCATGTCATCAATGAACAGCATAGCAGCAAGGTTTCCACTTGAAAATAGAAGTTAATTTAGATTTACTTAGGGCTTCATAATTATACAATAAAAGTGAATCATTTTAAAGATATATCATTTACAATGTTATAAATAAGTATCAGAAAGCTCACAGCTGAAATGCTGTCAGAACATTTTCCAAGCACACATTTTGTAGCATTGAACCCCGCTTTTCATTGACAGAATAAAATGAGGCATACAGATATGATCGTTGGTTCCACTAGACTTGTCTAATTTTTTCCAATCTCTTATTTTTTTTTTTTTCCAGATAGGTGAAAACTTGCTCAGTGTGCCTTCCACAGTTGCCACGGCAACTAGCCTATCACACACAGCTCACCTTTTCATTCACTCCGTCGCTATTGTCTTTAGAAGCCTCTTCAGAATGCTGCTTTCCTAGAGCAACCATTGAGCAGTCATTATCTGTTGTCTTGGCATCTTGCTTTGAATTCTTTTTTTGTCCCATTTGAAGTTGGCTAGACTTGTAGGCCAAAGCCGGTATAGTGTTCACTAAAATTAACTGCAATGGTTTTTTGTTTTCCTTGTACTGACACTGAATATACCGTGAAAAGGCTGACCTATAGGTCTTGTTGAACAGTGTGTAGACTAGTGGGTTGACGGCTGAAGAGAGATAACCGATCCAAACAAACACATTGAGCAGGGCCCCAATGATATCCTCATTGCAGGACTCTTTGCAGATGACGGCCATGATGTTCGTGATGAAGAAAGGGCACCACATCACCACAAACAGGAAGAAGACGATGCCCAGCACCTTGCATGCCTTTTGCTCATTGCTGATGGACTGCATAGTCCTCCTGCCTGTGTAGGACCCTGGCTCCCTATGGATCGACCGCTGGAAGAGCTTTTCTGAAGACAAAGAACTCTGAGGGAGGAAGCTGAAAGAAGCTAATTTGGCCCGTGTGCCAAGATCACTTACACACAAAGTAGCTTCTTTCTGGAGTGACTTGATAGTTAGAAAGTAGGTGATCACCATGATGGTTAAGGGAATGAAAAATGACACAAAAGAGCCGATCAGGACAAAGTTATCATCAGCGAGTAAGCAACTCCCCTCCTTAAAGACCTTCGAATCATCCTGTAGCCCAAAGACTGGTATTGGCATGGATATACCTGGAGTTGAACAGAAAATGAAACATGATTATTAAGGAATTAAGTATATGAAGGCAAGAGCATCACCACATAATATTGGCTATTGAAAAGATTTTATATCATCGTTTAAAAGCTTGACACACTTTGAGAATTTAAAATTCCTTTGGACTTACATATGTGTTTTGTAAGTATATATTATGTAGTTCCTTGTATGTTATATTGCCCTATATAGCTAACCCTTATAAAGAAGTATAATAAATCTGGCATTATTTTTTATGCCATATTTTTCTGATTACAATATTATACTTATTAATTGAAGAAACACACAGAGAGGCAAATAAACTAAAAAATGTCCAATAATGTCACCATCTAGAGATAGCCACAATTAACAACTGATGCTGTTCATTTTATTTATTTATATATTTATTTATTTTTGTCTATGAAAATCTAGAATATAGATTTGTTTCTTTTTTTGATGCTATTCATTTTAGATACATTCACACACTTACCATGTGCACACATTTTAAAACAGAATTGAGGTTCTTTTTCACAAATAGTTCTGTATCTTTTTTTTAAAATCTAATAATATGTCACAAGCATGGCTTATATATAAAAATAACTATAAAATTTTAAATATAGTTTATTTTCTCTCTAGAAAATTTGGGAGGTACAAAAATGTAACAATGAATAAAGAAAAATAATATGTATTCTCACCAGTCAGGGGCAACCATAATTTATATTTGCATCATTTCTTCTTCCACTTACATGTACATATAAAAGCAAATGTGTATATGCAGTACTTTACATGCAGTACTTTGTACCTTATATGTTTTAGATCTTCCTATTCCATGTAACATTATGAATCATGATAATTGCACATAAAATATTTTTGAGAAATACAATTTTCTAATATTAATTTAAAATAACTTTAACCAATTTTAATTTTTTAAAAAAGCTTTTATTATGGGACATTTTTAACATACACACAACTAACAAACCAAAAACCAAACCCAGTACAGTGAACTCGTCACCCAGCTTCAAAGATTATCAGCTCAAGCCCAATCTTGTTTCATCCATATGTCCTCTGGCTGCCATCCCTCCCATGTTATTATGAAGCAAATCCTAGACATCATGTCATTCAATCTGAAAACATTTATTACGTAGATCTAAAAGCCATGCACTCTTAGACAAACCTAATATTTTCACAATACCATTCTCACTCCTAAATAGAAGTTTAATATTTCCTTAATATTAAATGTAGAGTTAGTGTTCAAATTTCCAATTGTCCCACAAAGGTTGTTCTATGTTTTTAGTAGTAGAGCATTCATAAGGATGGATTGCAAAAAACAAGACAGCCATAGACTTTTTATTGACAAATATAAAAAGTAGGTATAGGATGAGATAATACAGGGGAACATGGGCCTATATGGTTCATTGCTCCATCACCCAGATTTCGGGGATCTGTAAGGCTCCCTCAGGTACAGGAATTAGGCAGAGGAGGAAGCAGAAGTGAATAAAGGCAACCCCTGGCCTCTAATCATGCTATGTGCCCCACTTGATGATAGGACCTTTTTAAAGGAAGATTCAACTGGCCATGTTGTGCAGTTTCACCACCCAGCCCCCACCGTGGACAACCTCTCTGCTCCTGGGGAAATAGGTGTATCTTTCTCTACTGGCCTGGGATGGTTGGTCCAAGGCAATCATGAGATGGCTTATTCTCTCTGCCATAAAGGTAGAATCAGGATGATAAAAAAGAGAGGAAACATGAATCAAGTACTCTGTATAACTTAGTTTAAGATTGTTTCTTTCATGAAATGGTAGATATTGCAGGGACAGCCTGGGAGACAAAGTCAGAAAAATAGTTCCTTTCTAACTCCTGCCCATATTATCAGCACACTCAGAATTGTAGAATAAAGAGTGTTGTGGTTACTGCTTCTGACCGTCTTTAGAGTCTAATACATGGTCTCACACCAGCCAAGAACACCGGTTTATTCCAGAATTGGGGGCCACTGCCTCACTCTTGCCATCCATCTGGAAAAAGGTTTTTGGAGAATCTCTAATCTAACTTCTGCATACTCAGAACAGAGTTCCGCTTCATCCAAGCACAGGCATGACTGTCCTAACCTCATGTCACCTCACATTGGCCATCGTGGCCAGGAAAGAACACTGAGTTGATGTAATATTCAACACAAATCTTTCTTAGTGACATTTGCCATTATCTTCAAAGACTTAATTGACAATATTTGTCACTTGCCTATGCAAGCCCATCCAGGATTCTTGGAAGGTGGAGATAAATGACATCAGAGCTGTTCATAAGGACACTTATTGTGGCTAATGACTCTTCATTTCCTCCATCCCTCTCTGTTCCTGGCCCATTGTTTGCAACATTCAAGAAGAGATTGATGAGCTGTGCCTCCAAGGAGAACATCCTCTGAGACCCTGGGTATTGACCAGTTTTGCTTATCCTTCGGAAAACTCTTGATTGTAAAAGTAAGGGCATGATTTCTAAGAAGAGTGTTTTTCTCCCAGTGTTTGAATCTAGATCTGTGAAAGATATTTCCTGTACTCACGTACAAGGTCTTGTTAGACAGCACAGTTGCTCATTGATTAGAAAGGATGCTTTGTTCATCCATTTGAGACATCCCTGGATTTGAGTCTTGGCTGTGGCTCTGGGCTCCTGAATTGGCTACTTCATTCCTATAGTCCCCACTTCTTCATCTGTCGTGGGAGGCTGGCACCAACATACCTTCATGCATTTGGTGAGGATAAAATGGATCAAATTTGCAGAGCACCTAGCACAGCACCCAGTCCATAGTGATGTTCTACCAGTGCTCAATAAACATGAGAGTAGCTTTCTCTGCAGAACTATTTATATTAAATATATCAACATTATTTTATTCTAATCCATTTTGCTTAGTTTGTATACACTAGATTTTATATAGCAGATCTTTTTAAACCAAAAGAGACTAAAAAGACTTTTGGCTATTGGCCATAGAATTAACACTGATGTAATTTTAGCTTCTGCCAGGGTGACACCGGGTCTTAATCAATTTTAATTTTGTGCAGCTAGAACTGTTGATTACTTTCCTAATGTGATGAATTACAGCATTACTATTAGTCATGATACACAGAAACAAGATATCAACCGTCCAAAAAAGGTGTGTGATTTTGTTATTAAACTCTTGAGTGTTCTTTTTCTAATTAATACAAAGGAAGTAACTACCTTGAGAGCCTTTTGCCCTATTTGCTTATAACCTGGTAATGTACATAAGTGGCAATTCTCAATTAGCCAGAATGTGGGCTTACCTAAAATGCCAAATTCTTTAATTATTTGGAATAGTGTCTTTGGTTGGACACACACACACACACACACACACACACACACACACCCCCTTACAGAATAGCCCAGTTTCTGAGAGGGGTGATGGAGTCATCTGCACTGAAATAGAGAATCCCTCTCTTAAATGCCCGGGATAAAAAGCCACTCTACAAGAGGATGTGGTAAGAGGTTACACGCAGAGCTGTTCTGTCTGGAAGGGGGATATTAATTTGGAAGTGGAGAATCAAGCTGATCAGTTATTTAAATGGCCTATTCATCTTTACATATAACAAAAACATCCTGAATACTATCGTATACCATTCTTTTTCCATGCCTCACTCATAGTATCTCGTCAGCAAGGGTTGTAGAAAAAATAACCAGAAAGTTAAAGTAATACTCTATAAAGAGGAGAGGAAATTTTATGTCAAAAAACTAGAACACATAGATAGGCTTTGTGGGTACAATCAGCAGCTCAAAAGCATGTGCCTCTACCAAGAGAGATGAAGACATGGGCTGATATCCAATATCGTGGTCACGGCCATCTCTAGGGCATTAATTATCTGGCTGCTTTGTTTGACAATAGCTGCTTTTGGAGACCTGACATCTCCTCTCACTTGAAATTTCTGCATATAAAGCATTTTCCTTTATGAACAAAACAGACAGTAACCTGAATTACATGACTCTGCATTTTGTTTAATATATTTTTTCTGAAGAGTGGAAAACAGCAGTCGAAATTCACTATCAGTATTAGATCCTCTATGTAGCATTTTATTCATTTCCATTGAAGCTCAGACAATAAAATGAATGGGAAACCTTGACACCTAAGAACACCAAAGCTTTGGTTGGTGTCTTTCTTTCAGCATAGCTCTGCTTACTTCCTGCACATAAACTTTGCACCTCTAGTTAACATCTTACCACAGGCTGCATAAATAATTCACTTTGAACCGCTGGCTGTGAAGGACTGGCTTTATTCTTAATCTTGGACTTTTTCTGAGACAGTGTACATTTCTTGGGAAATAAGAAGATTGCCTTCCTAGATAACCATCCTCTTGTAGGGAACAGGACAGAGGCAGTCCCTAGGGCCCTCAGCTGGAAAGGAGGTGGAGGGCACAGAAGTTATTTTGGGGCTCTTGTGAAAAAGATTGAAATTTGGGTTCATAGGTTTCTGTTTCCCCAAACTGCTACCTTTTCTTTGAGTTTTAATGCATGCTGTATTTTTCAAGTTATAAGAACAAATTTACTAGTAGTTTGACAGAAAACACCACTGGTAAACACTGCAGGATAATCCTCATATTACAGGGAAAGAAGAATTGAATATATAGGGCAACTGCCAATGGGACTCACTATCCTGATACAGAGTGGCTAAATTCCTTCTAATCTATGTATGGTGTGTTGACAAGGCAGATGTACATAAAAATGAGAGCTACACAAACATGTCAGTTACCCAAAAGCTGTATGTTTCTTTTTCTCAGATTAATTCCGAATAGCTCTGATAATAAATTGCAACTTTTCAAGGTATTATCACACATATTTGTTTATTCACTCTAAATTGATTTTTACAAAATTGTTAAAACATTCCCCACACCTTCTTATGGGGCAGATGAAAATCTCACTTTACAGATATGAAAACTTGGGCCTACCAAGCTTAAGTAATTTAGTTAGAATCACACAGAAAGTTGGGGGCAAAATCAAGACCTCTATTTAGGGTTCTTAATTCTTATGGTGGATTTTTAAAAACTGCTTATTTGTTCCTTTGAAGGTAGTTACAAAAGTCTATGACTACCTCTGAGGTTTTTAACATTGGCTTCAGGAAGTCTATGATAGTTCTAAAATCTGAAAAATTTGTATATATGTATATTTCCTTGGAGATAGATAGATCTTTCCTTAGATGGGCAGAAAAATTCTAGCCCCTAATATGACTAATAAGCACTCAGTTACACCAATTGATATGCTTTCATTCTGTGTCTCCACCCAAATCTCATCTTGAATTGTAATCCTCATAATCCCCACATGTCGGGACAGGGACCTGGTGGGAGGTGATTGGATCATGGGGAGGTTTCTTCCATGCTGTTCTCGTGATAGTGAGAGTTCTCACGAGATCTGATGGTTTTATGTGTTTGACAGTTCCTCCTTCCCACGCTGTCTCTCACCTGCCACCATGTAAGATGCACCTGCTTCCCTTTCTGGCATGATTGTAAGTTTCCTGAGGCCTCCCCAGCCATGTGGAACTGTGAGTCAATTAAACCTCTTGCCTTTATAAATTACCCAGTCTTGGGCATTTCTTTATAGCAGTGTGAGAACAGACTAATACGCCGATGTTGCATGTACAGCACAAACTCTCTCTCTCTTTCCACCGCCCCCACCAGTGATTTTCTGTACCTTGATTTTGTTTTTGCATTCTTTCATCTCAAAGCCACAAGTTCCTCTAGCCAGACATTAAATTCATTGAGGCCAGAAAAATAGTTCAAAAATAAAATCCTTATAATCAACATTTAGTTTCTTTCAAATACTAGGGAAGTTATTCTCAACTGTAGCTGCACATTAGAATCACTGAGGGAGTTTTAAAAGTTACATTGCCTGAGCCTCATTCCCGGGGGTTCTGATGTTAGTACTTTAAAAAATATAAATGCCCAGGCACTACATAAACATGAAAACAACAACCACTCCAGGGATCTCTGTAAGCAGTTGTGCACTGCAGAAGCTGGTGGCCTAATTGCCCCCAATCATAGATTCCTTATAAAGTGGTCTCTGTCTCCTCTGACCCTCCTTCCTTTTCCTTTCCATTTCATAGCCTAGAGGTTGTGCTTCAATATAAAGATCTTGCACCAAAAGGTGAAGAGATTGAATTCTGGCTTGTAGACGGGGCTTGTCAGCCGTCACTGCAACACTTAAGAACCCATCCACATCTCTCTTGTCTCAGAGAAGATTGACTTTCATCTACCATTTCCCCGCCAGACAATATATTACAAAACCCAAAGAGAATCTGAACCATATAATGTAATTTGAATAAATAACCAGAGCCTTGTTTTGTTGTTGGAATCACAAGTAATAAGGCAACTTCTGCTGATCACTATGTTAGTCAGCTTAATTTCATCATTCTACATTGTAGGCATCGACCAAAATATCACATTTGTACGTCATCAATGATACAATTGTGATTCACAAATGAAAAATAATATTAATAATAAAAATAAAACTCTTCAATGCCACAGAAAGTTGGGGGCAAAATCAAGACCTGCTTCCTTCTTTTTTAATGAGTGGATATTACACTATCTACCCCTAGCAGGTGCTCTTTTCTAGGCTGCATATTTAGCAACGTGCTCATGAGTAAAGATTTATTTAGAAAAAAAACTCATCTCTGTCCTACATTATTGGGCCCCATCTTGAAAGTATTGTATCCTTTCTCCCATTTCTATCAAGGGGGCAGATTTTGGAGTGATTCTCTCTGAAAGCTTGGAGAATGAGTCTTACATGTGACATGTCTCATTTCAGAGACTCTGGTCTAGAAGGTGTGGGAAGAAACAGCCATGGTGTCTGGAAAGCTAGGTTGCGGCAGGTGTGCACATAATCCAGACCCACAACAGTCAGTTCTCTTTCCTCCAGCCTCGCTTGTATGCAGCATCCTAAAGCACCTTTTCCATCATATCACACAAGAGCCTATAGTGTCCCTAACACTCGAGCAATTACCAGCTACTCAGCCCACCCTACAGGGTCTTTGTAATCTGATTTTAACATAATTATTCAACTTTCTCAATAGTCATATGGTGTTCTCTCTCTGTTGCTCTCTTCTTTATGTTATGTCTTGAACTATTCAGGAGGATATTACCCATAGCAAGATTTTTCAACCAGTCACAGAGTGTGATTTAAGGAGCCCCCAAGTCCTGCCTCCTCTCATGTATGTCTTCTCTCAGTAGCTTGCTTGGTATACAGTAGTCCTCCCTTAAGCTTGCTTTCCCTTTCCATGGCTTTGGTTACCCAGTCAACCACAGTCTGAAAATATTAAATGGAAAATGCCAGAAATAAACAATTAAGTTTTACATTGTGAACTGTTCTGAGTAGCGTGATGAAATCTTGTGTTGTCCTACTTCACCCCGCCTGGGATGTAAGCCATCCCTTGGTACAGTGGATCCATGCTGCAGATGCTCTGTGCCCATAAGTCACTTAGTAGCCATTTCAGCAGATCAGCTATTGTGGGATCACAATGCTTGTGTTCAAGAAACCCTTATTTTACCCAAGAATGGCCCCAAAGTGCAAGAGTAGTGAGGTTGGCATATTGTTATAATTGTTCTATTTTATTATTAATGATTGTTAGTCTCATACTGTGTCTAATCTATAAATTAAACTCTATCATAGGTATGTGCACATAGAAAAAACATAGTATATATAGGGTTCAGTACAATCCACAGTGTCTGGCATCCACTAGGGGTCTTGGAATGTGAGCCCCAAGGGTAAGGGGAAACTATTGTACTGCAGTGTCTCTCTGTTAGAGTGAGAGGTCCATTCTGTGTACCTATAATACCCTGGAGGGTTGACTATTAACCTAAGTTCATGGTGCAGCAGCACAAAGACGCATAGTAGGGAGGACTCCTGAGGGCATAGGCCTTGGAAAGGAAGGTTGCCCTAGGAGGGAAGACATATAAGATTGCTCAGGGATGCAGGTCTGAGGGAGGTATGGTGGCTGTGCCATGCTGTGCTGTTCGTTAAAGCCCAGAGCACCATGGGGAAGGGGCAATCTAAACGGCTACTGGGAGGTACAGAGACTTACTTTTCATTTTTGCCCTGGACCAATTTTGATGACTTTCCTTTCCCTGAAATGCTACACCAATGAGGAGGGGCTCCAGGATTTCTATGTAGCAGGGGCTTAGGAGTGGCGGCTGGAGGGCATGGGGGAATGAGGCAACCTGTCCTGAGGCTACATTTGCATACAAAACACATTATTGTACTTTGACTGTACAATTATTTGGGAGTGCTTTGGGAATCTGCAGATGGAGATCATGTTTCCAAACCACACCCTACAATTTTTTTCAAAACATATCTCAAGGCACATCCACTATATGAAACCTTCCCCAAATTAATTCTCTCTATAAAAAGAACTATTTTTCTTACTCAATATTCCTTCAACACCTCCATAAATACATTATACTGTGCTAGTTCACACTTTCAATATCTTAGAATTTTTCTCTAGACATGCCATTATATTCATGAGATGACAATCTCATTAATAGCAGGGATATCTTTTTCTTTGTGTATTGTAAGACATCCCAGCGTCGAATGTGCTTCTGCTTATACTTAGAGCTTAGTAAATGCTTGTGGGATTGATGGGTAAACAAATGAGAGAGAGGAAAATAAAAGAGAGAGTTGGGAATTATAATACACTTTATAGACACAGCTTGAAGTTACTGAATAATTTCATAATGCTTCCCTTCATTTTTGTTGGGAAAACACAGTAATGAGGCTGCCAATTAGCCACATAGGGTGGAAAAAAGAAAATGGACATTTGTATGATACAAAATTTGTATACTACATAATTTGTACACTCTTTTAAGGGAGCCACATATAGGATTAACCAGCACATGAGCTGACCACCTTTACAGCTAAAATCATAAGGGAAAAGATCGCTGTAGAACACAGTGCCTAGTGAGAATCAGGAGACCTGGGTTTATTCCTGTCTGTTCTGACTCATATCCTGGATCTAGGCCCGTTATTTTTCACAAAGTGTCTTTCAGGTAAATTAAACAAGTATGTATCAGCAAACTGGAGCATGAATATAGTGGGAAAATCACAGAATTTGGAATCACAAGACACAGGTTTGCCTCCAGACTCTGTTAATCACTAGCTGGGTGACCTTAGGCTGCTTAACTTTCAAGCTTCCATCTGTAAGGTGGAGATAATATAAAGAGGCCTCCTCTAATTTTCATGCAAGGCTTTGGTGAAAAAGCAGTGAGATGATGAGTCTGAATCATTTTGTAAAGTTTTAAGATTTATTTAGATGAGAGTGATTATAATTTACTTAGCACTATGTGAGACTCTGGGTAAAGCAAAAGACCTTTGAGACATTTCATGATGTCTAAGATCTTTTTTTTTTAAGCTTTTTATTATGGAAAATTTTAAACACACGAAACTA
This sequence comes from Pan troglodytes, assembly GCF_028858775.2. NCBI lineage: Eukaryota > Metazoa > Chordata > Mammalia > Primates > Hominidae > Pan > Pan troglodytes. The sequence continues at coordinate 52,438,557 of NC_072412.2, forward strand.
GAGAAAATAGTACTGTGAACCCTATGTACACATCACCCAAGTTCAATATAATCATGATGTCTAAGATCTTATAGGGAAAACAAAATATACACAATTGATTTAGGAAGGCAGCAGTGCAGGACAGAATGAGATCGAGAGGCAAAATAGATGACATAGATAAATTCCTATGTGATGTCACAGTGCGAGGCTCATTGTTGGTTGGCATCCCTGGGAAAGGCACAGGAGCTGAGCTGGGCCTGTGAATGAATAGAATCTGGACAGGGATGAGGCAAGGAGACAGGAGTGATCTCTCCACCCTGGGCCAAGGTGAGCCTGGACTTGCTGGGGCTGAGGCAGTCTGTTGTCTGGTACGCAACTGTGAACTCAGGAGCAAGTGCACACATTGCTTATCACTTACCAGAAGCATTGAGCAGGTCCTTTATCTATGATAGCAATCAGTTTTGTTCCTTCATCCATCAATCAAGTAGTAATTGAGCCTACACTGAGCTAGGTACTTGAGGAATTTGAGGGGAAGGTGGTTGAGTCTATAATCAGTTACTTTACAATCTAACACCTTCACTACCATTCATTAATTCATCACTCCAAAAAAAAAAGAAAAAAGAAAAAAAAAGACTAGGGAGGCAGAGGATACAGAGATATAAGCAGAAAACTAGGATCTTACAGGGAAATATATCTGCTTCTGCTTCAGTCTGTTGTGAAGTTACATAGCATGTATCCTCTGGAAAACTCTCTACCCTCTTAAAAGGGTGAATGGGAGAAAGGAAAATAATATCTTATCACAGTCATGCACCCATAACAATGTTTCAGTCAACATCAGACTGCGCACACAACAGTGGTCCCATAAGATTAGAATAAGATTATAACACTGTATTTTTACTATACCTTTTCTGATATGTTTAAATACACAACTACCATTGTGTTATAATTGTCTATGGGGTTCAGTACAGTAACACTCTGTACAGATTTGTAGCCTAGGAGCATTAGGCTGTCCCACACAGCCTAGGTAGGGAACCTGCAGAATATGTTTGGAAAGCCACTGATACAGGAGGAAAAAAGCTATTAGTTTGCAGTGAGAAAACCCAAATTTGGATCCCCTCTGGTTTTAAGCAAGTCATTTAATCTGAGTTTTTTTTTCTCCCATAAAATGGGGATTAACAGCGTACCCTTCAAGAGATGATCATGAGAAATATAAATGAGAATTGCTACCCTTATATAGTAAATATAAAGTAAATACTATATAGTAAATATAGTATTGTCTAACAGCTGGCAATTATAGAGAAGAATGTTCTACAGCCATCCTTAATGCCCAGAGTTCTTCATTCTGTCTAAAAATCTCTGCTGTAGCTGAAACCTCCAACCACTCTTGTTTGGTGCTAACAGAAATGAAAACCAGTTTAATATCATCTTTATATTTAGTTTAAAAATCTGTACATTGCTTGCCACTTTGCACATAGGTCTCTGTTAATATGGAACCAGTTCATCACCCAAGATAGGGGTCCTGCAGAGCAAGAATGTTTCCCAGAATGGCTGATAATGGTCTCCTCAGTGAAAATTGAATGACCTCTTGACTGTGGATGGTGACAATGAAGTCAAGTGCCAAGGGTGCTGAGTAATGGGTGTGCAATGTCATATTGCCTTAAAAGTACACATTGGGATTCACAGAACAAGGACAAAGAGAGACTTCCACTGTGTCCTTTCTCTGTGGGAAGAAGGGTGGTCATATGAAATCTGGGACTTTTTTCACAGGTGTTGTGTTAATAAGGAATCAGTTCTTTGCACAGAGGTCTATGTTAATACGGAATCAGTTCCTCACCCAAGACAACAGAAGGACCTGCCACAGTGTCACTAGTGTCATTTCTGTCCAGGGAATTCAGTCATGCAAGCCCTGGAAACCTGACACCTCAGCTGTGCTGGCAAAAATGGGGGTGGCTGACTCCTCCTGTTAGTTCATTTTGCTCTTTTCCAAATTGCAGTTTTGCCAGCATGCTGCTCTTTGGTGGAACTGAGGCTATAAGCCAATGTCCTAGCTACAAAGAAGGGTGGGAATTTGAGTTTCGATTCTTGGGAATTACCCAAAATATTGAAAGGCTAGTTGAAAGAAATATGGCAGGCACCCACTTCACTTGACCTACGGCATGATTTGTAGCTGCTGTAATTGGGGCAGTGAGCGGGGGTGCCTCTTTCAAAGATGGTTCTGCTAGGATTTCTACCCTTTTTCAATTTCCCACTTTTTTCCCCTATGATCTTCTTCTCTTTTTCTGGCATCTCTGCAATCAACATAAGTTCAAGTGTTTAACAGTTAAAAATGAATCCATCTGTAAACATAAACTATATACCAATAGCTATCATCTCAAATGCTTACAGGGCCAGTGAAGTAATGTAATTGAGCTACCTGTTGCCAGATAAGATGTTAGGAAGGGTGTTGCTTGGTAAACTGGATAGTGCCTGAGGGCAATCAAGTTCAATACAATAAGAAACAAAACACATTGTGCAAGCCAAACAAAACAGATCTGTGGGCTAGACACATTTTTCATTATTCAATTAGCTTGGCACAGGTTTAGAGCTTTACAAATTTCTTTTGGGTTCTTCTTTATTTCCATCTCTTATGGACTTCTCATCTTGGCCTTGCTCTTGTGGTCACTGTTCTCGTCCTGATCAGCTGACACTATTTGTACCACGAGGCCCAAACAACTTTTTGTTTTGGGTCCTAAGTCCTAAGATTAGGCAGGATCTTTCTTAGTTTGGGTTTCAGATGCACGCCTCTGGGATTCGGATAAAAATTGTTATCATGCAGATAGATTAGTGCCCCTGGGCACTATTTGGGGCACAGAAAGTCCCTAACTAGCAACTTCTTCTTGTAACCCAAGCTAAACTTCTGTATCTCCCTCTTGTCTTACCCACTGTTTCCTAGAGCTTCTAGGATTCTAGAAGCTTCTTCACAGTTTCACTTTTTATCACTCAACAGTCTGGTTGGCTGAGACCTCCAAACTTCCCATCCAGCTCAGGAAAGCCCAAGATGAAGACCTTTTGGTTTTACTGTCTTTCAGTGAGTGATATGAAAGCCTCTACTCTATGAGATTTCATTTACTCCATCTCCTAAAAAGTTGTACATACCCTGAAACATTAGTGATTTGGAGGGAGAATTTTTTGTTCGTTTTGCAACATTGTGGAGACATTTCTATGGTTTAATTTCTGCTTGTGAAGGCCCTGTCTTCCCCAGTCTTAAGTACGCCTTTAGTTTGCAGAAAGATGCACTGAGTTCAGGTTAAAAGCAGCTTTAATCAAGAAGTTTATCTGGTTGTTTTCAAGATCTTGTACAGATTTTTCTTGAAGAGATGAAATAGAGCTTAGCGATTATCTAAGGAAGCAGCTTTCTTTTACAGTTCATGAGTCAAGGTAGAACTGTTAAGCTCTCTGTGTAAGTTTAATAGGTAAAAAGTGGGGGAAAACCCCACATTTACAGGTGTCCACAATGCAACAGACACTATGTAGGTCTTCACAGATGTCAGCACATTTCATCTTCACGAGGAACTCACAAGGAAGGAATTATTATTCCCATTTTACAGATGAAGAAAATATATTCTATAACTTGGTCTAGGCCTTATACTTAATAAATGCACAAGCTAAGACTCAAATCTACATCTGATTTGTTTTCTTCTGTACTTCCATTTTTTGTTAGAATCTGGACCTTATGAACCCTAATCTAGTGTTCTTTTCATGACATCAGAAGAGTTTAGTTAGCTTTTTCATTGCTTTCATTTTGTAGTTCATACTTTTTGGGTTTTAAGGATTAAGAGTGTTTACTTGTGAAGAACTTTGAGATGCATATGGAAATTACTGCTATCTGATATTACTTATACGTGGGAAGCAGGAATAGAAACAGGAGATAGGAAACTGAAAACAACAAAACCTCCACCCCAAGGGCTAAGCATTGTCATAATAAGTAATGAACAACTGAGACATTTAGCTGCCTCCTTGGCCTCTCAATGTGGATGTCTCCGATGGGCATCCCTAACCTTACACCGTCACACTAGGACTCTGGGTTGCACTCGCTCATCCCCCACCTTTCCTTATCCCAGTAAATGGTCCTACCATCTATCCAGATATACAGCTTAAAAACTTACGAGTCTCTTTCCATTATCCTGCCTTTGCAAAAGACTCACCAGCATTCTAATAAGTCTACCTAATAATCTATCCTAATTTTACCTGCAAAATATACTTTTTGACCTAATCTGCCTACTTCTCTTTCTCCACTGCCATCTCTGTACTCTAAGCCACTAGGACTCCTGCCTGAATTACCACAAGACCTTCCCCACTGCCCTCAAGGGGCTCCCATCCTTACCTGTGTACCTCTGAGCCTAAGACCCTCAGAGACCCTGCACTGCACTGAGAATACCATCCAAACTCCTTACTTTGGCTGCAGGCCCTCAGAGATGTGGCTCTGCCGACCTCTCCTTCCTCCTCTCTTCTCACTCCCTTCCTTTCTTACTATACTTGAGCTGGACTGGCTGCTTTCTGCTCCTTCAACCCCGTAAGCTGGTTACTTCATCAGGGCCTTGGGACTTGCTGTTCCCACTGCCAGGAACATGCCACTCTCTACTGATATTACCATGGCTGGCTTCTTCTTATTTGGTGTCCATGTAAATGCCCTCTCCCCAATCAGCCTTCCTCACCCTGCCTGAGTCACTCTGTAGCGGATTTCTCTGATTTGTTTTTTTCCTTTAGCAGTTGCCACTGTATGAGATTATCTTGTTTGGTCTATTTATTTGCTTGTCATCTCTCTGTTTACGTGAATGTGAGCTCCATAAAAGCAGATACTTTTCCTAAGACAGTGCATGGCACATAGTATTTAAATACTAAACATGAAATAAAGATTTCTGGAATAAATGAATAAGCAAATGCAGAGGCCTTTGGGAACACATACAACATAAAAAGAAGAGGAGAGAGCAATTATGACTACCTAGTAGACTTCCTTATTACCTTAGATATCTTGGCAAGGGCAAGAAATTGCCCAAATGTAGATCATTTGGGGGCTAACAATTCTGACAAAGTAGGGCTTTATAGAAGTTGAAGGTAAAGCTAGTTAACTTGAGGACTTTCCATAGACACAGCCCTTTCTCTAATATCCTAGTTAATAATAATCATCCATCTTTACATCCTAACAGTGCATCAGGGAGGACTATGTCATGGTCGTGGTGGTGAATAATAATGATAAAAAATAACACAATCAAATACTTACATGGTGCTTACTGTGCTCCAGGCACTATCCTAAGTGCTTTATACAGATGAGCTCACTTACTCCTCACAGTCACCCTATGAGTTTGTGCTATTATTATCACTGTTTGCTGATGAGAAAGTGGAAGCACAGAGAAGTTAGGCAAGTTGCCAAATGTCACACAGTAAGTGCTGAAACTAGAATTTTGAGCCACAGCCTGGCTCTGTAGTCTGTATTTTTCTATGCTCTGTAGCCTCAGCACACTTTCGCCATCAGTTATGCAGGCTTGGGGATCAAACTTCCTCACTTCAGAAAAGTTGCTGCTTGAAGAGTTGCTGCTTCATTGCTGCTCAAGGCTGGCTCTCAGATCCGGAGCCTGGAATTCATGCAGTGTCCTACCTGTGAAATCTTTTTGTGGGGACAGGCCTCCTTTTATCTGTGCTTGTGTTGCAGGGGCTATACGTTTCTCATTTAGAGCCATTTACATGCTATCTATGGGAAGACTGGCTATAGAAACCATCTTTTAAGAACTTAATGCTAAGGAGCAGTTATCTTTTACTGCAAGTCTTTAATGCACAATGCCAAGATCAACATTTTTTGAAATTACAATTTTCTCTGCTATTTCTTACAATGCTTATTTTCTTTCCATGGTTTCCAGCTAATTGGTGTCCCGTACCTGTGCTGATGTTGAATGTTTTTCCTCCAAATTAACCTATAGATGATTTCTGGGGTGGGGGTGAGGATGGGGCAGAAACCCTTTGAAAAGGAGTGCAAAAGTTCATGTTCATGTGACTGTGTACATTTTTCAGGAAAGAGGTAATTATCCCAATACTCTGCAACACAAAGAAGATTCTGAGTCACTGAGCCTGGATGTACAAACACTATGTCTTGTTTGTATCTGTCTGTGTATATGTGTGTTTCCTAGTAAAACCAGTTTCATATCTTCATAGTTCTATTTCTTCTGGATAGTACTTTTCTAGAGAATATGGCAGTAATTTCTAATTTTAAAAGACATAAGAAACAAAAGTCACAGTAAAAATCTAATCAGCCAAATAGTTTATAAGAAAATGCAGGAAAAAGATAAAGAATGAGCTCCTTGATACATTGTATATTCTGGTTCAAACATAGTACATGCACAGATACATACAGCACAAAACACACTAACTTTAATATCCTGTGGAGAAGTTAATTTGCTGGATTACATATGTGCATGTTAAATGGGAGCATTTATTAGAATAAGTCAGACCAAAAGAACACTTTAGCATGGAATATTTATATAATGGAAACAGGGATTTCTGAAAAATTGCTTCAGTTTTCCAGGTGGCTTTACAAGGGCAGGATGGATGTAGAGTAACTGGGAGAGAGACTCTCCTTTTAGCAACATTCTGGGCATGAAAGGCAGTTGTGGATCCAGCCAAATAAGCTGCAAACTTCCCGATGATGTATTCACCGCTTTTCTACATTTTGTGATAGTAATAAGGAAGGTGTTAGCTCTAGCCTGCTAAATGTTTGAATCTGATGCATTTTGTAATCAGCAGAATAATGGTCCCCAAAGATGCCTACGCCTAACTTCTGGATGCTGTGAATATGTTTTGTTATATGGCAAGGATAAACTAAAGTTGCAGATGGGAATTAAAGATGTCAATCAGCTGAGCTGGAAATAATTAGAGTGCCCTGGATTATCCAGGTGGGCCCAATGTAATCACAGATTTCCTTAAAAGTGGAAGAGGGAGGAAGGTGTGTTGGGTCAAAGTGATTCAATAAGAGCAGGATTCAATCTGTACTGGCTACCTTGGAAGATAACAGGAAAAGGACCGTGGGCCAAGGAGTGTAGGTGGCTTCTAGAAGCTGGAGAGGCCAGTGACATTTTTTTCCCCTAGTGCCTCCAGAAAGAACGCAGCCCTACTGACACCTTGGTTTTGGCCTGGTGAGACCAACTTTGGACTTTTCACTTCCAAAACTGTAAGTAATAAATTTGTGTTGTTTTAAGCCAACAGCAGAGGTGTCATTTCCGTTTGTAGTCATTGCTACAGCAGCACTAGGGAGCTGGCACACATTGCCGGGACTCACTCTTGTTCTGGCGCTTGGGCGGCACTGTAGGTGTCCACGTTCTTGGAGGTAGTCAGCAAAGGGGGGCTCTCTCGGCTGGGCTGGCCACGTCTGCTTACACAGAGTGCTCCCCTCTTCCCACTGCGGTAACAGCCTTGCCTTAGCCCCTGTGTGTTTGGAGTGGCATTCGCTACAAAAGTTCTTTGTCAAGGGACAAACGATGAGCTATGATGCCATTCAGACTGATGTGTTAACTTCTAAGCTTTCCTATGATTAAGATAATTGTTCTATGATATGAGGAGCGGCATTGCATGCAGTATATTTTTTTATGTGCTGTTAAAATGCAGTTCACGGCTGTAGACAGGTGGGGTGAAATTAGCACCAGACTGGGAGACAGAAGCCCTGATTTCTTTCCTTGGCCTGTCCACATACAAGCTATGGGTATAATGAACTTTTGTTTTCCCATAAACATTTTAAAATCACTTAGTCATGCTCCTTAAAAAATTTTAACTTTTGGATTAAAACTGTTGAAACTGTAGATAATCTGGTGGAAAAAGAACACCTTAGTTCTACAGTTAACAAAGGTAAGTTGCCTCAATAATTTGAACATGTTATATTTTTATCTACTTAGGTCTTGTCTGTCCTATAATAGTTCTAGGGTTTTTTTTTTTCCTATAAAGTTCCTGGTAATTCTTATCTGATTTTTCTTTTTCTCCTTAATATAGTGCATTATTCTGAATTGTTAGGTAAAAGTTGGTCTGCTTGTTGTCTTTATCTTATAGAGTTTGTGCTTCTCATATGCCTAGCAATTTTTTCTTGTGACTTTATATCCCCTTCAGGGGATATAAGAAGCCGTGATTAATATCGTACACCAGGAGAAGGGGTTACAGCCTGTGCGCCTCCTGGTGATCTTGATTAGGAAGAAGGGGAAGGTGGACCTTAGGGCAGATGGCCTCTAGCATTGAAATGTGGGCTCCCAGATCCTCCATCTGTCCACATCTTGCTGGACACATCCATACTTATCTGCCTGGGCCACTTCTCTGACTCCCAATCCCCTAACCCTTGGGCTGGGAGGAGAAAGGGCTCAGAAGCCAGCAGGTTGCTCTCTTCCCTCGCTGTGTGCTCTCAGTGGTTGTTGGCAGCACACTGGAATCACCTGGCAGCCTTAAATAGTGATAGTGGGTTGAATCCATAGAGATTCTGATTTTGTGCATTCCAGGTGAGGCTAAGGGCATCAGGCTGTTTGAAACCTCCCCAGATGATTCTAATGTGCTGCTAAGGTTGAGATCCCCAGTCCCAGCCCTCTCCTGAAGCCACCCCACTGGCTGGAGAAGATACTGGGCTGATGTTGCTTTTTCTCTGCACTGCCATGGTCACTGGGTGGGCAGGCCCCTGTCCAGGGTAGCATGGACACTCTTCCAAGGCAGCATCTACGACTCTCAGCTGTCACTCTCAGCTCTCCTCCATCTAAAACATCTTAGTTTTACAGTTGTGCTTTTCATATGCCTAGAAGTTTCTGGGCTACATTTCTCTCCCATATATGGACTTCATGACCGTCTATTTTCCCAGAGGTTTTTTGCAGTTTTTATGCGAGTTTTTGATTCACCAATCTTTTCCTTCTGTTAGGTTTAAAGAAAGAAGTCTACAGTTCCAGTTAGTCTACTTTTGTAACAGGACCTGACAACTCCACTCTACTTCCAATCCTGAAAGACTACAGGAAAAACTAGCCCAAGTGACTGAGCTGGGGGGTCCTAGTCATCGGTAGCATGGGTATTTTGCTTTGGAATATTATCAAATAGCGGGGGGACCAGCACAGTGGACTTAGTGTCAAGTCTAGGATTTGATTCTTAGCTAACAAAACAAGTTTCCTCTCTGAGTTGTGAGGATTAAATGCAATAAAATGGAAAAGTGCCCAGCAGTGATGGGCTTTCAGGAGATGCCATAGACATTAGCTGAATTTGAACATTTTCAACTCGAATGGGACAGAAACATTAACTGGAGTTGACAGGAGGATCAGCGATGTATCTAATAAGTAGCATTACAAATAGCACAAGCTTAGGTGTTCCTCAGCTACCACACCTTAGTGCTTGCTCCTCTGTTAGGATTATCTATTAGACTTTGCTATTTACTTTTATTAGATTTTTATATTACAAGAGGGGCACATAATAGAGCTCATGCAATTTGGTTCATTTCAGACTTGGGCCAGCTTTAGGTGAAAGCTGCTGGAACTAATTTTTATAGCCAGGACTTCAAATAGTGACTTTGAGCCTATATCAGAACAAAATATCATTATCCCCAGCCCTGGCTCTGACATCAGTTCTTTTGAGGCTGAAAGTTGCCCTGGGGTTGTAAGATCTTACACGACCAATAACAGAAGTCAGCAGAGACTCCTAGGCACAGAGATGTGGTAACATAATTAATATTTTGATAGCATTCCAAACAGCAACAGAATAATGCCTTTGGCCAGGAAATCACAGATCCCTACCCACCCTGTTATGGTGCAACTGTGTCCCCTCAAATGATCCCCAGTAGCTGTGAATGTGATCTTATTTGGAAATAGATTCTTTTGTAGATGATCAAGTTAAGGTTAAGTAAGGTCATTAGGGTGGGCCCTAATCCACTATGACTGAACTTATAAAAAGAGAAAAAATTTGGACACGGACATGTGTACACTGAGATAACATTATGTGAAGATGAAGGCAGAGATTGGGAGATGGAACTATAAGTCAGGGAACACCAAATATGACTAATGTCCCACCAGAGCTAAGAAGAGGCCATGGAACAGCCTCTCCTTCACAGGTCAGAAGGAACCAATCCTGCCAATACCTTGATTCCCAGAATTCTGACCTCCAGAACTGTGACACAAGAAATCTGTCAGTTTAAGCCAATAAGTTTGAGGTACTTTGTTACAGTAGCCCGAGGAAACCAGTACACCCCCTTTTCTCTCACTCTACCTTCCAGGAGAAGTGATACTATAGATTGCTCAAACTCAAGGGAACTCCTTAAGTTTTTCGGCTGAAACATGTGAAAAGGCTGATATGTAACCACTATGACCTTCAGAAGGGGCAGTTTCACAGGATGTAGTCAAATATATTTTCTGGTGGGTGGAGCTTTGTGTGAGACATAAATCAATCTCACTGGGTGGCTGTCTCAATTTCCACTTTCCCAGTTCAGTGTGGGTGGATGGGGAAGGTGCTCTCAACTGGGAGGTACACAGGCTGCTTTTTTCATTGGCTTTCCCTTATGCTTCTGGGACATTCTTCATTCTGTGTGGCCAGGGAACATGTAAACTGGAGACAGAACCCAAAAGCTTTCCCTCCCTAAAAAGGCCTAAGGTGGGATGGCCAGTAGGGCAGGTGAGGACCTTGCTACAAAAATTTTAGGACCAAGGAAAGGAAGTACTGTTCCCCCAAAAATTCAATCTCAAAATTAATATTTAACTTAAATATGTAAAATATAACATGTCCACTAGCCAGATCAGCTGATAGTAGAGTATATAAAGTTATATCTAATGTGGTGTATTATGTATAATATATGATGTGGGTGGGCTCTGCAAAAGTCAGGGTGCCAAAGGTCTGAAACAGCTTTGGGCATTGGAGCAAATGGTCTTTCCTCTGGCTACTATTGTCTTGTACTTACACCTTCTTCCTGACTGGTGTGTTCTTTGACATTCCAAAATAGTAAGATTAGAGACCTAGTGTGGGTTTGGGACAGAACAGGTAGAATAAAGCAATCCCTTACCCTGCTTCATCCCTGGTTATATGTTGATCTTAGAAAACGAAGAGTGCTCTGGACAGTGGGTGGAGACGATTCAAGTACATCTTCGTTGCTGACAATATGCTCTCCTATCTTTTGTAAGAGTTCACAATTTAAATTTCTAAAAATTCATTACAATAAAAAGCAAAACAATCCCTCATAGATTTATAATCAAACTAATATGCCACTTAGAAAAGATTTGAAATAAATGCAAATACCTAGGTACAATGTTTTATCTTTTTAATGACACTTCAATAAACCTAATTACTTTTATTTTTCTGAACAAAGCAAGTGGGAAGAGAAATGTAAAGTGTTTCTTCATACACTGCAAGTTTATGAAATTCAAGAGGTAGAAAATGCAGCAGGGTTTTGAAGAAGAGCCTTTTAAATGAATGTGAGGCTTGGCTATCGCTGCACTTGGGATGCGGCTCTTCTAAATGGATGTAAGTCTTGGGTATACCTTAAAGATGATGAAAGTTAAAGTTAGCAAATCCTTCCCCAGTAGGCTTTAACTCTCTTAGTTAAAAAAAAAAAAATACAAAAAAACACTAGGCTGAATGGGCCATTTGTATCATCTAGTACGATGACTCTTATGTATGTACTTCTATCCTGGGATGAAAGTCCTTAATGAAGGATTTGCAGATTAGGTTAAGAGGGTTATCATTATCTAATTACACAACAAATCCATTCATCTGGCAAATACTTAGTGAATGTCTACTAAGTGCCAGGCAGAATGCTAAACAAACTTGTCCAAAACAGCCACATGATAGCAGGGGCACGATAACAGTCCCTGTTGTCGTGCAGCTCAGTTGAGTAGGAGGCATCTATAATTCCATGTGAGGATGAGGGCAGTGCAAGGTGCTGGGGGGAGCCCTAGCATCTTCATCCATTCAGGCTGCTAGAACGAACTGCCACAGCCTAGGTGGCTTGTAAACAATAGAAATTCATTGCTGGCTGGGCATGGTGGCTCACGACTGTAATCTCAGCACTTTGGGAGGCTGAGGTGGGTGGATCACGAGGTCAAGAGATAGAGACCATCCTGGCCAACTTGGTGAAATCCTGTCTCTACTAAAAACACAAAAATTAGCTGGGGGTGATTGTGCTCCCCTGCAGTCCCAGCTACTCAGGAGGCTGAGGCAGAAGAATCACTTGAACCTGGGAGGTGGAGGTTTCAGTGAGCTGAGATCATACCACTGCACTCCAGCCTGGTGACAGAGCAAGACTCCATCTTAAAAAAAAAAAAAAAAAAAATCATTGCCCACAGATCTCAAGGCTGGGATGTCCAAGATGAAAGCACCAGCAGATTCAGTGTCTAATGAGGGTCAGTTTGCCCATTTCATAAATGGCACCTGCTCACTGCATCCTCACAGGATGGAAGGGCCAAGGCAGCTCTCTGGGGCCCCTTTGATAAGGGCTCTAATCTCATTCCTGAGAGCTCTGCCTTCATGATTTAACCACCTCTCAAAGGACTCACCTCCAAATACATAATCACATTGATGATTACATTTCTACCTGTGAATTTTGGGGAGATGCATTCAGACCATAGTAAGTAGGGAGGGGCATTTGACTTGAATTTGAGAACTGATCAAAAAGGCTTTCTGTAGAAAGTGATAGTGAGGCCTCAAAAACAAGAAGGGCTTATTCAGACAAATGAAATAAATGCCCTGGAGGCAAGAAAGCACAGCATATAAGAGCTGAAAGTAATTTGATATGAGGTAAGGATCCTCCAGAGAGAGGAACCTGGGGAGGTAGGGAGAAGCCACATCTCGAAGGGCCTTGCAAGCCATATGGAGAAGATTCACCTCTACCCTGAGGGCAATAAGAAGCTATTAAATGACTTTAAGCAGAGAATGGAAATATTCAGATGACAGCCTGGCTGTTTGGTGGGTGGATTAGAGGGAAACTAGATCAGTAAAGAGGCTGCTGCAGTAAGCAAGGTGGGAAATGAGAAACAGTGCCACTGGGGACAAAAGTGGGGGACTCCTAAGACAGTGGCAGGGAGCATCAGCAGGATTTAGTGATTGGGTGGAGGTGCAAGTAAGAAAATGAAGGTTAAGAGTTTAGCTTTGTAGAGTGGTACCTCTCTGTGGAGCTTGAGAACTTGGAGAGAAGAAAGTTTTGGTGGGAAGGGGACGATTCAGTTTTAGACATACTGATTTGGATATACATAAAGTATAGCCAAGCAGAGCTGCTTGGAAAACAGGTACCTGAATCTGACGACCCCTCATTCAGACAGCTCCCAGGGCAGGGGATTCCAGGAAGGAGTACTGAGCTGCCTTGAAGGATGAAGAGTAGTGGGAGGGGGTGTGGCAGGGAATGCTTGGAAGCTGGGGAATGATGATGAGACTTACATGCCATGAGGAATTGCAGGTAGTACAGAGGGCTGTGGATGGAAGGCAGGGAATAATTCTTGATGGGTTTTGCCTGTCATGTTTTATGCCTAAGGAATGAGATACAGCTAATATAATATTTTAGACAGGCGAGAAACCTGATCATATTTGGGTTTTAGAAATTAGACTGGCACTGGCATGAGTGTGAACTGGAAATGGAAATAAATCAGACCGGTTAAAATAATCTAGTTTTATGCCTGTCAAAAGATCAAGTCCTAAACTAAGGCTGAACAGAGAGGGTGAGGAAGAAGGAATGAATTTTAGGGATACTGAGGTGGCAGAAATGATAGCTATAGCCATGGACTAAATGTGGGAGGTGAGGAAGATGGCAAGAATGATATTCAGGGTTCTGGCTTGGCTGATGGTGGACCATTTGGTGAGATGGGCACTACCCATCTCAGAGGTGGAATGGCAAGGTACAGGTCTGAGAAAAGCAGGGCAGATGCGCCATAAACCCTGATCTCACAATTGACTGAAAAATCATGAGTCACTAAGACGTTCGAATTCCTGATCCCTGCAAGAAACAGCAATTTTAATTACTTTCATCTGCAGTGAAGAATTTGGCATCACTTTGCCCTTTTTGTCAATATTAAGGCTTGAAAATTAGTTCTGTTTGCAAAACTACTTTATTTTTTGAAAGAAACAGATACTCAACATGTTAAAAATGGCCAAAATATAACTTGGTATTTGCAGGGATCTCTCTTTCCCAAATAATCAGATATTTAAAATCTTCTGTTGAAGAGAAGTACCTATAATTTGCCCAAGCCTTCAAGATGCTATCACATGGCTGATTCCTCTCATTCTTCAAGTTTCAGCTGAGATGAAAATGGTCAGAAAAGCATTTCCTGAACACCTTCTCCAAACAGGTCCTGTTATTACTATCATGGCACTACGTCCTGTCATCCATACCATTTCATCAGCTTAAAAGTATATTTTTATTTACGTATTACTCTCTTCCCACTATGATTATAAGGTCCTTTAGGGTTGATATGGTTTGGATCTGTGTCCCTGCTCAAATCTCCTGTCAAATTATAATCTCCAATGTGGAGGTGGGGCTGGTGGGAGGTGATTGGATCATGGGGGTGGTTTCTGATGGTTTAGCACCATCCCCCTAGTGCTGTTTCATGAGAGAGTTCTCAGGAGATCTGGTTGTTTGCAAGTGTGTAGCACCTCCCTCGCCTTCCTCCTGCTCTAGGCCATGTAATTTGTGCCTGCTTCCCCTTCTGCCATGATTGAAAGTTTCCCGAGGCCTCCCCAGAAGCCACCATGCTTCCTGTACAGCCTGCAGAACCGTGAGCCGATTAAACCTCTTTTCTTTATAAATTACCCAGCCTCAGGTATTTCTTTACGGCAATGCAAGAGTGGACTGATACAAGGTAAAGATTGTGCCTGCTTCTTTTACCTGAGTATAGCCAGTGGCAGCTTTATGCCCTGGCATATCATCACCATCCTATAAATACTAATTAAGTTCACGGCTAAAGAACAGTCACGATTCCTGTTCTCAAGGCTCTTTTTAGCCAGTATCATTTTTATGGCCATGTCGGTTGTTAAAATTCAAAGTCCTTCTGTACTTAATAACCTCTGCTCAGAGCCCTGGAAGTCCCCCAGCCCTTACTCATTCTTCTATTTGCCCTTTTCAAGGAATTCTCAGAATTCTCCTCAACCCACAACTTAAGGCCTAATACCTGGCCCAGTGTGCCCTAGTTCTGGTGCTGAGGACTGTGTGTGTTGGTTGGTGTCTGTGCTGTACAGGTTGGTAAATATTTTGAAGGTCATACCTGCCTAGACTTCTAATCCAAACCCAGAATCTACTTTCTGTTGCTATATAATACATAGAAACTTCCATAATAATGACATAGAGTAACATAGGAAAAGATCCCTATTGCTAATGATGAACAAGTTAAATTCATATTAAAGCAAAACCATAGCCTCAGATAGGGTAAACAGATGGGCAGGTCTGTGTGAACGTGTTTGTGTCAGGGTTAGGAGTTAGGGAGGTCTGTGGCAAGGGAGGATTGCAGAACAATCACCTTTATGTTCTTTTGGATTGAAGACAAAGTTTCATCTCTTTCAAGGAGAGAGAAGAGCTTTATTGAAAAAAGTCAAACTTCAACTGCGAATATATTCCTTAAGTGGAGAGATCCTGGGTGAGACTCCATCCAGAAGCTGGCTTAATTGGACTCCAACTGGGCAGAATGAATTCTTAATCAGAACATATTTTATTTGCTTAAAATGAATATTATTGCAGTTACCCCCGATTTATCAACAAAGTGGCCATTAACAGCCATCAGTGGCTGACCTTGACAGATTCCATTACTGAAATAATGAAATTTGATGGGTTACTATTATTAAGATTTGCTAATGGTTTTACATTGCAGAGCTTGAGACCAGTGAAACAGAGCTGCTTACTCAGGCAGGTTGACCACAGGGAAAATGAGAGGGAGGGAGTAATGAAAAGCACAGGGAGCTTGATGAAAAATGAATGGCTCCCAGGCAGAATTTCCACAAATGAAATGCAAATTCAGATATATATCTCTTAATCACCAAACTGAAAAGGTTGATTACTTAAAATTAGACTCACCAGATGTTTTTGTTGTAGGCAGGAATGGAAAGCTGACTAAGTGGGAAAATACAAATTTATTCTTTAAAAGGTCCTAGTTATCTCATAATAGCTGGTAGGAAATTGAACTGAAATCATAAATGGAAAGCAGCTAGATTCAGAGGGGAATGAGGAGAAAAGCTCAGAGGCAAGAAAAGGAGAAGAAATAAGACAATTCTATTGTGTTAGCATTCCTGATATTTGTAAACTTGGGCTGACGTGCAAAAGAAGTGATTTACTTTTTTTTCCTAAAAATTCATTGGTTAGCAGCTTTCTTCTCACATAATTTTAGATTGTAAACATTTTACTTCCCTTATCCTCAGAGCCATTATTAATTTCCATTACCTTCAGACATGACCCAGCTACAAGAAACACCAACCCAATTTCGTTTGAGTGGAACCAGCTGTGGGCAAAGGAGTAAAGTTGCTTCTGGGATACAGTTTGGGAGACATTGGAAAGGCCTGTTCTTAGATTGTCTCCCTCACCTTCCTGGTTTTCCCATCAAAGATTTGTCTGTTTGGATCTATCAAGCATTTTGAACTTACTGGCTTCTGTTTAAAATGCAAACACTTCCGAAGAGGCAATAACTGAGAACCTATTAGGTTTATCAACTAATACCTTTGCCTAAATAGAGATTCTGTCAGGATAAAAGTTTTGAGGAGTGGATTATTTCAGAGCAATTAGTGTTTGGGAGAGGGAAAAAGGCACTCCTAAGATTTGGAAGAGATCATTTTTACCTATCTTACAATTTCCAAGAGGAGGGCCCTTCTGTGGCTTAACTAGTATTTATTGCCAAAACTTCATGGATCAAAAACTCCCAAACTGAAGTCAGTTTTGGTTTCCTCATGCCTCTCTATATGGCAAAAGAACCCTAGATAATGAGGAATATTGGATGCACATGGAGATAACCTCCTCGTTTGTCTATAAGATAGAAATAGATTCTGTCTTGCTATTGCCTGTCCTTTATTTTCTGGGTTAGTGATCCAGGATCCTGCTAATTTCTTACATAACAAATTAGCTGTGGACCTCAATAACCACTGTCCAAGTTTGTAAAACAGAGAACGAGATATGAGTAAGTTCCTTGCCAGATCTATTATAATTAAGTTACTGTAACTTCTGTAAGTGTACTTAAGCCTAACAGTCAGTACACAGCATATAGGAAATGCATATGTCGTTTTGAACCAATCAGCTTAAGTATATTTTACATTAGAGGAGATAGGCTCAAAGCAAGTAATTCCTTTTAAAATGTTTTTATATGCATCACATCCATAACTAAGGGCCTACTGTGTGGTAGGTATCACAATCCAGGAGTACAAAGGTAAGAACTGTGTAACATATGGGCCTGTTCTATGGAAATGAATGTATTAGGGAATCTGTTATATTTTGCTATCAAGGTTAATAAAACAAAAACAGAAAAAGTTAGCCGGGGGGAAACGTATTGTATAATCCATTTTGGGATAGATAAAAGGTGACTTTGGGGAACATAGAGCCCCTTGCCCCCCATAAGAAACTCCAGAAATAGAAAAGAGAAACAGGAAAACCAAAACTGGCTGGCCACTGGGGAGATCACATTTGTTAGTGGCTTCCGCTAAGTGAACTATTTGAGACAACTTATAACTTATGTTGGGTCAGGTAACTCTAGAAGTGCCCTCTAGTTGATAATAAATAGCTTGTAATATGTCTGGTTCATATAATAAAACTTTATTTGAATGCCACTATTGTCAGAACATGTAGAAAGATACTATATTTGCACTACCTATAAAATGGCATTTGTTCTACAAAGGTATAAAATTATAGGGGGATAATTAAAATGCTTAGACTCCTCAGGCACTTGACAGTCATTTCTGTGTAAATGACTTAAATCACTAATTGTAAAACATTTCAATTTAATCCTCAAGATACCTCAAGGACCTCCACTCGCTGATATTCTTTCTGGTATAACACTAGTTGCCATTCTTTCTGGTATAACACTAGTTACCATGTGCACTGGAGAATAAAAATTTCTCTGAAATAAACTGCAATTTTGACTCTTTAATTCAGACTTATTTTCTCAACAATTAGTCAAAATTAGTCAAATAAGGTGAAAGTATAAATGGTTATACAAAACTCTTAATTTCTTTTGAAGACTATAAGGGCAATTATACATGAAAAATAAAAGGCTTAACTCTCACTTTTAAAAATAAGAGAATCCAGTTTGATAGCTCTGATGCTTAAAAAATAAAAAGGGAATAAGAACAAAAGTTCTCTTTTCTTAGAGCATTTTCCTTTGTAAACTTGTAATTGGCCTGGTGTGGTGGCTCATACCTATAAATTTCAGCACTTTGGAAGGCTGAGGTGGAAGGATTGCTTGAGCCCAGGAGTTCAAGACCACTCTGGGCAACATAGCAGCGCCTCATCTCTACAAAAAGTACAAAAATTAGGTGAGCGTGGTCGAGTGTGCCTGTAGTCCCAGCTACTTAGGGGGCTGAGGCAGGAGGATTGCTTGAGCCCAGGAGTTCAAGGCTGCCGTGAGCTATGAAGTAAGCTGCCACTGCACTCCAGCCTGGGCACCAGAGTGAGACTCCCTCAAAATGAAAAAAAAAAAAAAAGAAAAAGACAGTCATATGAAAAAAGCTCAACATCACTGATCGTTTGAAAATCAAAACCACCATGAGATACCATCTCATGCCAGTCAGAATGGTGATTATTAGGAAGTAAATAACATGCTGGCAAGGTTGTGGAGAAAAGGGAACACTTATACACTGTCGGTGGGAGTGTAAATTAGTTGAACCATTGTGGAAGACAGTGTGGTGGTTCCTCAAAGATCTAGAGGCAGAAATATCATTTGACCCAGCAATCCCATTACTGAATATATACCCAAAGGAATATAAATTATTCTGTTATAAAGACACATGCACACATATATTCATTGCAGCACTATTCACAATAGCAAAGACATGGAATAAACATAAATGTCCATCACTGATAGACTGGATAAAGAAAATGTGGTACATATATACCATAGAATACTATGCAGTCATAAAAATGAGATCATGTCCCTTGCAGGGACATGGATGGAGCCTGGAGGCCATTATCCTTAGCAAAACTAAACTATACACATGTTCTCACATATAAGTGGGAGCTAAATGATGAGAACACATGGACACATAGGGGAACAACACACAACTAGGGCCTGTTGGAGGGTGGGGCCTGGGAGGAAGTTAGATGATTAGGAAAAATAAATAATGGGTACTATGCTTAATACCTGGGTGATGAAATAATCTGTACAACAAACTTGTGCCATGACACAAGTTTACCTACATGACAAACCTGCACAGGTACCCCTGAACTTAAAAGTTCACAAAACCCTTGTAATTATAAATTCTTTCTTTGGTTCTTTGAGATGAAAAATATTTTAAAAGGCCCTCGCAGGTCTTACAAGCCAGGAGTGTCATTTTCTAGGACCAAGGAGCCATCTCTCTGACGTAAAGGAGACAACACTTCTATCTTGCGGCTTCGGTAAGAAGGTAGGAGCCTAAACTTCCGAGGATCCTCAACTTCCGAGGATCCTCTTCCTCCAACTTGCAAAACTACTTCTTGTCATTAAGATATGAGAAGTTTGTTTTTCCCTTTATAAGACACTAATTAGCTAACACAGATGTTCACCCCAATTACCAGGTATATTTAGGATGAACTATGTGAGGCACATGGTGCTGTCAAGTCCTTATGTGAGACTGGCTAGTTGTTTATCTAGAGAATGCCTATGTAATAGGATGCATCTGTTTGGCTGTATAAAAGAGTGAGATTTGTCTTTGCAACCCCTCAGTGGATTCCCTCTATGTGTATCATATTCTAGTTTAGCGTTTATTCAATAATAAAGCTGCTTTCTTTCTCTACTATATTTGTAAAGAGGTTTTTTTAGGTTGGAAGATGATTTTGTCTTTAAATTTACCCAACCTAACCTCATATTGATTTTAGATATATTTCACGTGCTCTTAAACTATGTCCCTAAAACACGAGCAGATGTTAACATTAGCTTTACTGCCTATGGGTTAACCATTCATGTCAACACTGATTCTCCTTCCTCCGGATCTTGGTGAATCACCCTAGAACATGTTTTGCCACCCTTCCTCACTCACTTC
The DNA here is from genome assembly GCF_028858775.2 of Pan troglodytes. Taxonomy (NCBI): domain Eukaryota; kingdom Metazoa; phylum Chordata; class Mammalia; order Primates; family Hominidae; genus Pan; species Pan troglodytes. The sequence goes on from NC_072412.2 coordinate 52,458,687, forward strand.
CTGGTATTATCACTGATAATGGTCTGCAGCTTTAATTTAAATTAGAGGATTAATTTTATGATATCTCAAATAATGTGATAACAGCAAGTAGATTGTCTTAAAAGTCATGTGTCAGCTAGCTGAGAAAGACTGCAAGTGATAGGGAGGAAAGAGGCTGAGCTGTTAGGGATTTAAGGTCAGTGAGTACATAACAAAAAATAAAACATTACATGCCTACAAAGGCAGGACAAAATGAAGCAATGGCTCAAAGTTCATCAACAGAAAAGAAGTAATATAAGAGATTTCAGCCTTCAGTTCTAGCAACAGCCTGCAATACAAACAATTCTGGCTCTACTAGGTGAAGATGCTGACCTAAACCAGTCCTGTGTCACCTGGACTGTACTTGGAGCAGCAATGTCCATTGGAACTTTCTGTGACGGAAGGGTTCCATATCTACTGCCCAATGTACTAGCCACCAGCCATGTGTGTACTGACTACTGAAAATGTGGCTGGTGTGACAGAGCAGTTGAATGTTAAATTTAAGTTGATAAAATAAAAATGAAATGGCAATATATATGACTAGTGGCTACTCTATTGGACAGCGCAGAACTATATGATTCAAGGAAAGATGATTTTTGGGGTCATTTACTTAAATATTACAAGGCTTGCGCTATTTGGAGAGAAATATCCTGTGTAGGATACTGATCAGCATTTATCACTGATTGGAAGATGTACAGATACTAGAGTTGAAGTGGTCCTAGATGTTGTTGGCAGTGATGGGAACATTTGGGTGCTTGAGACGAGGTAAGCTTTTCTGGGTTCTCTCCAGCCATCTCATGAGACTTCTTGCTGTATTTTTCACATATTTCATTATTTTCAAGTTCTACTATCTTTATCTTGCTCACATCCTGGGAATCATAAGAGGATTAATTCGTGAGTTTCATAAATTGTTTTGTAGATTAAAATTCCCTATTAAAGTGTCTGTTACTATCAGCAGTCCTGACTTGGAGAGATTAGACTTCTGACAATTCCTGTTTATAGGGTTCGGAGCAATGCATCTGTGCTATTAGCCCAGGAGGCAGGCCCACACAGACTCAGTTAGATTAAGCAATCAGCTTCCTGATAGGCTTACCGAGAAAGCTGACTCGCCCTTCAGCCTCAGCCTGGCCTCATGGTTCCTCCCTTCTCTGCCTGCTTCCTGTCCTAGGGTCTGTCAGCCACTCTGCAGAGCTATCCTGTACTGCCTGAGGGGCTGTGCAATCAACTCAGGCCTTAGGGGAGAGAGCAGCTGAGGAAGGTAAATGGTGCACAGTGTAAACAGTAATGCACTTGAAGTCACAAGACCTGGCTTTGAGTCCCAGACTTGCCTTGTTAATTATGAAATTCTGACTAGGTACTTAGTCTCTTTGAAACTTACTTTTCCCATTCCCATTCATTTAACAAATATTGAGTTAGATACTGTGTTAGGAACTGGGGAGTCATCAGTGAACTAGACTAAAAACTTCTACCCTCATGGAATTTACATTTTCAGCAAGAGGAACTGAAAATAAAACATAATAAATGCATTACATAACACATCAGAAGGTAATAAGTAGGCCAGGCACGGTGGCTCATGCCAGTAATCCCAGAACTTTGGGAGGCCAAGGTGGGTGGATCACCTGAGGTCAGGAGTTCGAGACCAGCCTGGCCAACCTGGTGAAACATATTGTCTACTAAAAATACAAAGATTAGCTGGGTGTGGTGGTGGGCGCCTGTAATCCCAGTTACTTGGGCAGCTGAGGCAGGAGAATCGCTTGATCTGGGAGGCAGAGGTTGCAGTGAGTCGAGATTGCGCCACTGCACTCCAGCCTGGGTGACAAGAGTGAAACTCTGTCTCAAAAAGTGATAAGTGAGGGAGATAGATAAAGCTTGGTAAACTGGATGGGGAATAGATGGGAGACAACATGGTTTTTGTGGGGGAATCAGGATAAGCCTCACTGAGAAATAGACATTTGGGCAAAAGCTTGAGGAAATAAGGCAAGTACCTATCTGTGAAGAACCGTCCAAGTTTAAGTCCAGACATAAGACAGAGAAACCTGAAAATAAAAACTGGTTGATGACCCTCACCTAGAGATAAGTTACCCTTAAAATGCCTGCTATGTGCTAGGTGCCAAATACTTACTTACATTTAAAGGCTGACGCTGACTGACTTCCTTCATCATGGAAAATGAAGGTTACCCAAATACCTTGACAAGTTAAAAGCATCTCAGGAAAGGGATCATTTTCAATTTGAATCTGTCTTGTTCTACTGTTTACTATGAATTTGTAGCAATATTATGAGATAGCTTGGTGCATATGTGTATGTAATATATAAAACTGTTAGCCAATTCTGCATGGGAATCTGAGTTGCTAATTTCTCCAGAACATCTCTTGAAGGATTTTTGAATAGTGAATAATCTTTCAAGATGGAGATAGTGTCTCCATCTGGAGCAAAGGTCAGGTTTGCTTCCTGCTCATTATGAAGATTTGGGTTTGTTAAGCTCGGTTTTCTTTCCTGTATACAATCCACTGTGTCTGTAGTTGCCATATGGCCCTCTTTACATCACCCTATGAAAATTGGGACTTGTGCAACTACTGCAAGAAAGTGGTGATACTCTGGCTATTGTACTGTGGTGAATCTCTGATCCAAGAGTCTCATGTCTTGCAGCAAGATAATGTGTTAGCCTGCAACTAGAATAAAATCCAAAACCTGCCTTTAAGTCTTGACATCTATGATTTGAGATAGAGATTTTTTAAAGAGAACTAAGTGAACTTTTTGTCCTGAGTGAAGCACAAAGTACCCACATTATAAAGTGGAAAACAGAATGGTTCATCAATTGTCCCAGCACCACTGCAAAGAGATAGTTAATTCTTAAGTAGCTGGTTTCCTTAGGCAACTGGAAATCTAGATAATATTGTGAATTTAATTGACCACTAATGGAAGTTCTCTATTTTTAAACATTTTTCTTTCCATCTTTCTGAAGCGATAGGAATACCTTTTCCCTAGAAAGGTCAGACTTCAGGAAGCACATAACATTTAAATAATCTGAAAGCTCAGCATCCCTGGATATGCAAAGCTGCCAGAGCTGGGTCAGAGAGTCAAGCTGAATGGATTTACTGAAGGCAGCTGTATGGCTGGAAATGCAGTCTGAAGATGAAGTGGAAAGCTAAGCTCTGACAGCTTGGTATTGAGATTTAACATTTGTACAAGGTTGTTGAGGATAAAGGCAATTGCCAAGAACAAGTAAAACTATTCAGAAGTTCATAGATTTGAGGAGGTCATTCACACGACCAAAAGAAAACTCCAACTCAAGGAACTGTGTATTACTTGTGTCTAATATTTCCCCAAAATATCATTGCTAAATTTTTTTTCTTCAAAATTAGGGAATTAGCACTCTTATAGATATATCATTTTTACTATTAAACATAGTTCTTTGAAAGAACCTACTCACAGGGGGTATATATGAAATTCCCTATGTTCAACTGAGCTTCTATTTTATCCTGTATGCAGCATTTCCATTATTTGTCCTTGGGCAATTCCCAAAGGAAGTCTAGGGCAGTTTTTCATCCTTGAAGCATCTAAACGTGCTCTATAAACTATATTCTATATTCACCAGCTACTTATATAATGTTATTTCTAAATGTGGAACAAAAAAGTTATTTACTGCCACTATTGGCACACAAATTCAATATGTATTAAAATATTCTTATTAAGAAGTGTTAGAAAAATAAAACTTCATGAAAATCTTTTAAAATTCCCAGATATATTATTAAATAATAAGCAAGCAAACAGTGACTGGGCTTATGGTGATAAAGTAGCTTTACGGAATCTGAAGAGACTAAAAAGGGAAATTATATTAGAGAAATACAAAGTGATTGAAGTAGATATGTCACCAAAAGCACAAACAAAAACAGAAAAATAGATAAACCGGACTTCGTCATTATTAAAAACCTTTGTGCATCAAAGTATATTACCAAGACAGTGAAAAGACAACCTACAGAATGAGAAAAAATATTTGCAAGTCATATATTTGATAAGGGTTTAATGTCCAGAACATAAAGAATTTCTAAAACTCAACAAACAGATAAAACAGCCCAATTAAAAATTGGGCAAAGAATTTGAATAGGGATTTCTTCAAAGAAGACATTACAAATGACCAATAAGCACATGAAATGATCAACGTCAGTAGTCATTAGGGAAATGCAAATCAGAATCACAATGAGATAACCACTTCCCACATACTATGATGGCTATAATAAACACAAGGAAAATATTGTTGAGGACTTGGAGAAATCAGAACCCTTGTACGTTGATGGCAGGAGTGTAAAATCACACAGATGCTGTAGAAGACAGTTTGATAGTTCATCAAAAAGTTAAAGATAGAACTATCATGTGACCCAGTAATTCCACTCCTAGGTATATTCCCCAAAGAATTAAAAACAGGGACTCAGTTATTAATATGCCAATGCTCTGAATTGTAACATTATTCAGAATAGTCAAAAGCAGAAATAATCCACATATCCATCACCAGATGAATGAATAAAATGAGGTACATATATATAATGAAATATTATTCAGCCATAAAAAATGAAGTTCTGATATGTACTATACTACAGACCCTGAAAACAGTATGGTAAGTGAAAATAAGCCAGATAGAAAGAGAATAAATGTTGTATAATTGCACTTGTATAAAATATCTAGAACAGATGAATTAAGAGACAGCAGATTAGAGGTTACCAGGGAGTTGGGTTGGAAGGAGTGGGGAGTTATTGCTTAATGGTTACAGAATTTGTTTGTGAAGGTGAAAAAATTTGGAAATAGATAGTGGTGATGGTAGCACAAGATTGTGAATGTAATTTATGCCACTAAATCATTACACTTAGAAATGGTTAAAATGGCAAATTCTCTATTATATATTTTACTGCATAAAGTATATGCCTTTATTTGTGACTTTTAAAAATATGAATTCTAAACTGGTCAAATATATATAATGGATTTTTTAAAACAAGAAAGTGAAGAAATTATTGGGGTCTAAGTAAACATACCTGAGATAATTACAGGCAAGTGAAACTAAAAGGACAGATATAGACTACTGTAGGGGTAGAATAAAATAAATCAGATCAAATGCTAAACTACTGTCTTGAACATGCTACTTTATTTGTAATGGTCAAGACTAGAAACAGAATTGGAAGAATAGTTAACAGATTGTGGTATACCAATATGAGAGAATAACTTGCAGGTATTAAAGTCATTATAAAGCCCATGTAGAAAAACAAATTGACAATACGATGTTATGTGAAAGGATCAGAATATAAAACAGTATATTACATTATTGCAACTTTGCTAAGATATGTTGTATGTGGCAGACAAAATATGAAAACAGTTGTGCTAGGATTAAAACATTTCTACTACTGTTGCTTTATTGTTAATTCAGGTTTTTAGAAAAAAAGGATACATGAAAACATTGGTTTAATACCTTGCATCTCTATTAGTAATTATCTATTGTGCAAAATAACTTTGGAGATTCAGGCTAGCTTCTCTTTACTCTAGAGTTATATCCATCATATACTGTTTTACTATGCAGATTTGTTATGTCTAAATTGGGCTATGATTAGTGACATTAGAGCTAAGCCAGGGATTTGAAGAAGTTAAAAGCTAAAGAAATTCCACAATGAGTTTTGCTTGGGATCTCACTAAATATTCTTATTTAACTCCAATATTTCAAGATTCAATATATATATAACTAAGATTATATAGTTTGAAATTAGCTTAGGAATTCAGTAGTCCAAGTTCTTTTAACAAAGGAAAAAACTGAGGTATACAGCCCATGTGCTGACAAAAGCCAGACAGTAGCCAAGGTTGCCTGTCTTAATACTCTGCTCATTCCATTATGCCAGAGCTACTTCTCATCTATCCTCAAACTCCACATTACCATGTAATATAGACACGTGCCTGCATGAGCTTGGTGCTGGAAGACTTAACTTCAAAAGGATGCTAGCTTATTGCTGTTTACTTGTACTGAATTAACTGAACCCATTATCTCTTCTGACATTGTGAGAATTACTTCAACTTATCAGTGCAACCTGATTCAGATTTCTTATTCCATCCTTGTGAAAAAGCTATTCCAAATCCATAAATTCAGTGGGTCAGTTTTGACCTGAAAAAGTGAAATCAGTAATGAAAATATTGCCTCCTTTTATGATTATTCAATTCTACTTGAAGCAAGAGGCTGGATTGAAAAACAACCTCTTTTGGTCCATCAGTTCTCTTTTGGTCTAATTTTATTGCCAAACTATTACAGGCTGCTGAACCACTGATCAGGCTGCTAACTAATCAGTTTTCTACCCTATACTCATCCATAGTGGAAAAAGAAAATAAACAAGCAATTCAGAAAATACATTATTTAGCATTACTCTTTCAATAGGGTCTATGACTTAGTTTATTACACCAAGAACCAACCCAATTTCAAATAATTACAAAGTGTTAGTAAACTCTCCAGGCAGGCACACAGAGACATGAGCTGCAGATAACGCTGCATGCATTGGTCAGGCCAGTAAGAGGTTTCAGTATCTTTCCCTGCATTTTTGACACCTAACTGGCTGAGTATGGCTCTGCGGGTCATGTGGAAACTTAGAAGTAGAATCTCTGCCAACAGAACAAAAGCATCTTTGTTCAGAGGCTTGCTGACAATTTTAGGTGTTGAAACCCAACAGTAGAAAATGGAATTATAGAGCTGGAAAGAATTATCAAAATGTAATTTAATTCTAGACAAATCCCGCATAAGACGTGATTTTCTGAACTATTTCAGAAGAGTGCCAGGGAAATTACTTTAGTCGTATCTTTTATTTTTCCTCTTTAAATTCCGATAAATATCTTATTAATGGACAGTGATATCTTTACAATACCATGGTGTTCTTTCAAATATGAGAAGGTACTTTTTTACTCTGACCAATTTGGAATTAAAGCTACACTTAAGTGTAGACTTTAAATCAAAGATAATGTGAGAGAAAATTATAAGAATCAAAGTGATATGCACCAGCTTAAGGAAATCAGAATTGGTTATCAATGGCCAGTTCTAGCACTTATTAAGCACCTGTTTTGCTAGTGGTGAGGAACTCGAAGACAAATAAGACATAGCCCCTGTCCTTGAGAGGTTATAAATCTAGCATGCTGTATTGCATGGTTTATTTGACCACTCTGTATATTACAAATGGAAGTGCTAATATTAACAAGCATATGTGCAAAAAGGATATATGAAAACATTAGTTTAATACTTTGCATCTCAATTAGTAATTATTATGCAAAATAACTTTGGAGTTTCAGGCTAGCTTCTCTTTATTCTAGAGTTGTATCAATTATATACTATTTTATTATATAGATTTGTTATGTCTAAATTGGACTACAATTAGTTATGATTTGTTATGTCTGTTTATTTGACCACTCTGTATACTACTAATGGAAGTGCTAACATTAACAAGTGTACGTGCAAAAAGGACACATGAAAACATTGGTTTAATACCTTGTGTCTCTGTTAGTTTAATACCTTGCATCTCTATATACAAAAGCCCTGAAATTTAAAAAAGTGTACATGCAGTATAATTCATGAGTAGATGTTAAAAGTCAGCTCCAATCCTAAACTGATAGTGTAGGCAGTGCTTCTCAGAGTGTCCCAATTTTTGGACTTCCCATTAGTTCCTACTCAGATTCTCTGGGAATGGGCCCTGAGAATATGTATTTCCCAGTAATTATTATTATTATTATTTTGAGATGGAGTTTTGCTCTTGTTGCCCAGGCTGGAGTGCAATGGCGTGATCTCAGCTCACTGAAACCTCCGCCTCCCGGTTCAAGTGATTCTTCTGCCTCAGTAGCTGGGCGTGAGCCACTGCACCCGGCCACTGCCGTTGTTTCCTGACTTTGCCTAGAAAAGTTAGCCTTCAGAGACAAATTCTCATTCAAAGGTGAAATGATCTTCAGTTATGAGTGATTATTTTTGCATCTATTTTACTTTCTTTTTTTTTTTTTTTTTTTTTTTTACCTTGGAACCAGTTTATTCTGGTGCTAAGCAGAACTGTAAAATAGTGAAAATGTCCTATCAAGTAATTCACTGATTACATAGACACCACTTTTGTTTTTTATTCCATTTTTTGTTTTAACTCATGTGGTAGTGATATTTAATACTTTCTGATCAAATAGGTTCAAAGCGAATCTTTAAATTTCAAATTTCTTTTTTTAATTGTGATAATACATTTTATTTAACACAGTATATCCAAAACATTATTCCCAACTGTAATATAAAATTTATTATTATTATTATTATTATAATACTTTAAGTTTTAGGGTACATGTGCACAATGTGCCGGTTAGTTACATATGTATACATGTGCCATGCTGGTGTGCTGCACCCGTTAACTCGTCATTTAGCATTAGGTATATCTCCTAAAGCTATCCCTCCCCCCTCCCCCTACCCCACAACAGTCCCCAGAGTGTGATGTTCCCCTTCCTGTGTCCATGTGTTCTCATTGTTCAATTCCCACCTATGAGTGAGAATATGCGGTGTTTGGTTTTTTGTCCTTGCGATAGTTTACTGAGAATGATGATTTCCAATTTACTTTCAAACTTGTCTGAGAACGGTTACTCTGGATGTTCAGAAACATTTCACTTTCACAGTTCAGTCATATTCTTGTCTTTCATTCAAATGTCCGCAAATATAGGCAGGTGAGCAAGTGCTGGCTAAGGCAGTTCACTGAGGAAAGGGCTAGAGGGGAGGAGTTCTGAAGGCCATAACCAGAATCTAAAAGAAGTTCATTCCCCTGAGGAAAATTCCCTATTAACACTGTTCCCATAATTGCTTTCACTTTTATGAGAAATGTAAACAGTCTGAAATGAAACCTCATTAATATAATGAAAATATTTCTTGCTGGAATTAATAAAACTCTCTCCTGCTGAGTTTAAAGCACCAAGTTATTGAAAAGACAAAAGTGTGACTTTCAGCTTTTGCCTGACAATTGGAACGTGAAATTCTCATGGTATGTCTCTTATTCTTAGCTTCGGTCTTGCCAAAACTATTTCCATGGAAACAGACATCAAATCTGAAAATACTGAAAAAGCTACTATGGGGATGATCATCTAAACTCATTTGCTATACTTCGCCAAGTAAGGTCCCGAGTGTAAAAAGGCGAACACAGGCTGGCATCCTAGTGTAAAAATGACTTTGCTATCAGGGAAAAACCACAAGGGCCTCTTAAGGGACCATGTTTCTTCCTTCTATTTCCCTATCCCTCTTTTGTTTCTTTTTCCCTCCCTTCTCTTCTCACTTATTCAGTCATTCCTTCACCCAATATAATTGAGTTCCTATTTATGGTTAAATATATGTACACATATTTGTTTTCTCCCATGTAAGTCAGGAACACTGATGCATGGTTTTCAGAGAGAAACCAATAGACAGATACTGTCTTGCATTGTATCTAGGAAGCATGTCTGTTTAAACAGATAAAAACAATGGAAGGGCAAGGTTGGTGTCTTGCCATCACTGGCATCTAACACAAAATGGCTCCATAAACATTAGGAATCCTGATGCCTGAACAGAATGGTTGGAGCCATAGTAGAACTGTTGAGGACTGGTATAGGAAATGTGTTGGAGAGTTAGTGTAGCTGAGAAACACAAAAGGAACCTCGTTTCCTTTGAGTGAAGAAGCCACAGGTGTGTGGTTGGGGAATTCAGAAGCCTGTGCCTAAGGTGGAAATAGTAGACATAAAACCACAGTGCTTGAAGCACAGCCAATAAATGAGGATCAACTCTCTTTATTCCAGACAGGATTGAACATCTTCTCTCAAATGAAAAAACTTTAATACAAAATTACCCTTATCAAAGAAAGATGGATTAATTGGTCTATTAGAAAAATAAAGAACACCCCTGAGTAGACAGACCTTTGATTTCTGTAGCAACTGGGTCATGTCCAAAAGTTCTTTATTAAATGTATAGCCTGAGTGGTTTCCTTGAATAATATGTCCAGTGGGAATTAATTGCACAATGTATTAATTATGGGAATATAGCCTACAAATGTAGTCAGTCATGTAAACCTTTATAGTTGTTCATCTGGGATTTTAAAAACTTTCAAATATGAAAAGGAATCATGAATCTACCCCCACATAAAATACGGAATGGTAGGAGAAAAATCAATTCCCATTTTTAAAGACCTTTTAAAAAGTGGAGAATGGCAAGCATTCATGATGTGAACCCTAAAGGTTCTTATTGACACAGGCTAATATAAATTGAGCAAAAAGGCTTTGTTCATCTTTACATCTCACCATAGCTAATGGTTCTAACTCATGAAATCAGTTATTAATAATTAAAATTAATTTTAAAAGACAGTAGATAATTGACTTTGAAGACATCACTTTTTAAAGTGCCACCATACTTCATGTTTCTCACCTCCTCCTGGTTAAAACAAAAGCTATTATAGACCCTTAAACAGGGCCCTAGAATGTGAGGAAAGGTCAGAAAAATGCTGCCTTATGAAATGAGAGCCAAGGAGGATCATCACAAAATGGATGAAAATGTTCACCTACAGAAATCTTCCTAGAAGTGACTCTTCAGAAGAAAGGTTTTGAAAATGTTTCCGATTAAAAACATAGCTCCCTGTTCATCCAGGACTCCAAAGTGGCTCTCCAAAAGTAATCCAAAACAAATACCCGCAGCACAACTAGAGAAAGCAGGTGCTAATTTTGGAACTGTAATAGTAATATATGTTATAACAGACAATTTTGATGATTGACAAGAGATACTGAAAAAGATGAGTTCAACAGCTAAAAAGTCTTCAGCATTCTTTCCAGGGGAGAAGACATTCTGATTTTAGCAAACTGATCTTGCTTATCTAATCACAAATATCCCTACAGTGGAAAATGGTGATTCATCAATGTTATAGAGTTATAAAAATATCCTTTAAAGAACATCTTAGTTCATATATCTCAATCTGTTGCTTATCGAACCATATCATAACATCTTTCTTCCATATTATTCTATCTTCTTTGAAAGTTCTGGCCTATTCTCCATTTCTACTGTTAAAATTCTGCCCATCCTTCAAGGTTCAACTCAAGCATCTCCCTCTTGACACAACCATCTCTGATCCCCAATTTTTGCCAGAGTTCTCTGCATTTTTATTATAATGGTAGATTCTGCTTCCTCAGAATTAGCAGTTTCTTCATTCAATTGTAAGCCATTTGCTGTGTGCTTGTATTTTGATTCATATATATATATATTTTTTTTTTTTTTTTTTTTTTTTTTTTTTGAGACAGAGTCTCGCTCTGTCGCCCAGGCTGGAGTGCAGTGGCTCGATCTTGGCTCACTGCAAGCTCCACCTCCTGGGTTCACGCCATTCTCCTGCCTCAGCCTCCTGAGTAGCTGGGACTACAAGCGCCTGCCACCACACCCTACTAATTTTCTTTTTTTTGTATTTTTAGTAGAGACTGGGTTTCACTGTGTTAGCCAGGATGGTCTTGATCTCCTGACATCGTGATCCACCCACCTCAGCCTCCCAAAGTGCTGGGATTACAGGCGTGAGCCACCGTGCCTGTCCTTGATTCATATTTTTAACAAAAGTTCGTGAGAATATATCTGTCAAACTCTTTCGCTAGATGCTTTATGTTCACTGAATCCTCACTGTGTCCCCCACATGCTTGTATAGTCCCTTATCCACTGTGGACCCTTACTAACTTTGCATTGCCATTTAATATGACCAGCTGAGAAGATTGTCTTATCAGGAAGGTGTGTCCCTGCAGGTGAATGGATCCAGGAAAATGGGTTCCTATTACATTCATTTTAAATAAGTGAGCATATTGGAATTTGAGTCATATAAGCCAACTTCCCAGAGTGCAATCATCTCTGGATGAAGGGGAAAACATAGTATATCTAAACTTACAAGTTGATGCCTAGACTGTGGAACGTGGGGACTCCACTAATGAGTAGCTGTTATGGTGAGACCCATGAGGCCTCTAGAAGCTATACTGTACCACTTCTTATATATATTTTCCAAAAGCATCCAATTTAAAGAACAAAAAAACTGCCCTGAGATGATATGTGTATTCCAATATGGCAGAACTCGGCTTAGATGAGAACGATTCTTGCACGCTTTCCAAAGAAATCTCAAAATCTGAAACAAAAGCTCACCAACTTGATTGGGGAGAAATTCAAAATAAATCAACAGCTCAACAGCTCTTTTTTTAAGCAGACCTTACTAACTAGGCCTTCATAATTACAACACAGTGATATTAAGTAGACAAACAAAAGTAGTTTATTCTTATATAAAGGTTAGGCTTTCATTTAAACTACTATATGGGGAAAGCAATCTAAAACTTTTGAAACCAAGGGCACAAGGAAACAAATTTTTTTCAAAGTGCTTGCAGAGTCAGACTCCAGAAATTAATTTTTATATGCAGGTGTACCTGGATAGGCATTTTCTATTACATAGTTTGTACTCAAGATGAAGTACATTTTCTGCTTTGCTCTCCATTCCTTGCACTCTGAAAATTTGTGACCTAGTAGGGGAATAAACTAATGATTATAATCAAATATGTGAAAAGATAGAGATATGGAGGGGTTTTGGAAGAATCAAAGCAGGGCAAGTACCTCATTTATAGAGGGAAGGGGAAATGTGAAGGCTTCCTGGAAGAGGTGATGCCAAAATCATAGGAAAGTAGAAAAGTAGAAGGCAGCTAGGCAAGAGGATGAGAAGGCTTTTCAAGCAGAAGATTAAAAAATGAAAGTGTGGGAGTGAAATGACATGAGAATGATGGGAAATTTATTGCAGCTGGAGAATAAAAGATGAGGCAATATACGGTAAGAGATGAAATAGAGGTATGGACCAGGTCCATATTTATGGGGACTTTATGCCTTTCATTTAAGGATCCGTACTTTATGGGGCAAGAGAGACACTCAAGAGTTTCAATCAGGAGAGCAATTTAGTTAAACCTGTTTCATATGGCTCACTTCAGTGGCAAGGTAGAGAATGAGAGCAACAACCCTGTGGACAGGGAAATGTTTGCATTAGCACCAGAGAGAGATGATGAGGGCTGACTGGGAGGAGAAAACTGATCTAGGAAACAGTGAGCAAGTAAAAACAAAAGAACCACTCAACTGCTTGCATGTGGAGCTTAGGAGGAGGAGAGGAATTCTGTGAGTCTAATGGGCTGAGTAGATGTTGATGGCAGATGCTAAGACAGCCTTCAGGAGAAACAGGTAGACAATGAGTAGAGCTTTTCACCTGAGAAGTGTGGGGGACTTCTGGCTATAAGCAGCCACAGGGTAGTTGGATGCCGGGGGTTGAAGCCCTGGGAAGCACTTCATGCTGGGATGTGGATTATTAAGCAGTTTGTCAGTGTTCTAATAGCTGAACCCACAAAAAGAAAAGGACCCAGCAGAAGCAAGAATAAAAAATGAGAAGGTAGAGAATGGGTCTCTGGAGGATATTACCATTTAAGGAAGAGGAGAAAAGGAGTCTGCAAAAGCCACAGAGGAAGAAGATCTAGGGAGTGGGAAGGAGCTGAGGAAGAAGACAGATGTGAAGAAATCAATCCACAGAATCAAACAATTGCATTAAACAGTAACAGTAGATGAGTATGTGCATATATGTGTATGTATACACATATAATTCTGTTTTTGTGGATCAAGATAGTATCTGAGCACAAGTTTATACTGCCTCACCCCTAAAATTCTATTTAATGATACAAAAGAATTAGAAGAAAAAAATCAGAATTACTGAAAAGAAAATGTCATTTTATTAGTATTTTTTAAATGATGGAAGAATTTCTGGAAGACAGCAGATGGGATCTGGTTTAGAGGGAAACAGAACTTGAAGAAAGGACAAAAACAAATATAAGAAACTGCAGCAAATGTCAGCAGGGTTTTGAGGAAACTGCATGAAATGCAGGATAAAAGGATATACACATGGATGGGAATTAAGGGGCATTCTCCAAGGGCTGAAATCTGAGGGAGCTTTGCTTGGCAGTGCTCTTCTCCTGCCTATGCTCTGTAGTGGGGAGGAACAGCACAGTTCAAGGTTAACACAAGAGCTGTGGGTGCTGATCCAGAGAGGCAGAGAGGGATGAAGGATAACTTCACTTTGTATTCTCTATAGTCCTGAGCTGTTTCTTTCATGTTCAGAATGTATTTGTGTATTACCTAAATAAATTGTTGAAATAGAGATAGTCTTTCGGATTCAATTGGAAATGCAGAAGGGCTTGGTGACCTTGACAAGAACAATAAAAGGGAAGGAGGCTGCAGCCAATGTTGCTTTGAGACATGAATGAAAGGTGACAAAATAGAAAAGCAAGGGTAAAATCTTGGAGAAATTAACATAAGTTGGAGAGAGATGGAGAGAAATCAAATTCTTGGGAAGAACAGGAGGTAGAGACAGGAAGTACAGAAGATCAGGGGTACAATTGGAAGATGGGAGTAGAAAAAAACAATTGTGCATGATGGTCTTTTCTTGGGGAAGAATGGGACATGATTATCTGCCTTAGACAGTGGCAATCAAAGGCTGTAAAAAGGACCTAAACAGAAAAATCTGAAAAAATCCACTACCTGGCCCAGTGGCTCATGCCTGTTATCCCAGCACTTTGAAAGGCTGAAGTGGGAAGATTGCTTGAGCTAGGAGTTCAAGATCAGCCTGGGCAACACATTGAAAGCCCATCTTTACAAAAAATACAAAAATTAGCCAGGTGTGGTGACATGCACCTATATTCCTAGCTACTCAGAAGGCTGAGGTGGGAGGATCGCTTGAGCATGGGAGGCTGAGGCTGCAGTGAGCCATGATCACACCCCTGCACTCCAGCCTAGGTGACAGAGTGAGACCCTGTATCAAAAAAAAAAAAAAAATCCAAGAACAAATTAAAGGACTGATAGCAATGAACAAGAGGATCTAGCTGAGGTTGAAAACCACAGATAGGTGGTGTGCCCAACTCACAGAGTAAAATTTTCTCCAGCAGGTCTGAGTTACTTGAGTGTAGCAACAGTAAAGGCTGGTTTGTCAGAGCCATCCAGGTTGGGTTTTGGTTAGGCCAATGAAGGAGTAGGATACTAGGACACAGAGGATGCTGGTGACAATAAACTGATCAGAAGATCCACCTTAGCTCCTTGCATGGTGACGATTCCTATCTCTTAGCCCAGAAAAGACTGATCTGGAGAGAGTGGAAGCCTCAAGAGCATACAGGCTCCTGACGCAGCCCAAGGGCAGAAGGTGGGCATGAAGGGGCAGCATGCAGATGTTATTCCTCTGCTTGAAATAGCCAGAAGCAACACAAGTCCCCTGTCCCTTCTCTTCCTCTTAGAAAGAATATTTAGCAAAAGAATAAAGAAATTCATAGTCCATAAGCCAGGCCAAATCAACAGACTAACAAAAAATAAAGCACTTCTGACCGGGCATGGTGGCTCACACCTATAATCCCTGCACTTTGGGAGGCCAAGGCAGGCGGATCTCCTGAGGTCAGGAGATCGAGACTAGCCTGACTAACATGGTGAAACCCCGTCTCCAATAAAAATAGAAAAATTAGCTGGGTGTGGTGGCGGGCACCTGTAATCCCAGCTACTCAGGAGGCTGAGGCAGGAGAATCACTTGATCCTGGGAGGCAGAGGTTGCGGTGAGCCAAAATGGTGCCACCGCACTCCAGCCTGGGTGACAGAGGGAGACTCTGTCTCAAATAAAAAAGAAAAAAAAAAGAAGGCACTTCTTTCTTTCTTATGACCTGATTGTTTCTTAATTATTCTCACCAGTTTCCAGTGGCCATGGAGCATCTATGCTGTGCTAAGTGCTGTTTTATTGAGCATGTTTTCCCAAAGATGAGGCTGAAGTCTGCCATGCAGAGAGAAGTCAGCTGCCACTCTGGCAGGCTCTCAGCTGCCTGGGTCATTAAATGACTTCTTACCCATGGGTTAATGTCCCGAAGGACAACCGAGGACGTGTCTTTCAAGAGCAGAGGTTTTCGTGATATTTTACCATATTGTGCTTCTAAGTATGAGACAACTGGCCAGGCAAGGAGATGTCCCTAAATTCTCTTGCATCTGTGGGCAGAGGAGGGGAAGGGTCACTGCACTCAGGGACAAGAGAAGGGGTGGCCCAAGTGGTGGCCCTGCGGATCCTTTGTTTCAGGGTAGTGACAAGCGTAGATGGCCACTTGACATTTGACAGCTCTCCAGCACTGCCATACTCTAGAGACAGCAGCACTTTCTCTCAACATGGCTGTGAACATCTCTGTTCCTGGATGCCAAGCCACTCAGCTGCAGGCTGGGGCAGTGCCTGGATCTCTCTCTGGACCTCTGGGGAGGGAAATGAAGTATGGCAGGAACAAAAATAAAGATACAACAAATGGAGGCAGTTTCACTTCTTCCCCCTAGGAGAGAAAGTGAAAAGATAGAGAAACCAAAGGAGACTTGGACTAATTCAAGTTTCTGTTTGTATTCTGGTAGATGCTAACTTACCATATGATCTCCCAGAAGTGGAAGTGAGGACAGGTAACCCAAAGCCCTTTCTGTCCTGGTTGCCTGAATAGTCTCTGACATGTACTTCTTAGGCTGACTAATAGCCATATAAAGGATTTGGGCATAAACCTGGAGGGTCCCAGGAGAGACAATCTCAAGTGGATTCCTCAGATAGTTTGTTTCAGGCTGTGGGGCTGGGAATGTCCTCCAGTGTAAAGGCTGACAGAACACCATCTGGTTTTGAGTCTGGTTTACTCAGTTGATTTATTTTTTCAAGCATTTTTTTCCAGAAGATACGGCATCATAGGAAAATATATTTTGCTGTCATTCCTCTTGGACCTAAATGAGCATGCTATTTTTTCAACCTAAGTGCTTAGATTTTATGTAGTTACATTTGCTTATATACATTCACTTCATTCCATAGAGAATTTGAGGTTGCTCATAAAAAAAGAAGTAAAAAATAAGACCAAAAAAAGTGCAAAAAGTATGCCAGTCAAAAGGTCTAGAAAGTAGATACATGAAGTTACATGCAATTCCAAGTATAGTAGTTTTTGGGAAATTAGAGGCTGAGTTTTGAAACTCACAAGCAAGTGAAAATGGTCAGGGAAGTTAAAAAAAAAATGAGAGAGTACTAAATCAGAGACAATAAAAAAATCCTTAATTAAAAGTATGCTGTGGTGAACGACTAGACAGATCAGTAGAAACAGTCAATAAACACCTAAATACACATGGAATGCAGTAGATGGCAAAGGTGGTATATGAAGTCTATGGGGAAACAAATGATGCTGGGACAATAGGTTGCCATGCAGAAAAAGATAAAATTAGATCACATGTTAATTTCTAAATGGCCCAAAGACTTAAATTTATAAAACAAAACCATAAAAGTAATGGGAGGAAACATTTAACTTTATAGTGGAAAAGGCTTTTGTAGTAATGATTCAAAATTCAGAAGCCATAAGAGAAAGGAACATTAATAAATGAGACTCCATAAATCCATGTGGAAAAAAACAAGTAATGTCAAGTGACAAGTAACAAACTGGGAATATACAGGTAAGATGTGATAACACGAAGAGCTTAATCCCCTAATTTACCAATTAGGAAAAAGCCAAGACAAGAGTTCAAATTATGTTGAAAACTTAATTAACACTTATATGACAAACATTACATTTACTCAATCTTTAACCTCATAAAGACAGAAAATAAATTAGCATCTATTTTCTTTTCTCACATGGCTAATTAGTATATGAAATAGAATCCAAGAGAGATCCACCATGCAAACAGAAACCATAATGTAGGTACTGTTACCATCTCCATTTTATCACCAGGAACCTGAGACACAGAGAGGTGAAGTAACTTGCTCAAGGTCACACAGCTTAGAAGGGACAGAGCCAGTATTCAAATCCAGATAGTGTGGCTCCAGACATTTTGCTTATATTCACCAAGTCCTACAGTAAAAACCATGGACAGCCAATTATAGAAAACAAAAACATAACATGAAGCGATGCTAAAAACCCCCATATACTAAATCAACACAAAACTACAATGAGATTTTTATCATTTTCTCTGTCCTTCAAAGCTTCCTGAAACATCTGCACTGTCTAGGAAGGTAGGTATTTGAGCTGCATGAAGGCAAGAGGTTAGGTCCAGGAAGGTTAGGATTCTATGTAAGGTGTCACAGTTTGAGGGGAATGGCCCCAAATAAATGTAACCCAGCTTGCCTTTCCTCCCATTACAAAAGTAATAATGCAGAAAATACATGATTATGTTTATCCTTGAGGGAAAAAAATCTATTTAGACTGACGGTACTTCAAAATTACCCCATAAACTGCAAATATATTTCTGAAATGAAATAACATCTGGAAAAGGAATTTAAAGTGGTATCTTTGGTTGCCTGTCAGAATACGGCAATGTGAGAATAGTCATTTTCACCTTTTCTGAGATATGTCTTTGCTAAAGACAGGAAATAAAGTAGCTTCTATTTTCTCTTCTCATGGCATTGGCAGATGGAAAAAGGATACATCATGAAGGGTCCATGAGAAAAGAAACCATCCTGAGGAAAGGGTTTGCTCATTTTATACGTTGCGGTGAAGTCACAGTTACTGCTGATCATGGGAAGTAGGTTTATAAAGGGAAAATGAAATCCATAGAGAATACTAGGATCACTCTCTCTCCACCCCGCAGGATTATTCTTAATCCAATGCTTCAATCTCCTGTCATTGCTGCTTTGCTCAGAAGCTCCCACACAGAAAACACAATGATTTGCAATTATGTTCCTTTTCCTCAGAATTAGATGGAATCCTTGGCAAGCAGTGAAGTGACCACACTGATAATGGTGAGCAAGGGGAAAGCAGCAGTACATTTCAGGAGTACTGAGTGCAGGAAAACTTGACTAATCTATGATGTGATTACCGAGGTGAAAATGTGTCAGATCCTTGCTAACTTTGAAAATTGGCCGCCTCATCCAAGAAGCTGCCTTTGACCCATGATGCAGTTATAACAGCTGCATTCTGGATCATCTGAAACACTTTGGAATAAACATATTTGTGACAGGCCGGGTGAAGTGGCTCACGCCTGTAATCCCAGCACTTTGGGAGGCCAAGGCCTCTACTTGGTATGGAGGGCAATTTAAAACTTTCAAATTGTCTACTTCTTGAATTTTCCATTTAACAATTTCAGACTGTGGTTAACTGGATAAATAAAACAATGGAAAGGGAAACTGTGGATAAATGGAAACAACTGTAGTCTCAACTTAATATTTTTAAGATTTCAAAATATTCTGCAATTTAGAGAAAAGTGAGATATCTAAACAAATCCAAGGTGGGCAGATCACGAGGTCAGGAGATCAAGACCATCCTGGCTAAGATGGTGAAAACCCATCTCTACTAAAAATACAAAAAATTAGCTGGGAGTGGTGGTGCGCACCTGTAGTCCCAGATACTCAGGAGGCTGAGCCAGGAGAATGGCATGAACCTGGGAGGCAGAGCTCGCAGTGAGCCATGATTGCGCCACTGCACTCCAGCCTGGGCAACAGAGCAAGACTCTGTCTCAAGAAAAAAACAGAACAAAACAAAACTGTGACAAAACTATATAGAAATGCTTAAGGAGAAAGATGACAATCCTGCCATTCTTTCTAATTTAATCATCTTGATAAGTGTGAAGTCTTTTGACAGATTCTCAGCACTTGTGTGTGTATTTGTGTGTATGTATACATATATATATATATCTCCACATATTATCACTATATTATCATTAGTTTACCAGAATGAGCTCACACCATGCATACCACTCCAAAACTTGCTTCTTGCATTTAACATTATGAACATTCCTTCACTTAAATATCAAATACAGTGGTCCCCCCTTATCTGAGGGCCATACATTCCAAGACCCCCAGTAGATGCCTGAAACCAAGGATACTAAACTTGATATAGACTGTTTTTTTCCTGTATATGCGTACCTATGATAAAACTTAATTTATAAAGAAAGCACAGTAAGAGATTAGCAGCAGTAAGAATTAAAGTATTAGTAAATGATTGAATAAAATAAAGATGACTGGACTACAAGCACTATGATGCCATGGCAGTTGATCGGATGACTGAGATGGCTAACAAGTGACTCACAGGTGGATAGCATCTGCAGTGTGGATATGCTGGACAAAAGGATAATTCACATTCTGGGTAATACGAGGCAGGATGGCGGGAGAGTTTATCACTCTACTTGGTATGGAGGGCAATTTAAAACTTTCAAATTGTCTATTTCTTGAATTTTCCATTTAACAATTTCAGACTGTGGTTAACTGGGTAAATAAAACCATGGAAAGGGAAACTGGATAAATGGAAACAACTGTAGTCTCAACTTAATATTTTTAAGAGCTTCAAAATATTCTGCAATTTAGAGAAAAGTGACATATCTAAACATAATCCAACCTTTCCATTTCTTCCATTCTGAAGAAATTGCTGCATTAAAAATCATTACATGTGCTTTTGTTTTTCTATAGAATAGATTCTCTCAAGTGGAATTGGTAGGTCAAGTTTTAATAGCTTTTGCTAGATGGCCCAAGAACAAATAATTCACATTTCCACAAGCAGGGTTTTGAGAGAGTGCAAGTGGTGCCATATTCAGGGCAGCACTGGCTGTTTTCACTAACTTCATTTTGCCAATTGGATAAGTGAAAAACATTACTGCATTGTTTTAGATTATATTGCCATGACTGTTAAAGAGGCTAAACATGTTAAATAAGTTTTATTGTCCATTTCAAGTTATGTTTCTGTGAATTGCCTGAAATTTTAGTTTGCTTATTCTCTCTGTTAGATTGTTTCCTTTTCCTCTTTTTAAATATGTTGCTATTTGTATTTTAAGGTTATTAACCCTTGGTCTGCCAATCACATACATTGCAAATATTTTTCATTTAACTTTGCTTACACTGATTTTAGCCATATCAAACTTATATAACTGTTTATGTATATATTCTTCTTTATGGCATCTGCATTTTTTGACTTGCTTTTAAAGATCTATTCTGCCACTAGGTTATTTAGAAATTATTGGAAAACTTGTGAATTGGGACTCAGGGTAATGAGGAAATAACTTAATGAGATTATTTATTTTAGATATATTAATAGAAATAACGTGATGATTTGAAATGGGACTGTAATCATGAGAGCAGTGGAAGAGTCCCATAACAATTCAAACTAACGGGGATGGAGGAAGGAAATTAAGACATTGTGCAAGTCAGTAAATGAAATAGTTCATTTAAAAATGAGCTCTTAAAATATAAATATAAGATGGAAGGGCTAAAACTGATGCTGATTGTCACAAATGTGGGCAGGTAAAATTTCAATATTAAAAAGGCAAAGACTAACAGATTTTGTTAAATAAATCTATCCATATGTTACTTGTGAAAATGCACATAAAGCAAAGCTACAAAAACATATTAAAAATGAAAAGGTGAGAAAATAGCCTGGGGAGAGTCAAACAAAAAAGATAGAGTAATATTAGTACCACATAAAGCAGAATTCAAGGTCCCAAACCTGTCCTTGGGGTCAGGGAGAGAAAAAGCAATTGGTGAGAGGGTACCAAGGTAGCCAGGATGTTAAGAAGTTAAGATTCTGGAGTGAAGGGAAGAGCAAGAAAGCAAGGTAATACTATGAGCTACCTTTCTACTCAGGCAGTTACCAGTTTGTTAAAGGAACAGATTGAGAGACCGAATAGCTAAAGAGAGTTAGCAGTAGTCTTACGATGTTGAGGATATGAAACTTGAAGCTCAGAGCTCCTCAAAATGGAGAACACGTCAGGCTGTCATCTGGGATCATGAAAAAAATACATCCTAGGTATAAAGGCAAACTGGAAATAGAATGGCTTTTATAAGAACCTTGCCTTAAATAAACTCAATCCCTTATTGGATTAAGGGGAACTGTGCTTACTTTAACTGCTGTTAATGCTAAAAGACTCCACTCTGGAGAAAGACAGTATCAACAAAGCACCCAAACATTTTATTTCAGTGTCCAGTATTCAATTAAAAAGAATTACCAGGAGGCCAGGCGCAGTGGCTCATGCCTGTAATCCCAGCACTTTGGGATGCCGAGGCGGGCGGATCATGAGGTCAGTAGATCGAGACCATCCTGGCTAACATGGTGAAACCCCATCTCTACTAAAAATACAAAAAAAAATTTAGCCGGGTGTGGTGGCGGGCACCTGTAGTCCCAGCTACTTGGGAGGCTGAGGCAGGAGAATGGCGTGAACCCAGGAGGTGGAGCTTGCAGTGAGCAGAGATCACGCCACTGCACTCCAGTGGGGGCGACAGAGTGAGACTCTGTCTCAAAAAAAAAAAAAAATTATCAGGCATACACAGTACTCAATTAAAAAAATTACCAGACATATCAACAGACAGAATGAAGAGAAAAAAAACCCCAAAACTCAGAAAAGAGAAATCCCTAGGTAATCCCACAACCCAGAAAAGAGAGATCCAGATAACTTGTGATTAATATTTAAGAAAATAGATGAAAACATGGAGAATTATTCTAAAAACCTGGAATTTATAAAGAATTAAATGAAAAAATCTAGAACTAAAAGTGTAGGAATTAAAATTAAGAAAACAAGAGATGGGTCTTAGGCAGATTAGAAGTAGCTGATGAGAGGACTAGTAACAGAAGAAGAAAAGTCAGTAAAGCTATCTCAAGAAATAAGAGGAGAAAAATGTACAAAATGTAGAAGTGTTTAACACTGCATGTTCTCACTAATATGTGGGAGCTGAATCGTGAGAACACGTGGACACATGGTGGGGATCAACACACACTGGGGCCTTTTGGTGGGGGGAGGTGGGAGGGAGAGCATCAGGAAGAATAACTAATGGATGCTGGGCTTAATACCTGGGTAATGGGATGATCTGTGCAGCAAACCACCATGGCACACGTTTACCCATGTAACAAATCTGCACATCCTGCACATGTACCCCCGAACTTAAAAGTTGAAGAACAAAGCAAAAAAAAAAAAATGTAGAAGTGCTTGAGTTATAAAGAACTTAGGTAAAAGGTTTAGCATACATGAGATTGGAGTCCCAGACATGAGGAAGAGAGAGAATGGGGCAGAAGCAATATTTGAAAAGATGATGACCAAGAGTTTTGTCAAAGTGGCCAAAGTCACAAGTTTAAGAATCAGTACATATACCATGCAGGATAAAAACAGAAACTAATTCACAACTAAGTACATCATGATAAAGTTGCTAAAATAGAGACAAAACATTCTGAAGCAGCAGGGCGTGGCACAAGGTGATGTTTCTGAAGGAATAAAAATAAGACTGACAGCTGGGTTCTTACAAACAAAAAATATAAGCCTGGAATGTTGGATTTGCCACCTATGAAGTGCTGAAAAAAAAAAAAAGATGACTGTTAACCTAGAATTCTATACTGAGCAAAAATGTGTTTGAAATGAAAGCAAAATAAAGATGCTTAGGATAAGAAAAACAGAACAAACGACATGATATTCTAGAGGAAATTCTTCAGGAATGAGGAACCCAGGCAAAATCATGAAAATGAAGAAAGCAATAAACAGCAACAGGGGTTAATATGTGAGAAATAGTGAATAGAATGGCTATAATGATGTCTTATGGG
Source organism: Pan troglodytes (assembly GCF_028858775.2). Classification (NCBI taxonomy): domain Eukaryota; kingdom Metazoa; phylum Chordata; class Mammalia; order Primates; family Hominidae; genus Pan; species Pan troglodytes. Next base: position 52,482,259 of record NC_072412.2, read on the forward strand.
TTTAAAAAAGACATTTAGTAAATAGGGAAAAACCCAAAAGACAGCAGGGATAGATGGAGTTAAAAGGTTCTAAAGTTTTTGCACTATCCGAGAAGTGTTACAAGTAATAATTTGTTTTAGACTCTAAGGTCAATAAGGAATGTTGTAATCATTGAAGTAATTTAAAACAATGGATAACAAGCTCATAAAGGGGAATGATGAATTGACAATTCTTGATTAGTCCAAAAGAAGGTAAGAATGAAAAGAAACTAGAATATAGAACAAATAGGAAAATAGCAAATTGTAAGATAACAGATTTAAACCCAAATATGAGTTAACATTATATGTAAAAGGACTAAATACTCCAACTAAAAGACAAAGATGGGGTTAAAAACAAAACTTTATATGCTGCTTACAGGCTAACACTTTAAAGTCACAAAAGGTTTGAAAGTAACAGGATGAAATAAGATATATCCAAAAATGATAATCAAAAGAAAATTAACATAGCTATACTAAGATCAAATAGATGTTAAGTCAAGAAGCATCACTAGATATAAAGTGGGACATTTAATGATAAAAGAATCAATGTAAAAGTTAAAATTTGTATGCAGCTAATAACCCATGAAGGTATAGAAAATGTAAATGCAATAACTATAGAAGTTAGAAATGTAACTTAAAATACTATTTAAAAAGGAGCCAGGATGAAGAGATTTGGAACCAAGTTCTACATAACCTCTCAAAAACATGTAATTTCTACTTAAAGACTTCAAGACTTAGGGAAAGTGGAAACTTCTCTATCATTTAATAAAGCTAGAAAAAGAAAACTTGTAAGAATCATAAACCAACCAACTTTATCATCCAAACTCAATATTCCAGGAATGTAAGACAGTATTATATTTAGAAATTTACCAAGAGAGTGAACATATCAATAGCTTGAAGAGAAAATATCAATTGAGTCTAAAAAAAGCTTTAGTCACTAGTAGAAGCAAACAAGTTAGATCATATTTTAAAATTCCAGCTAGGCTAAGGATCTAAATTAAAAGAAACCACACACAAAGCAAACAAAAAACTAAACCCAAAGCAAAATAATCAAAACAGAAACACTAGAAGAAAACTCAAGAGAATATTTGTGCTGAGTCTCTGTAGGTCCTTCATTAGATCTGCCTTTTTCCTTTTTACATTTTCCACTTGCCCCCTCCTCAGGGCACACACCTCAGACTTCTAGTATAGATTCTATGTAACTTTTTTTTATCCTTTTGTTTCCTTGTCTTCTCCTACCTTACTGTGAGAGATCTTTGAATGCATATCTTTTTCATCTTGGTCTATACAGTGCTAAACACATAGTAGATGCACATTACAAGACTGGTCAAATGTGGGTGCAGTGGCTCATGCCTGTAATCCCAGCACTTTGGGAGGCCAAGGTAGGGGATCACCTGAGGTCGGGAGTTCGAGACTAGCCTGACCAACATGGAGAAACCTTGTCTCTACTAAAAATGCAAAATTAGCCGGGCGTGGTGGCACATGCCTGTAATCCCAGCTACTCAGGAGGCTGAGGCAGGAGAATAGCTTGAACGTGGGAGGCGGAGGTTGCGGTGAGCCAAGATAGCGCCATTGCACTCCAGCCTGGGCAACAAGAGCGAAACTCCATCTCAAAAAGACTGGCCAAGTGGATGGATGAATGATCCCTGCCTGGCACCACCACAATCATTCCAGCTTGCCTGCCTCCTGTGGTGATAGTCTGCCTCTGGCTCTTTCTGGCTATCTTTTGTGCAGTGGAAAGAGCATGGGCTTTGGACTCAGATTGACCCATATTGACTCCTGATTATAAGCGATATCATCCTGTGCAACTGAGTTCTCTGCAGCTGATTTTCTTTAAGGGGCTTTGTATACTACTGGGTCTGTACTCAGTGCTCAGAAACTGTTACCTTACTACTGGTGTTATCATGAAGCTTGAATGAGATGGGGGAGTCAGTGTGGCTGAGGAAAAGATGGTTGACCTTCCCAGCATTTGTCTCACCAATGGCACAGTATATTGGGGTAAAACTATGGACAGTGTATCAGGGTAAAAATAAATGGCTTCATTTGCTCCCTTTGCATTAATCTTGATTCTCCTACTTATCACACTGACCACCCTGAAAACCTGTCTCAGTGGTCTTCAACTCTGACTGCCCCTTAGAATCACCTAGCCTCACCCTAGGCAATTAAATCAGAATGTTCCCAGGGGCATTTTATGTGTAATTGGGATTGAGTGGTTACTGGCCCTTCACTTTCTTGCTCTTAGTAGAATGAGTCCAACTTGCACAGTCCCAGAAACTACAAGCATTTTCTAGGAGCAAAAACTGTTTCCTAAGGAAGGTACAGAAAGAACAGGGCATGGTGCTGGAAGTTTAGAGTCCTAGTCCTGCTGCAAGTTGGAGACATGATCCAGTAAGCCACAATACCTCTGTACTCTGGTTTCCTCATTTATCAAATAAGCACCATAGAATCTTCTATCTCAAACGGTAATGGGAAATTTAAAATAGGAAGTAGGTAAGACTTTTTAAACATTTGAAAGTGACACAAGTGTGATTTGTTAGTGTTTCCATCAGATGTTCCCACCAGAATTCAACAAAATCCTCGCTGTGCTACTTACTGGCTGTGGGGCTTTGCACAGCTCATTTTGCTTTTTGAATCCCAGTTTTTCCTCATCTATAAGATGGAGCTACTTACTCTTCAAATTGCATAATAGTTCCCATTGCTAGCAGCAAAGAAAACAATGGGAACTAAAATACACAAGATATAGTATTATTGTGTTGGCTCTTATTATTGGTACTATTATTCCAATGCTGTGGATAAGCTCACTCAAGCCCTTGATTTCAAGCGGTGGAATCTCATAGTCTCTCATATTAGCGGATGCTGGCACTGGCGTGGCCATAAGCAGGTGCAACATTCCTGCCTGCTAAGCTTTTGGATTTTAAAATGAATGTCAGAGAATCTTTGGTTACCAACCAAGGTGCTGAGGTTGACAGGTACAATTCACTTCACTGCCTGAGATCCGCCCCCTTAGCTTCCATTACCTGGGCTTTTCTGACTATTAGGTGTGTGACAGAAGATCAATACTGGAGAGAGATGAATGTATGTAATCAACCTATCAGAAGCAAGTTGAAATCCTTTGGTGTGTGGTATCATAAAAGGAGGAAGGTCAATAGGGACACTGGGTCGGACTGAAGAGCAGCCTTGCCCCAAAGCAAATCCTGGCACTTTCCTCTGGCCCACCTTTTCCCTCCAAGCTACAGCACATGGTACCTTTCTCTAGAGCCCAGAGGCTTTATGTTCTCTAGCAAAGTGGTCTGCATCCTTACGTTGACCATAAGTCCAGTGATTATAAAAGTTGAGGTCTTTGGGAAACCCAAGAATTAGAGTCGTGGACTTGAAAGTAAGAAATAGGGAAAACAGCACAGTTATTTCTGACTTTTTGGCTCTACTGTTTATAGTTTTGCCTGTGCAAAGCAATACAAATTCATGTTGTCAGCCAGTGACATAAACAGATTTTTCTTTCCTGAAGCGAATCTGATAATTATGATGTTGTAACATATCTTGCACCACCCAAAACAGTAGATTGAGGATGTCAGGTTTCAGTACAACAAAATGGAACAAGTCTTTTCAGAAAGCACGAACTGTCATTTCAAATGAGGCTCTGAAATATGTTCCCACTTACCTACTGATATGGTCCAAACAGCAATGATTTTCAGAAATGCCTTAGTTCTGGAGTTGAAGCGGCTGTGGTGGATGGGATTCTGGATCGCGACGTAGCGGTCCAGCGAGATGGCGCAGAGGTGCATGATGGAGGCCGTGGAGAAGAGCACGTCCAGGTAAATCCAGACTGCGCAAAGCTTGCTCGGCAGAGGCCACCGGTACCCTATGAGGCAGAAGGTTGGTGTCAGTGAGCAACCCTGTGCCTCCTGGAGCACATGGATCCCTATCCTATGACAATTTCCAGCTCTGGGACAGGCACAGGCGGTGGCAAAGGGCAACACAATATATTTTTAGTATTTGAAAAAAGCCCACTGGCAACTGTACTTAACTATGATAAGCTAGCACTGGCTGATGAATGCAGGGTTTGAAAATTTCTAGTGTCTGGAGTTATGTGAGTGTGGCACGGTAAGCTCGGATGGTCTCTATTTGGGGGTTCTCTTTCTTCCCCCTTACACCTGGCAAAACATTTCTTTTGTTAATGGCTTATGTCAAAATTTGTGTTTTGGCTCCTCTTCTGGAGCACCTCTCACACTGTACTGTCAGGATTTAGTCACATATTTCTCTGGATTGTATTTCCCTAAGGTTAGTCTCACCTCTTAGTCATTATTATAACCATCCAGTCCCATACAGTGATGGCAATAAATTGCATTAGTGCAAATGACTAAATGACTAAAAATTCAGATTGTGAATATGTCTGTTTGTAAAAATGAAAAATAATGATCTAATAATGCTTTGGGTGCCAAACTCAAATTTGGGGTATGTGTAGGGAGAGCTGAAGACAAGGGTGAAGAAAAATAAAGGAAGGTGTCCTTGCTCTGAGCTTTGTTTTAGGGAGGCATTTCTCAAACTTTAGTGAGCATCAGACTCTGCCACATCTCTTAAAACACACACTGCTGGACCTCCGTCCAGAGGTTCTGATGCAGTTAGTAGGGAGCAGGCTGTAGAATTTGCATCTGAATTAGCAAGCTCCCGGGTGATGCTGATGCTGCTGGTCCAGGGACCACGCTTTGTGAATAGCTGCTTTAGGGTAGTGGCTCTCACCCCTGGCTGCACATCAGTATCAGCTGGAGAGTTTTAGAGAAGGTCCTGATGCCCATGCCAAACCCAGGCCAATTAAATCATCTTTGGAGGGTGGGCTGAGGTGGACATCAAATGTCGAAGCGTTTGCAAAGCTTTTTCCAAGCTCCCCAGACAATTCCAATGTAAGAGACACTGCAGGTCACCTGCTATATGAGGAAGGTTAGAGTGTGCTTTATGGACATAAACAAAGTGTCCTGGTTTTGTGTTTTGGAGGGGGATCAAGCGGTTATGTAAACCTTAATTAGTTTTGATCACAGTATAAGCAGCGGAGTTAGATCTGCCTGCATGTAAGAAGGAAAATTTTAAAGTCCACTTTTCTTATTATAGACCCACAAAGCCGAACAAACTCCAACGCAAACGTACACTATTAACCAAAATGCCACAAGAGATATTTAGACAAGTAAAGAGCGTAGGTACAAGCCTAATTTACAGCCATTCACTTGTATTATTTGCAAAGAGCTTGAGCCGAAAGGAAAGCCTTTTCCTTTGCAGCGCCTTATGAGGGAAGCTACGCTCTGTTCGGAACAGATGTTGGCCCTCGGAGGGGTTTCTCTGCAAGGAGGCGGCCCAGGCCTCAGTCCGTGTTTCCGATGCGGGATAAAGAGGGGGCATTTCCTTGTGGGAGAAGCCCCATGCCCCACGCCCCGTGGGCTGGGGGAGGCTGGAGGAGCAGCCCAGGGAGGGGCGGGGCTCCGGAGGGAACGGGCTGCGCTCAGAGCGGCGGCCGCCAGGGGGCGCCCTTGCTCCCCAAGCGGGTGACGCCGGGGGTCACCCCACCCTCCAGCCTCTGTTTTGGGTCCCGCTCTGTCACTCCTCCTACCCCCACTGCAGTTTGCCCCCTAGGGGAGGGGGTTTGGGAAGCGAGAATCTTCCCCGGGATGCTGGGGAAAGGGCAGGCAAATTAAATGAAATCATTCCGGTGTGGCATTTAAATGGTCAAGTGAAGGCTGGACTTGGAATGAGCGTTACTAGCTTTGTGCAAACTGGCGTCTGCTCGCCCTTGCGTACTGCCTTCCTCCTTCACATTCTCTAGGGCTGGGTTGATGTTTTTTAATCTTAGCCCCTAAGACTTGACCAGAAAATTTCCCTTTAAAGATAGCTATCATAACCTGTCTCTAAGCTCTGAGCGACTGCTGCTTGTGCCTGTGTCAGCAGTCACAATAGTCTCTCCTTTAAGGAGGTATCTGGCTGTATTACTCATAATTTGGAAAGAATATATTCTGGTCCCTTGCTGAGAGGTCTGTTTCAAACTCTGTTGAGAAGAAAGCAAGATTAATCCCTTCCCATTTGTTTCCCACCCTCCTCCAAACCAGACTGGAGGAGTTTATGCATATGCATTTTCAAAGAGTTGAGGATATAATTCAAAGGCACATTTCCAAATTAGCTTCTCTGGGCAGGGAACAATTAAAACTGGAGTAATTCATTTATTCTAATGGAGATTCTGCATATTTTAACATAAAACCTATTGCACCACTAATGTTCTCTCTGCAAATGTTCCAAAGTAATTGGGAAGGCTTCATCACTCCATTAAAAGTGCTGAAAACTGTGTGACAAAGATTAAAACTGTTCTGTCCTGAAGGCTGGAATATTGGTTGGGAATATAAAGAAGCAAAAATCAAGTAGATTCAGAATGATGGGTAAGTTATTGGTTTATGACTGTATGGGGTAATTTATAAAAATTTCTACATTAAATGTACATGTTTTAAAGCACAAAACTCTCCAATGATCATTTTTACACAGGATGTACACGTTTTGAAGCACAAAACTCTCCAGTGATCACAGGTCATAGACTGTGATTTTTATGTGAAATCCCATTTTAAGAGTAAAATATAAGTAACATAGTAGGCTCTAGTCTATAAACAAAGCCTTCTATTTGTAGTTTGTTTGCCCCCTGAGCCCCATCTCATCTGCTGATGGCATGCACATGCTCTTTATTACCAGTGCGGATATAGCTGGGAAACTAATGCCACTCACCATACAGGATGGTTAACATGGACACGGGCATGACAAGGAAACCCAGCAGCATATCAGCTATGGCAAGTGACATCAGGAAATAGTTGGTGGCATTCTGCAGCTTTTTCTCTAGGGACACTGCCATGATGACGAGTATGTTTCCAGCAATAGTTAGAATAATCACTACGGCTGTCAGTAAAGCAGACCAGTTTTTTTCCTGGAGATGAAGTAAGGAGAGACACGATGGTGAGAGGCACCCTTCACAGGACAGGTTGGTTCGATTTTCAGAGTCGACTGTCCAGTTAAATGCATCAGAAGTGTTAGCTTCTCCGGAGTTAAAGTCATTACTGTAGAGCCTGGTGTCATCATTTAATTGCATTAGGGAGTTCGTAGTTGAGCTCAAAGAAGTATTTTCTTCACAAAGAATATCCATGTCTAAGCCAGAACTTGTAGCAGATGAGGTGTGGAAGGACTAACAGGTTATAGCTTCTGCTCACCATTCACCTTGATGTACCCACACTCTGTAACACTGAGGCTGGTGTACATGCTGGTCTCCCGGGGCTGGATTTTTGTCTTCCATTATTACAATGATAGTTAAAGAACTGAACTGTGGTGGCTGTAAGTTTTCTTCATTGACAATTTTAGGAGAGTCCACTGTTTGGTTTTATTATTTTCTCACCAAAGCGAGGACAAAAAAGCAGAATGAACTTTTAGCATAGAGGTTGCAGGGTTTTTTTTTTGAGCATTCGGGAAGATAAATGTCCTGGACAAAGAAGAAAAGTTTTATAACTACTGGGACTCTTGTTTAACTATATCTCATTTTGTTGGTTATGCCGATGGTACTAGTTTAGCAACAGTATTATTAAAATAGCATGCAATCAGAAACAGTGGGGATGTACACATTCTACATTAAGAAAGTCCATTAAAAATACATCCAGTGTTAATCCCATAGTAATTGGATGTACTTTGGGTTACAGTTCTCAGCCATTCTTAGGCTGAATTGCCACAGCTGCTGTCAGGAATTTCAGCTCCTATAACGTTGCTTAGCTAATAAAAGGAAAACAAAAAAGTCTTAAGTAAAGATTAGCAGACAACTTTCCTCCCTAGAAATTCTCATTGAAATGATTACATGTTGGCCAAGCATGATTTCAAACCGGAAAGAAAATTACACAGCAATAAAATATAGTGGCATGAGAACTTACATTTGTCTTCAGGGTCCACACATGAGATACATTTGTTATTCTGTGACTCGCTGCATCTCTCACAGTAATTAAACTGGTGTAGAGTCCCCTCTTCTTGATCTTCCACCAGCATAATATGATAGTAATTTGGTTTCTGTTTTGCTGACTTCAAAAACTGCATGCAAGAGCTGAGCCAGCTCCCGCACTGCTAGGATCCTGTTGGCTTCCTCTGCCACCGCTCGGCTGGGTTCCTCCCTCCCTGTGCGGCTCGCCTCAGCAGGCACACATTTAGAAATCATTCACGAGCCCCTCAAAGTCGCACAAAAGAACTGCATGGGAAAGTAGGAAGAGCTGTCTGCACCAGGGGACTCCTGGTTTCCACGGGAATGGAGTAGCTCTCTGACTGCCTCGTTCATTTCATCAGACCTCCCTCTATGTGTATGTCATAAGCTGCAAGGTAGCAACAGCCAGGAGGGCGGACCAAATAGGCTTTTTCTTCTCCCTCTTTTTGCTACATATTAATATTGGGAAGTTTTCCTTTGCTTTTGAGAGAAACTGGAGAAATGGCCTTTTGTGCAGATTCCCATTAAGGTAGGTAAGTGGCACTGTGGTAATTTTTTAGGCTGAAGGGTGAAGAGACAACATAAATAAGGCTAGAAAACAGTGTGTCCTCGGAGTGCTGTGAGTGTCTGGCACTTCCATCCAAAGCCAACAGTGTTTGTGTCCAGAGTGGAATTACTGACTTTGGCCACATAGGCTCAGGGTGGCTAGGCACATCTGTGGTGATAACTCTGATAAACTATTAGCACTATTTTTATTTAATAGATACACCATTGAACTGGCTTATTTTCTTCAGCAGAAATATGCCACCCAGATATTATTCAAAACCTCACATGTGGTAGGAAATAAGTTGGTTTCGCAGTACCAATTTTTTTCCCGCACCAGTAATGACAACTTGCCTTACTTGTAAAGAAAGCCCTTTCCCAAGTAGGTTTCTAAAGGAGGCAGTTCGATCTCTCTCTTTTTGCAGGCATGAAAATATTTTCCTCAATAGTTGGGTTTTGCTACAGTTCTATCACCTTCTGTTCTTCACATTCTCCCTAGACAAATTCAACCACTCTCATGCCTTCAATATGTTTGTGGCCAAGTCTGTACCTTCATAGCTGATTATTTCTCTCAGTTCCAGACCTAAATCTCCAGCTGCCCATTGGCTCCTTCCATGGTAGCCTGGGAGACCTTGACCTCAGCATCTTCCCTCACTCCGCATCCCCCTGCCCGGCTCTCAGTGCTTGTTCCTACCCATTGGCTTGCATGATGGAATCACCACCTCTTCAGACAGCTGCTGTTATCCGCGACTCTTCCTTCATTCTCGCTGCCAGATCCCACTTCGTCTCCGGTGCTACCTCTGTATGCGTATTTCTCACATGTCCTCTCCTGCAGCCTGCAGCTCGCACCCTGTGGTCGAGATCTAGCCACCTATTTCCTGGGTGGGTGCCTTAGTGCCCCCCTCACTGCCCTGCCTGCCACCCTCCTACCCTTCCACGTCAAATATGCACGCTGGCGAGCAGGCAGCGGAGAACACAGACCTTAGAGTTCCTTGGTTTTGGATCCTAGCTCTATCACTCATAAACAGTAGAACCTCGCCTCATCTAGTTGCTCCCTTTAAAGCTCAGTCTTCTCACTTGTAAAATGGGATAATACCTTCCTCATAAGATTGTAGTGAAGCTAAACTGAGATAATGTGTGTAAGTATTTAGCCCATGTCTGGCTTATAGGAGGTTCTCAAGTAATGTCAGCCACTTTCATTCCTATTGATATTCTTACTGATATTAGTGACGGAATTGGCATCACTCCCATGCCTACACTCCTGCAGTCCCTTCCTTGTGGGGCACATAACACTTTTCTTCATCTACCTGTACCCTGCTTGCCCCACTTTGCAGGCCTGGACTCTGGTTACTCTCCCAGTCAGCCTGTATGCAGACTGAACTTTCATGTTTCTGACCATTTTTATGTCTCTGTACTTGTACTTCCCTGTGCCCGGAGTGCTCTTACCATTCCTTTTTTGTGTGTGTCCATCTGGCAAATTCGTGCTCAGTTCCAGAGCAGCTCTGGATCCCAGGCCTACCACTCACCACCTGCGTAAGCGCGATTAAGCTACCTAATCTCTGTGTTTTAGTCTCCTCATCTGCAAGTAGGGAACATTAATAATAAAAAGACCTCAGGATTGACGTGAAAGCCAAATAAATTTACATATTTGCCTGGCACATTTTAAACACTCAATAAAGGTTAGTTGCTATTATTCTTACTAAGTTTACTGTTCCTAAGCTTTCTGTAGCCCTCCTTCCCAGTGGAGGCAAAGACTATAGCACCTTCTGCAGCCTTCTATTTTTAACACATCATGTCTCATGTAAGCCTCATAAAGGCAGGAACTGTGTCTATCTTGTTAACAGCTGGGCATGTAGTGCTTAAGTATGTTTGTTGAATGAATGCATGACATCTGTGTAAATGTCTGTCTTCTCTATTAGATGTTGAACTTCATTTCCATACCCTTAATATAGATGTAATCTATATTACATCTATATTATACTACTATATTATCCACCCAGATGCAATTCATAAACCTCACATGTGGTATCTAAGCATGGTATCTCATAATGGAAGGTCCTCAACAGATGTATTCTGACTGAATTGTTATTAGCATAAATTAAGATGAATTGATTATTAAAAAGGAGAACCAGGGAGAAACCTAGAACCTCTTATTTTTTCTTGTTACTTTGTTTATTGGGATACCAATTTAATTTTATTAAAGATAGCAGAGGGAAATGTAATATAAAAAGTACTCCAGTGTTAGGAAGTTATTCAAAAGTTTTCTGAGGTTAAATTTTATAGATGTTCTTGTTATAGCTCTTAGAGAATTCTGATGATCTCAGTCCATTATTTCTCATGAAGAACAGCTAGGCTTCTAGTCATGCCAAAACTAATCAGTGTTTCTTATTATGTGGTTTACACTGGGAAATATTTTTTTGGCTACCATCTAAGATTATTTGTAGTTTTTATCGCAATTTTATGAATACTTGTTATGGACAAAGCAGTAGGGGCACAATCTAGGCTCCTGATTCTTAAACAGAGCTTCTCGGTTAATAGCATGAGGGTTAGATTAGGTAGGAATAGTTTCTTGCTGGGCAGATGCCCCTTGTGAGTTTGGTGAGACAAGTGTGTGTTGGCTGCTGTAGTGCGCACCGTGATGCCTCACCCAGCTTCTGCTTGAGGGCTGAGACTCGGGCTCCCTGCTGCTGGAAGGATTGGTGGCTGGCTCTCCACTCTTTCTGTGAACACTCCCTTCAGCCAAGGAGGCCAGCTTGCCAGTGGCCATGCCCCTTCTCTGTGGCAGCCAGCATGCAAAGACTGGTCCATTGTGAGGATATAAAGGGCTGGCCCTCTTGCCTGATGGCTGAAGAACTTTGGTTCCAGTGCTCCTATGGGATTCACTGAGGCCTTTGTTGTGTCAAATCCAGGTTAAATATCTCCCCTTGTCCAGTCTGGCTTCTCTTGCTCCCCTGCAGGTGTTGATCTGAGAGCTCGCCCCACACAAATCTCTTGCACACACATCAGTTACAGAGTCAGCTTCCTGGGGAGCTCAACCTATGACCTATCATCTTTAGCTGTGTTTTAATGCCTTGAATAACATCTCTGGGTGAGTTGGATGTCTTACACAAAACAGATAAGTGTTGTCTATGTGATGATGAATGATGCTTCCTTGCCATGAGCTTAGAGTTCTTCAATATACATCTGGCTTTGCTATCTAATTACTGCCAGAAGGAATTTAAGGTCAACAATACCAGAACTATATTTATTATCTTGGGCAGAATTTCTCTAGTTCTTAATTGGACCATATATAGGAATACATTTTATAACTAGTTCATTTTGGAAGGTTCACTAGAAAGTGATTGCTTAAAATTAGATGTTAATATTTTCTCAATGACTTCAGTGGTATTTGTAGCCTTTGTTTGAATTTTTTTCCAGGCTAAAGTTATTGGGTTTCTGAAACTGTAGTGTCTTACATATGTCAATGTATATGAGAAAAAAAAGTTCCTTGACCAATTAAGTCTGGAACATTACTGTATCTTATAGTCTCCTCTTAGAAATATACAGTGCATAATTGCATATTAAAAGCTGTAAGAGATCCTGCAGTAAGGAAATTTGTTTATATTTATTTCATTCCTCTTCGTCCAGAACACTCATTGAAAGACACTTTAATTTTGTCTAAACTGAGTTATATTTTAAATTTATTAAAACATAATGCTCTTAAGTATACAATTCGCTGAGTTTTGACAAATATATACACCCATGTAACCATCACCCAAATTAAGATATCCACCATTTTCATCATTTTTGAAAGTACCCTCCTATCCTTTTTTGACTTTAACTTAAATGGACACATGTGGCCCTCCTTCCTAGTGGAGGCAAAGACTGTAGCATCTTCTGCAGTCTTCTTTGTCACGCTTCTTTCACTCAACAGTGTATCTGTGAGTTCATCTATGTCACTGTGATTAAATGATTATTTAATGGATTGTAGTCTGAGAAACTGAAATGGCCTGGACATTTGGGGTTTCAACATTTATTTTTTTTCTTGTTCAAAGGAACATAGAATAGGTCCCTTTTCTTTGTTACATTTGTCCTTTTTAAGCTGCTTAATTTTTCAAGACAGTGCCAACCTTAACCTTCACTCAATTGATTATACCTGATTTTGTTATGAATTGGCAGCATAGAATTCTTTTACTCTATGATATTTAAGAATATGTCTCTAAGATTTCTGCTGCTCAAACATTACTAATGGCCTGAGAATGAGGAAAGAATATTAACAGAGGGTTTACTGACTGACATTTAATCTATGACTTCCTTTTGGTGCTCTGATTCTTAGGTTTGGAACAAGCCAGACCATCGGACCAATGTATATTTAGAAAACAATATCATGAACTGCCTTCTATTATGGCACTGGCTTGTATCTAAAAAAAAACTACTTGAAATTAGCTAATGACTGTCATCTGTCTTTTTAATTTTCTCACAGTGGCACTGAGTTGAACAATATTCATTAATTTAACAGTTGATAATTGACTGCTGTGTCAAGCACTATTATAGGTGCTGAGTATAACCATGAAGATGAGCATAGTTCCTGCCTTCATTCATTCAAGAAATAGTTGGCAGTAGCATGGATGAGTACAGAGTTTAGGGAAGAGACATCAAATAGCCAATGGCATGTTGGTATTTAAGGTATGCTAATAGGTGAAATCATCTAAGAGAGTGAGTGGAGATAAAGAAGGGAAGGGGTCTGAGAACTCAGCCATGGATTACTCCAATAGTTTAGGTCAGAGAGTGTGGAGGAACCTGCCAAGTAGAATGAAAAGGGGCACCCAGTGAGTTAGGAGAGACACAAAGAGAAAGTGTAATCCTAAAGTAAAAGAAAAGAAAGATGGCCAAGGAGAATGAATGAGTGTGCAACTGGGTGAAATGCCTCCTGATCAGCTGAGTATAATAAGGACTGAGAAATCACCGTAAAATTTGTCAAAATGGTAGTCTTTGGTGGCCTTGATAGGAACTGTTCCAGTGGAGTAGTTGGAATAACAGCCCAACTGAATGGGTTCAAGAGGGGAGGGGGAGGGAAGCAAGAACATCAGTTTCAGGTGAAGATGGTGTGGCTTGCACTAGGGTAGTGCTAGTGGGTTTGTGAGAAATGGTCAGATTCTGTGTATATTTTAAAGGTAGAGCCAACAGAACTTGATGACAGATAATGATAGGATATGGGACGTGAGAGAAAGAAGAGAGCTGCGTCACTCTGAAGGTTTTAGATCTGAGCAACTAGAAGGATGGGGCATCGTCCTTAACAGAAATAGTCAAGGCTTCAGTGGGAGCTTATTTGGGGTGATTATCAGATCAGTCTTGGATATGCTAACTTGAGGTCTGTGTAAGACAAATAACTATGTCTATAAGACACTGAACATAAGAGTCTGAAATAGAGCACAGAGGTCCAGGATGCAGATATAAATTTGGAAACTGTCAGTATATACGTGGTGTTGAAAGCTGTGAGGTAGAATGTGATTCCCTAAATATCCGAGTAGAGGAAGAAGCAGTTTAAAGACTGAATCTGGAGCTTCTTCAACAGTTAGAGGTAAGGGAGATAAGAAAGACGTGGCAGAGGAGACTGTGGGGTTGGTGAGGAAGGAGGAAAAGTGAAGAATGTGGTGTTCTAGGAGCCAAGATAAGAAAATATTTCAAGGAGGAGAGAGACTGAATGAAATACGGTGAAGCTGCTAAGAGTCACATACTTGAAGAGCATTTCATTATGTGGGAAATCGTGCACAAGCTAATGTTAAATAAGAACGAGCTCTATAGTCCATGTTCTCAACTTAAAAAAACCATGGATACGTGGTTCTAAACTAGAAGGAAGGACATTCAAATGTTGACAGTGATATCTTCTGGGTCAAGGAGTTGTGATTTTTTTTTTATTTCAATGCTGATTTCAAATTTTGTAAATATTCTGAAGCATACATGTGTTTATAAACATAAAATAATTATTTCAAAAATATTTAAAATAAGTTCAGGTAAAAGAGGGTCAGAGATGACCTTATACTTTAATCATGGCTGGGACAGACTGGTTTTAAGGTAAAATTTTTAAACCGCTTGTTTTTGTTAGGTGTGGCAGTTGTATTATTCAGAATTATTATAGACAAATGGCAGAAATCCAAGTCAGAAAAGGATCAAGGGAGATGTGCAAGTAATTGACAAGCCCAAGGTGGGACTAACTTAAGGCATGGCAGGATCTAGTGGCTAAAAGGACCTTATTAGGGCTATGTTGCTACCTCTAGAATCTGCTTCCCTTTCACTGACCTGATTCTCTTCCTCTATAGGTGACTTCTTTCATGTAACTGGAAAAGGTGGTGGTTGGCAGTTCTGATTTTACATAATTGCAGGCTGTGAAACAGGATTTAACTCTGCAGTACAGTATTTTTCACTTGCAGATGAGACCCTGGTTAGACCCACATGCCCATCTCTGAAATGAACATGATAGCTAGGGGAATAGAGTACTCAAATTAGCCAGTCTGGGTCACCCTGCCGTCCCTCTGGGCAGGGGATCAGAGCAACATGACTTACCAGCTTCACTGACACTGCAGGAAATGGACCCTTTCCCAAATAAAAATACAGGCCTTTTGTCCAGGCCTGTAAAATAATGACTCTCTATTAGCAGAAGGTACTCCTCAGCTTATCTATTTTTTCTTGTGTTTTTACTCAGCTACATTGGCTCTGGTGTCTGAGTCATACTTGGTTGTTTCACGAGGCATCACATTTTTTTTGAGGTCACAGGGAGATCATTTTTTACATTTTTACTCTGGAGGTAAATAGCACTTCAGCCAGTCAGTGATCTAAAAGTGTGTTTCCCAAAATATCTAATTTACTACCAGGCATAACCTAGGTTTTGGGAGAAATGAATATATTATCACTTAGATTCTCATTACAGAGCAAGATGATTACCTTTCTTATAAGAAAAATGTAGAACTATTGGAGGAAAAATATTTTTGCTAGTCCCAAAGAATTACCCTCACACATTTTTGCAGATGCCTATTGGTTGAATCATAAGATATTTGGCCAGGATCCCAAATTTTGTTCTGGCACCAACTGTCAGGTGTCTGTGGCTGAAGGGACATTCGAGGTACATTTACCTCTTATTCTTAACGAGGGCATGTAGTGAACCAGA
This sequence comes from Pan troglodytes, assembly GCF_028858775.2. Lineage (NCBI taxonomy): Eukaryota > Metazoa > Chordata > Mammalia > Primates > Hominidae > Pan > Pan troglodytes. Next base: position 52,497,936 of record NC_072412.2, read on the forward strand.
TGGGACCATTTGGGTTGTAAGTGTTCTGTTTTCCTGGTCAGAGCCTGGCTAGTAGCCTGTTAGATCTGTCCTCTGAGCCCATGCCGGTTCCCACTTCATGCTGTGGGGGATGGGGAGAGACTGATGGTTCAGGTACTTCCCACGGGAAAGAGGAGCCTTTTGGACCAATTTTATCAAACCAGCTCTATGAGAAAAGCAGCCTATGGGAGGAAAGAGACACACCTAAAATGAAAATAATGAGAGTTCTCTACTCAGAGGATAGATTTTTAACCTCTTTGCTGCTTTCAGTGATCTGTTAACAATATGGCCTAATGGTGTCCCTGGTCTTGACTCACGTTGATGCTCTCCCTCCTTTGTGATGAGTGGCAGTTTGGGAGAATGGAAGTCTTGAATTTTGACTTCAGGGTAGAATGGGTAGACCAGATTCTTGGTTTCTTTGCATTCCAATGGCTTCAGCAGCCACAGGTCAATCAGTATGAATATGAAATACTGCCTTCTTTGGGAGTTTCCCAGTATATCAGAAAATTCAAGTTCTCACCTTCATGAGGATACTTTTAAGAACCAAATTATTGTTCCTCTGTCCACCTGATATTGATGACTTAGGCACTTAATCCCCTCAGAGCCTTTTACCAATATCTCAGATGGGGTCCTAGAAACCACTGAAATGGATCAGAACATGATCTCAATTTAGTTGAAATTACTCTTCCTGTTCTATTTTCCATCTCAAATTATGCTTGACGGTGTTGTCCAGGATAAGGTTGTACATTGTATTTCAATATGTCTGGTAAGACATGCTCCATAATTTTGGAGTAAAAAAGATAAATATTTGTAAAAATTAATCATTTGGTTTCCTATCTGCCCTTAAAACACGATGTCTAGTATCTCCCTTTTGAAGCCCATTACTATCCCCGCTTCCCCCCAGATTGATGAAGGACTCTGGAGTCTCTGACCAAAGAGGTCAGTCCCACACCAAACCTTATGTGGAGGGGTAACTGATCAGTCCTCCATTGCCATTGCTTCTTGCTGCCACATAGTGTCTCTGTTGCAGCCTTTTCTGCCCTTTTCAAGAAAGTTGATTTGTCATGGAATCACCTTAGCTCCTTGGCATTCTGCAGTGGTTAGGTGGCCAGTACAATTCTTCATTCATACTCACGTGGTGGCCACTGGCTCTAGAGTACAAGACTATGATAGGGTGACTTGGTTCTGGGATCTTCCTGCCAGAACCACAAATACTTAGGCACCAGGAGGTTGTGAATTCTCAGAACAAGAAGGTTGAAGAAGACTGGACACTAAATTTCTAGAATCTCTGGAGGAGAAATATTCATAGAATGAGTTGGCTTTGATGTCCTTGTAGGTCCCTTCCAATCCTAATGTTTGATTCTGAGATCTAAAAAACATTTAACATTGATACTATATTGTAAATTTGATCTTTCTTTATTTCATTTTTAACTATAAAAATGCATAGTGTAAAAAACTCAAACCATGTTGAAAGAATCTTTCATACTCCTCATATTTTATATCCTTTATTTTCTTTGCATATACAAGTGTTTACATATATGATTATATGTATTTTATATATATAATACATATGACTTAAAAATGTATAGATTGGTAATAGAATTCTCATGAATATAACATAATTTATTTAACTGGTCTTTCTTTGAACAGGTTAAATAAATTATTAGGATTGCAAGTGCTAAATTTCAAAGATCCCACCAAATAGCTGTCTAAAATAATATGCTAATTTATATTCCCACCAACAATATATTAGTGTTTTCCTCACATCTAACATGGAGTTTTTTAAATTGGCAGCTTTAACACCTTTATATCTTATGAACTACCAGTCGGTTACTCTATTAAAACTTGTCTCATTGTAAAACAAAATTCTTATTTTTCTCATAAAGATATTTATGAAAAATTTCACAAATATATAAATGTTCAAGGGCTAAAAATGTAGTAATATTTTTGGAAGCCACAATCTTCTTAAGACAAAAAAGTGACCGTATCCCCATATACTATCTTCTTCCCACAGTTTGAGATTCCCTGCTTTTACCATTTCCATCAGTGTTTATTTTATTGCATTTCAGTAACTTGTTTCTAGAGAATTTCTCTACAAAGATCAAGTACTTCTCTTTACATCATTTGCCAAAAAGAAAATCCAAAGGCTATAATGTGTTTGGAGAAAATATTTCACCTATTAATGTACTGTGGAAATTCATCATAGCCTTGTGCAGAGCTGTGACTCATCAAGGTCTTTATGGATCTTCTGACTTAAGCATATGTATGCCTTTACTGCTTGATTTGCCAGCTTTAGCTAATATCTATAAAGGAAGGAAAAACCATCATACATATTTTCTTTCTTGTCTTTCTAGTTTTGTTAATTATATAATTTCTAAACATTTCCAGGGTTTATAATGTTAAATCCTGTTTTAGGACCACAATTCCCATATCTGTCCTGGTCTTAGTCCTGTAGTTTGATGGGATGAATATTCCCCACCCTCCATTTTGCTATAGCTGTCCAGTTAGCTCATGGTTGGTTAAAGATTGTTTTCTAGTAGTTTCCTCAAAAACAAGTCATGGAAATGTATTTCCTGAGTGATTTAAAGTTCAACACCAGTTCTACGTTGTCTTTATCCTTGAATAACATTTGATCAGTCTAAAATTCTTGTCACATTTTCTTTCCTTGAACATTTTAAGTATTAACTATTTTCTGGAGTTGAATATGGCTGTAGAGAGGTGTGAGTTCAGTGACTTTTTTCACCCATTTAGGTGTCTTAAGCTTTTTGTGTAGATGCTCAGATAACTCTTTCTTTTATTCATTTTGAGCTTTTGATATCTAGTAAGTTTTCTAGAATACCTATTACTGTTGGTTGTTTTGTGTCAGGTTTTCCTATCACATTGTATGCTCTTTTCATCTGCAGATAAAATTCTTGAATGTCCCTGAAATTTTCTTTCTCTCTGCTTCCCCTTACCCTTCCCTCCCCTCTTCTCCTCTTCTTTTTGACAGTGTCTCCCTCCAGCACCCAGGCTGGAGTACAGTGGCATGATCTTGGCTCACTGCAACCTCTGCCTGCTGGGTTCAAATGATTCTCCTGTCTCACCCTCCCAAGTAGCTGGGATTACTGGCATGCGCCACCACACCTGGCTAATTTTTATAATTTTTAGTAGAGGCAGGGTTTTGTCATGTTGTCCAGGCTGGTCTTGAACTCCTGGCCTCAAGTGATTCACCTGCCTTGGCTTCCCAAAGTGCTGGGATTTCAGGCGTGAGGCACTGTGCCTGGCCGAATGTCTCTAAAATGTTCTTAACTGTATTTTTACATATCTTTTTACTATCTTGATTAAACTGTCTTCCTTAGGGAAACCAATAGTGAGTATATGTTGCCTTTATTCACTTTTATTTATCTTATTCACTTTTCTCAATCCTGTCCCCCTTGTCTCTTACTGTGTTTTAGCAGTGTCTATTCTTCTTGCTGCTTTCAACGTGGTCTATGTTCCTGTGACTGCTTTTTGTTTTCCTTCATGAGCCAGCTCCTGTTATGTTTCCTTCTGATGTTCCTGCTAATCTTACATGAGGTTATTTGAGATTTTGAATTGCTGCTTCACGCTCTTATTTATATGAAAGATTGCTTGATTAAGATCTTTTGTTCATACATGTCATGTTTGGTCAGTTCTAATCTCCATGGTCACTTTTTAGGAGGGGAGAATATTCTTGGTCTGCCAGTTTTTGTTTTTGTTTTTGTTTTTTTCCCTGTTGTGTTCTTTTCTTTTTCTTTGGGAATTTCTCCATAGGTCCTATAGAACTAGAGCCTAGTCTTAGTGGATTTATGGCTGGTTTGGTCAAGCTTCTTATCCCACTGTGTGTGTATGTGTGATTTTCTATTTTTATAGACTTAGAGAAGGTACAAATGCTGACTTGTTATGTGGATATTTTGTGTAGTGGTGACGTCTGGGCTTTCCATGCAACTATCACACAGATGGTGCACATTGTACCCATTAGGTAATTTCTCATCCCTCATTCTCCTTCCACTTCTCTGATGTCTAGTATTCCACCAAGAGAGGGAGAGAGATTCTAATCTTTCCCCTAGCCAGCAGAGATTGATGCTGCAGGACAGCAATCAATGCAAACCTTCTCCTGTAGTCAGCCTGTCCCACTCACTGACGACTGCTTCCTGACTTCTCATCCCTCCCTGCCTTTTCTGTGCCAGATGGGATTAGGGAAGCTCTTGCCATCAGTGCACCTACCCCAGTCTGTTACAAAAAAGGGATTGTTGGTGTTCTCTCTCATAATTTGCAACATCTTGGAAATATGGATGTGGCTGGCTTTGTCTGTGGTCTGTAGCCACAGGCGTGCTCTCCTGGCATCTTCCCACACCAATTCTTTTGACTTCCTCTGAATTTGGCAGCCCTTTCTCATATATGGTGGTTCAAGGCCACAGTAGGCTACCAATTTTGTTGAAGTTAGAGCCTGCATTTGTTTCTAACTCTTACTGTTTTTTATAGTGTCATTGAAAGGAGAAAGGAGCAAAATTGTCTTGCCTGCATACACCTTTATTTTTTGTAATTATTTTATTTCAGTAGCTTTAGGGATACAAGTGGTTTTTGGTTACATGGGTGAATTGGATAGTGGTTAAGCATGGGATTTTAATGACCTGTTACCTGAGTAGTGTACTTTGTACCCTACAGAGAGTTTTTCGTTCCTCACCACCCTCCCACCCTCCTCACTTCTGAGTCTCCAGTGTCTATTAAACCACTCTGTATGCCTTCCCATGCCCATAGCTTGGCTCCCACTTATAAGTGAGAATGTGCAGTATTTGGTTCTTCATTCCTGAGTTACTTCACTTATGATAATGGCCTCCAGTTCCATCCAAGTTGCTGCAAAAGACATTATTTCATTCTTTATTTGTCTGCATATTTTAGATTATAAGTCCTTTGTCGCATTGAAATGAATCATGTTTGAATCAGTCACGTAGAGTGGATTTTCTTCCCCTAAGAATTCTATTTTGTGTCAGGAATTTATCTTTCATTCATTTTAAGGTTTTGATATTATGCTTTCTAAGCGTATGAAAACAGGTGAAATATGTGCTTAAATATCAAGAAAGAAGGTCTTCTGTTTTTTCTAAGTATAAGAAGACTTAAAGAGGAAGCTAGTATCTTATGAGAATAAGTGCCCAAGCTTTTAATATGGCATCAAGGACTGATACCTTCTTATGGCTAGATTTATTAAAATAGGTGTTTGATATATTCCACTGAACAGAAAGGTGGTTTTAATAGTACTCTCTAGAGTAAGGGTGGGCAAATGATGATCCTCAGGCTAAATATTTGCTGCCTGTTTTGAAAATAAACTTTTATTAGAATACAGCCATACTCACTCACTTATATATTGTCTATGGCTTCTTTCATGCTGTTACGGCAGAACTTTGAGTATTTGTGCCAGAAATCAAGCAGCCTACAAATTCTAAGGTATTTATCTTTCCCTTTACAGAAACAAATTGCTGACCCCCTGCTATAGAAGAGCAAATTCTCTGTCACTTTACAATTCTCTATTTCTATGTTTTTCCATTATGATCACTCTGAGAATAAATCAGAAATCTCCATCTCCCATTTCTGTCCTCTTAGTAATAGTATGTGAAAGTTTGGCAGACGTTTTAAATTGTTAGCCACAGACCTGACCCAATTTTTGTATGCAATCAATTTACTTTTTGGAAGATGCCAGAAAATTAAGTTTTTAAAGATTTCAAGGTAAAGAGCAAAGTTATGATATTTTACAGTTGTCTTTGTCATCCTTTTTGATATTTAGAAGACTGTCATGTACTATATTGATATTTCTTGGCCATATAACTGCCTCCAAATTTTCTTAGTATCTATTTTGGGGATGATCATGATCCATGACATTTAGAATCATTTGCAATTGACCGTAGTGACCAAGACCATATTAGAACATTGTGGAATATAAAACAACTTTATTCATTGAAACACTTCTTTTTCTTCTACTTTTTATTTCCAGGCATTTTTTTATTGCCATCAGAAATTATAGTTATTATTCCCTCACTGTATTTGTTCTAAAAGCAAAATAACTTCAGTCAAGAAGGCATCATTCTTGCCTGGGAAGGCAGTAATTGAACCAATATGCAGGGCATTAAAACCACACAGTAAGATTTATTACTTTTGGTTTTGTTGCCCATCTATTTCTGTTATTTTTCTCCATAAATCCTTGATATTTTGATTCAAACACACCTAATGGTTGTTGGAGTGTCCCCTACTTTTCTCCCTGTGTGAAGAATGCTAGTTAATTTAAAATTTTGCTTACTTGTTTTAGATTTCAACCTTTGCTCCTCTCAATCTTCTCCAAATCTCATCTGCCCTAGAGCCCAGATGAGAACTGGGGGTGAGGGCAGATGTTCCATACTATCAGAGCGCTGTGACAAACCATGCCAGCTCCCCTTGCAGCATCAGATAATGGGCTGTCTTTTAAATGAGAACATAGAAGTGCTTACTCCCATTCAGCTTGAAATCCTTCAATACCCAGATGTTTTTTCTGTTGCATCTGGATTTGGCTGTTGGAGTTTTATCATCCTTTCTTCAATGACACAACATATCCAGGTTGTTGAATGGTGTATCACTGCCCGTGTTTTCTTAGCCATTACATTGTCCACCTCATGGATATGGATGCTGGAGAAGGTGTGTGTCTGTCTGGTAGCTCAGTCACTACCACCATTTGTGTTCTCACCGCAGAAAAGAATGCAAATTGGAAATACCTAAAAATCCTCTGGGATTATGTAATTCTGAACTGGCGTCCACATTTTGTTGTATTCTGTATGCTCACACTGATATTGAGTTATACATTGGTTATATACCCTTAATACATTTAAGAATATAGCAGTTGGCTTTCTATGAAACTTATTTTCATATTTTGCTTTAGAGTCAAGGAAGGAATGGAGATGAATGAGTGCTTATTGAACCAAGTGCCAAGTGTTATGCTTTACATACATATGTTAAATAATCCTGGCAGTGACTCTGCAAGAGAGGTAAAATGGAATCTATGACACAGACGGCCCTCAGGTCAAAAGATGCGCCTGAGTTTATCTCATGCTCTAGTGCCAGGATCTCAATGCCTACATCTGTTACTCCTTCTCGCCCTGTTACATCACCCTTTCCTTTACTATATATTTTAAGTTTTATTATGTCTTGATTTTAAAATGTTCAACTGCCTAATAACTCCTGTTTATTTTGTTATGGACATTTTAGATATATTTTACCTTTTATTATATTGCTGTATAACATAGTACAGTGCACATAGTGTTAAGTGTACAGCTCGATTTTTCTCCAGTGAACATACCCATGTTATTAGCACCCAGGTGGAGAAATAGAAGAATACCAGCATCCCAGAAATGCTCTTTATTCTCCATTTTATTCTCTTTCCGCAAACTCCCTACTCCAAGAGTAACTGCTATCCTGACTTCTAGCAGCAAAAATTCGTTTTGTTCTCGAATTTTATGTAAATGGAATCATACAGTATGTACTCTTTTATATCTGGATACTTTTTCTCAACATTTCATTTATGAGATTGATCCTTGCTGTTGCTTGTAGCTGTAGATTGCTTTATAACATTCTATTGTGTGAAGATTCTCATTTATCCATTCTTCTGTCTCTAGGCTTTTGACTAGTTTCTAGTTTGGGGATATTATGAATAGTGCTGTTATCAGACTAGTATATGTCTTTTGATAAACATAAGTATATGTATGTTGGGTATATACCTAGGAGTGGAATTGCAGTCTTTTTTTTTTTTTAAAGAACAATTTCAGTAGGCATACTAAATCATTGGTTTATTCAACAATTATCTTTGGAGATTTTTAAACATTCCTATGCCTAATTCCACCTTATAAATTTAAATTCAGGTCATCCATCTGGAGTAATGATGAAGGACAGAGGAGTCCTAAAGTGGGGCTTAGTCTGGGAGGGTTCTTGGCTTTGCCTAGGAAAGAATTGCTCTGAAGTGCTATGGCTCTGTGACTGCTTCCACAGAGCAGGGCTACCCCACAGGCAATGTGGTGGGCATAGAAGCTCAGAAGCAGTTCTGTAGTCATATTTCTACCCATTTCTAATTACATGCAGATTAAGGGGTAGTCTATGCAGAAATTTCTAGAAAAGGGGTGATAACTTCCAGGTCATTGGGTCTTTGCCATGAAAAGGTATGATAACTTTTGGGCATTGCCATGGCAATGGTAAACATGGCACATTGGTGGGCATGTCTAATTGGGGGGTACTTCCAGACCTGGTTTTAAACTAGTTCTCAATTTGGTCCTGTGACAGAGCTCCGCCTCCAGAGTTAAGTCCCACTTCCTACCTGATTAAGACTAAGTTATAAGTTATCTTCATTAAAAACAAAACTTCATGGAAATTCACTTATGCAGCAAAAGTTGAGAATAACTGATCGTTTTTATGGCAAACCATGTTAAATATTCCTTAGATATATTTTTTACACTTTATATAAGGGTATGTGTATATACATATATATTATCTAATGATATTTTACAAGTGTAAACAAACACATTTCTATTTAGCTACTTTCTTTTTTTTAAATTTTATTATTACACTTTAAGTTTTAGGGTACATGTGCACAACATACAGGTTTGTTACATATGTACACATGTGCCACGTTGGTGTGCTGCACCCATTAACTCATCATTTAGCATTAGGTATATCTTCTAATGCTATCCCTCCCCCCTCCCCCCACCCCACAACAGTCCCCGGTGTGTGATGTTCCCCTCCCTGTGTCCATGTGTTCTCATTGTTCAATTCCCACCTATGAGTGAGAACATGCGGTGTTTGGTTTTTTGTCCTTGCGATAGTTTGCTGAGAATGATGGTTTCCAGCTTCATCCATGTCCCTACAAAGGACATGAACTCATCATTTTTTATGGCTGCATAGTATTCCATGGTGTACATTTAGCTACTTTCAATCATTCTCTTTCATTTTTAAAAAGAACAAGATATTTTAACTTGTTTCAGTTCTATCTAGTGTTTACTTAGTGCCTGTTTTGTGTTTAGCTCTCAAGGATTTGATGTTTTCATATAGCAGGTGTTTTTCAGACTAAAGAATTAAGTTGTTTTTGTTATAAAAGTAATTTATACTCTTTGCAAAGAAAATAAATGAGGCAGTAGAGAGAGATATAAAAATGAAAGTTCTGCTTGTTCACCCACCACCTCTCAGTCTTAACTTTCCAGAGGCAACCACCATCTCCCTCCTCCATTTTCTAAGCATATGTGAGGTGTTTGACTTTTGTTTGGTGATATGGTACTCTCGTTTGTGACCTTAGGCTAGCCAGGTCATTCTGAGCCTGTTTCCTCTTCTATAAAATGGGGTGGCATAGGATTATTGTGAGGATGAATGTGATAACATCTGGAAAGTAGCAAATATAGTACCTGGCATGTGATAGGCACTTCATAAATGGAACAATTAGGATTATAATTATGATACTGACTAACAGTCTGCTTTCAGAACAAAGTACTTTAATGAGGTAAGAGGAAAGTGCTTTGTATGATACATTTAGGCAGTATTGCTCACCTTACAAAAATGTCTATTCCATTTTAATCCAATTTCCACATAAGCAGAAGCAAGTTGGAAGCTCGTGCCATTCACAGAAAATGTCAGAGATAATGTTCTTATAATTTGCTGAGTTACAAATATGCCAAGCTTCCTGAAGGTAAATTTTCTGGGATCCAGACATCTCTCACTGTCAGAAATATGACAAAGTTTCATGCTTATATTCACAGCTTGTGTGGCATAATGCATTTTTGTCACTATGCCTCTATTCAAATGCACTTTTATCATGGTACAAATACAAGATTCCTAATTTCTAAACTATTGTATTGCATTTTGGTTTCTTTCATTTTCCATGAAACTTGTTCCTGACACTTCACTAAAGGCTTACCTTTAGTTGGCACACCACAAGCTATGAGATGGTCCCCTCAGGCTCCTTGTTCAATTTCGTGATGATGTGATTAGACTTACACACAACCCATAAATACAACCCCACTAGTTCTACTTTATTAATTGATTGACAGGTTTTGGCTCTGTTGCCCAGGCTGTAGTGTGGTGATGTGGTCAGAGCTCACTGCAACCCTGAATTCCTGAGCTCAAGTGATCCCACTGCCTCAGCATTCCGAGTTGCTAGGATTACAGACATGTGCCACCATGCCCAGCTAATTTGTGTGTGTGTGTGTGAAGATGAGGTCTTGCTATATTGCCCAGTCTGGTCATAGTTTTTCTTTAAACAGAATTATTTCTGCTGATTTCCTCTACATGTCCCAACACATGCTTGCTCATTTACAACCGTGAGATAGCATGCAATTAACAGGCCCACTATAGTTACAGTGTTCTCACTGCCTGTGAGGATCTTAAGATATGCTGTTCTACTTTATAGATGTAGCCCAATGCGTAACAGTGTGAGTACCATAACTATTGAATAGATCAAAAAAGTAGGTGGCTGAGTGCTCCTCACAATATGTAAGGAGATATGTATATATGTAATCGATGTGTTCTGAAAGAATTGTGGCTAATTTTTGTAAACTTGAACTATATTTTATTCATTTATTTATTTTGTAAACTTGAATTTTATTCAAGATGGAAAGGTAATGGCTATTTCAAACAAACTCGAGATAAATGCTTTTGAGAAGTTTTTTTTTTTTAATGAATCATTCCTCTGCTTTATAAGAAGGGATCAGAATCATCTTTTGCATTTAATTGTGGGCCATATGACAAGCTAAGGATGATCATATGCAGAAGAGCAAAAGAATTAGGTTTTACTGGAGGTTCATATAGCTCAGTAACATAAACTGATTTCCCCTCACAGCATCCAGCTGGAAAAATAGATGTCCTCTAAGCAATCACATTGTTCTTAAACATTCTCTTTTTGTTTTTCTAAGTATTGAACATGATGACCTAATTTAAGGAAAGTAAGGGAAGCTTAAAACAGTTTGGTTCAACTACTAGAAAAACAATATGAGATTTTCCCACTGAAAATGAGGTATTTCAATCCAAAAGGTTAAATACAAGTCAATCAATCTGAACAGGTGTACTGTTTACAACTATAATCAATACTGGTAATATTATGCATATTTCCACAAATTAGCCATTTCATATTACCCTTAAAAAATGAGTGCCCTGGTGGAACCCAAAACAAAAGGAAATCTACCTGTGATGTATTCTATACATCCTTTTTAAAAGGACTTTTAGAGCAGTCTTAGGTTCACAGCAAAATTGAGACGAAGGTACAGGTTCCCATATACCCCCTCTAACTCCCCATTAGCAACATCCCCCACCAGAGTGGTACATTATTATAATCTATGAACCTACATTGATACATCATCATCCCAAGTTCATAGCTTTACATTAGGGTCTTCTTCTGGTGTTGTACATTCTATGAGTTTGGACAAATGTATAATGATGGGTATCCATCATTGTAGTATTAGTGTATTTTCCATTGTCCTAAAAATCCCCTGTGCTCTGTCTATTCATCCCTTCCTCCAGTCCCTGGCGTCCATTGATCTTTTCATTGTGTCTGTGGTATTGCCTTTTCCAGAATATCATGTAGTTGAAATCATACCATAAGTAGCCTTTTCAGACAGTCATCTTTCACTTATAACATGATCTAAGTTTCCTCATGCCATTTAATGGCTTGATAGCCATTTCTTTTTAGCAATGAATAACATTCCATTGGCTTAATGTACCACAGTTTGTGTTAAACTTATGTCCTTTGTCTTGGAGTATTTTGTGGAGATTTATTGCGAGTTTCTGCATAGATAGTCATGTGATTTGCAAATAGGGCTACTTTTCTTTCCAATCGATGCCTTTTATGTCTTTTTATTATTGCACTGGCTAGAACTTCCAGCATTATGTTGAATTAACATGGTAAGAGTGGACATCTTTGCCTTATTCTTGTCTTTCATCATTAAGTATAATGTCAGCTGTAGGGTTTCAAGTATAACATTAAGTATAAAGTAAGCTATAGGCTCTTTATTATGTCAAGGAAGTTCTCCTCTATTTCTGTTTTTTGAGAGTTTTTATAATAGTTATTGAAGTTTGTCAAATGCTTTTTCTGTGTCCATTGATATGATCTTGATTCATTCTTTTTTAGCTTGTTAGTAAGGTCAGTTACTTTTTTTTTTTTTAATATTAAACCAGCTTTGCATCCCTGGAGTAATCCCAACTTGGGCATGGTGTATACTTCGTTTTGTATTGCTGAGTTCTGTTTGTCAATATTTGGTTGAGAATTTTTGTTGATGCCATGAGGGATATTGGTCTGTAGTGGTTTCTATGATACTTTTTTGGATTGGTATTGGTAATGCTAGTTTTATAAAATGAATTGGGAAGTGTTTTCTACCTCTTCTGTTTTCTGGAGGAGACTGTGTAATATTGATGTTAATTCTTCTTTAAACATTTGGCATAGTCTACAGTGAAACCATCTGGGGGCTAAAGATTTATTTTTTGGAAGTGTTGAAATTAAGAATTCAAATAACTTAATAATTACAGGGCTATAAAACTAGTTATTTCACACTGAGTGAAGTGTGGTAGTTTGTGTTTTTTAAGGAATTGGTCCTTTTCATCCAAATGGTCAAATTTATATGTGTAGAATTGTTCATAGTAGTCCCTTATTATTCTTTTGATGTCTACAATGTTTTAGTGATAACCTGGGTTTAGTTCATGAAGATAGTTTGTGTCTTTTCTCTCTTTTTTGTCAGTCTTGACAAACCTCTAGATTTTCAATTTTTAAAAGTCTTTTCAAAGAACCAGGTTTGTTTCATTCTTTTCTTTTTTCTTTTTAACATTTCAGCTTTTATTTTTGATCCTGGGGGTACATGGGCAGGTTTGTTATGTTGGACTATTATGTGATGCTGAGGTTTGAGGTACAAAGCCCATCACCTAGGTAGTGAGCATAATACTCAATAGGTAGTTTTTTGACCAACCCCTCCCTCCTTTTTCTTCCCCCACCCCAGTAGCCTGTAGTGTCTATTGTTTCCATATTTTTCTCCATGTATGCTTAATGTTTAACTCCCACTTACAAGTGAGAACATGCAGTGTTTTTTTTTTTCTGTTCCTGCATTAATTTGCTTAGGATTATGGCCTCCAACTACATTTAGGTTGCTGCAGAAGACACAATTCCATTCTTTTAATGGCCAAATAGTATTCCATGCTGTCTATGTACCACCTTTTCTTTATTCATTCTACCATTGATGGGCACCTAGCTTGATTCCATGTCTTTGCTATTGTGAATAGTGCAGTGATGAACATACAAATGCATGTCTTTTTGGTAGAATGATTCCTTTTCCTTTGAATATATTCCAAGCAGTGCGATTGCTGGGTCAAAAGGTAGCTCTGTTTTTAGTTCTTTGAGAAGTCTCCAAACTGCTTCCCAAAATGGCTGGACAATTTACATTCCCACTAGCAGTGTATAAGCGTTCCCTTTTCTCCACAGCCTTGGCAGCATCTGTTTTTTGGCCTTTTAGTAGCCACTCTGACTGGAGTGAGGTGGTATCTCATTGTGGTTTTGATTTGCATTTCTCCAATTAGTGATGCTGAGCAGTTTTTCGTATGTTTGTTGGTCACTTGTATGTCATCTCTTGAGATGCGTCTGTTCATGTCATGTGCCCATTTTTTAATGAAGTTGTTTTTTGCTTGTTGACTTAAGTTTCCCATAGATTGTGGATATTAGGCCTTTGGCAGATGCATAGGTTGTGAATCTTCTCCCATTCTGTAGGTTGTCTGCTTACTTTGTTGATAGTTTCTTTCTCTGTGAAGAACCTCTTTAGTTTAATTAAGTCATGCTTGTCTATCTCTGTTTTTGTTGCAATTGCTTTTGGGGACTTAGTCAAAAATTCTTTGCCACGACTGATGTTCAGAAACGTATTTCCTAGGTTGTCTTCTAGGATTTTATAGTTTGAGGTCTTATATTTAAACCTTTGAGAGTTAATTTTTGTGCGTGGTGAAAGGTAGGGATCCAGCTTCCATATTCTCTATTTAGCTAGCCAGTTATCTCAGCAGCATTTACTGAATAAGAGGTCTGTTCTCCATTGCTTTTTTGGTTAGTCTGTCAAAGATCAGATGATTGTAGTCATGTGGCTTTATTTCTGAGTTTTCTGTACTGTTCCATTGGTGTATGTTTCTATTTTTGTGCCAGTACCATGGTTTTTTTTTTTTTTTTTTTTGGAGACAGAGTCTCACTCTGTCACCCAGGCTGGAGTGCAGTGGCACAATCTCAGCTTACTGCAAGTTCCACCTCCCAGCCTCCTGGATTCAGGCCATTCTCCTGCCTCAGCCTTCTGAGTAGGTGGGACTACAGGCGCCCACCACCACACCCAGCTAATTTTTTGTATTTTTAGTAGAAACGGGGTTTCACCGTGTTAGCCAGGATGGTCTCGATCTACTGACCTTGTGATCTGCCTGCCTCAGCCTCTCTAAGTGCTGGGATTTCAGGCGTGAGCCACCGAGCCTGGCCTACCATGCTGTTTTGTTTACTGTAGCTTAGAGTTTGAAATTGGGTAATGTGATGCTTCTGGCTTTGTTCTTTGTGCTTAGGATTGCTTTGGTTATTTGGGTTATTTTTGGTTCCATATAAATTTTAGAATAGTTTTTCCTAATTCTGTGAAGAATGACATTGGTAGTTTGATAAGAATAGCATTGAATCTGTAATTACTTTGGGTAAATGACCATTTTTATGTTGATTCTTGTAATCTATGAGCATGGAATATTTTTCCATTTGGTTTGCTAATATTTTATTGAGGATTTTTGTGTCTATGTTCATCAGGGATATTGGCCTGAAGTTTCAATTTTTGTGTGTGTGTCTCTGCCAGATCTGGGTATCATCAGGCTAATGCTAGCTTCATAGAATGAGTTAGCAAGGAGACCCTCCTCCTCAATTTTTTTGAATAGTTTCAGTAAGATTAGCACCAGCTCTTCTTTATACATCTGGTAGAAGTCAGCTGTGAATCCCTCTGGTCCTGGGCTTTTTTGTATGTGTGCCAGGTTCTTTATTACTGATTGTATTTCAGAAGTTGGTATTGGTCTATCAAAGGTCCCAAACTCTTCCTGATTCAATCTGGGGAGATTCTGTGCTTCCAGGAATGTATTCTTTTCCTCTAGATTTTCTAACTTATCTGCATGGAGTTGTTTATAGTAGTCTCTGAGAATCTTTTATACTTCTATGGGATCAGTTGCAATAATATTACCTTTGTCATTTCTGATTGTGTTTATTTGGATCTTCTCTTTGTTTTTCTTTGTTAATCTAGCTAATGGTCTACTGATCTTAGTTTTTCAAAGAACCAACTGTTTATTTCATCTTTTGTATGGATTTTTGCATCTCAAGTTCATTAAGTTCTTCTCTAATTTTAGTTATTTCTTTTCTGCTAGGTTTGAGGTTGGTTTGTTCTTTTTTTTCCTAGTTCCTTTAGATGCAAATTTATATTGTTAATTTGACATCTTTCTAACTTCTTGATGATAAGTGATTTGATTAGAACTATAAACTTTCCTCTTAATACCGCTTTGGCTGCTTCTCAGAGATTTTGGTAAATCGTATCTCTCTTTTAATTAATTTCAAAGAATTCTGTGATTTCTGCCTTTAATTTCGATATTCACTCAGAAGTTGTTCAAGAGTAAGTTGCTTAATTTCCATGTATTTGTGTAGTTCTTAGAGATCTTCTTGATATTCATTTATATTTTTATTACATTGCAGTCCCAGAATGCGCTTGGTATGATTTCAGTTATTTTCAATTTATTGAGACTTGCTTTATGACTGAGCATGTGATTGATCTTAGAATATGTTCCATGTGCAGATGAGAAGAATGTATATTCTGTGGTTGTTGGTGGAGTGTTGGATCTATTAGGTCCAATTGGTGAAGAGTCAAGTTTAAGTCCAGAGTTAGTTACTTTTTGTTGATCTGTCTAATGTTGTCAGTGGGGGTGTTGAAGTTTCCTATATTATTGTGTGGTTGTCTAAGTCTTTTCATTGGCCAAGAAGAACTTGTTTTCTGAATCTGGGTGCTCTAGTGTTGGATGCATATATATTTAGGATATTTAAGGCTTCTTGTTGAATTGTACCCTTTATCATTATGTAATTCCCTTTATTATGTATTAATGCATGTCCTTCTTAATTTTTATTGGTTTAAAGTACATATTAATGTCCTTCTTAATTTTTATTGATTTAAAGTCTGTTTTATCTGATTTAAAGACAGTGATCCCTCCTTTTTGTTTTCCATTTGCATGGTAGATTTTTCTCCATTGTTTTACCTTGAGCCTGTGGGTGTTGTTACATGTGAGGTGGGTCTCTTGAAAACAACAGATAGTTGGGTTTTGTCTTTTTATCTAGCCTGCCACTCTGTGTCTTTTTTTTTTTTTTTAATTTTTATTTTTTTGAGATGGAGTCTCGCTCTGTTGTCCAGGCTGGAGTGCAGTGGTGCAATCTCGGCTCACTGCAAGCTCTGCCTCCCGGGTTCACACCATTCTCCTACCTCAGCCTCCTGAGTAGCTGGGACTACAGGCACCCGTCACCATGCCTGGCTAATTTTTGGTTATTTTTCAGTAGAGACGGGGTTTCACCATGTTAGCCAGGATGGTCTCAATCTCCTGACCTTATGATCCACCCGCCTCGACCTCCCAAAGTGCTGGGATTACAGGCATGAGCCACTGCGCCTGGCCCACTCTGTGTCTTTTAAGTCAGGGGTCCCCAACCCCTGACCTATACTGGTCTGTGGCCTGTTAGGGATCAGGCTACACAGCAAGAGATAAGTGGTGGGCAAGTGAGCAAAGAAGCTTCATCAGTATATACAGCCACTCCTCTTTCTGCCAATATCTATATTTTAATTGATATATTTAGATAATTTCTATTTAATGTATTTCTTAATTTGTAAGACTTAAGCCTTTCATTTTATTTTTTTCTTTCTTTGTATTTTCTTATTCTTAGTTTTGTTTCTGCCTTCCTGTGGGTTACTTGAACTTTTTATTCTTTTTGGGGGACAGAATCTTGCTCTGTCATCCAGACTGGAGTGCAGTGGCCATGCCCAGCTAATTTTTGTATTTTTTTTTTTTTTATAGACACAGGGTTTCTCCATGCTGCCCAGGTTGGTTAGTTGAACATTTTTTATAACTCCATTTTGATTTATTTAGAGTACTTTTAAAATATATCCATTTGAATAGCTCTTTTAGTAGTTGCTATAGCTAATATATTACATATACAAAACTTGTTACAGTCCATTGGCATCATCATTTTACCAGTTCTAGTGAAGTATGGAAACCTTATTTCCCTTTGTCTATTTTCCCAACTTATAAATATTTTAAATATTTCCTCTACAGACATTTAGAACCTCATCAGTGTTATAATTTTTGTTCTCACTGTCAAACATAAGACAACTAAAAAGAAGAAAAGTCCATTGTATTTACCCATATTTTTTTTCCTGTTGTTTGAGGCTTCCTTCTATTAATATCATTGCCATTGGTTTTATTTCATTGCCATTGCCTTTAATGTTATAAGCTGCCCTCTCAGCATTGCTTTTGCTGCATCTCACAAATTTTGGTATAGTTTATTTTCATTTTAATTCAGTTCAGTGTATCTTTTTTGTAGTCCCTGAGACTTGCTCCTTAACCCATGAATTACTTAGAAGTATGCGGCTTAGTTTGGAGAATTTCCTGTTACCTTTTTCTTATTGATTTCTAGTTTGATTTCATTGTGGTTGTAATAACATACTTTGTATGATTTCAGTTTTTAAAAATTTGTTGAGGTTTATTTTAGGGGCCAGGATATGGTCTTTCTTGCTATATGTTCCAGAGTGCTTGAACATAATTTGTATTTTCAAATTATTGTATGTTCAGTGGTGTGTTCTATAAGTGTCTGTTAGATCCTGTTGGATAATGGTGTTGAATTCTTTTATATCCTTGTTGATATTCTAATTTTAGAGAATTTTGTTTAGCCATTTTTAAAATGGGTCTGCTGGCAACACTAGCTTTCTTTCATCTGCGAATGTCTTGTTTCTCCTTCATATCTGAAAAATAATCACATTTGAAAAATGTGCCATTTCCTTCTGGCGCCCGTGATTTCTGATGATAAATCCATTGTCATTTGAATTGTTTTTCCCTACAGATAAGATGGTATTTCTCTCTACGTTTTTAGAACTTTGACTATGATGTATCTTGGTGTAGTCATCTTTGGGTTTATCCTGTTTGGGGCTTACTCAGCTTGCAGGTTTATGTCCTCTGTCAAATTTGGAAAATTTCTAGCCATTATTTCTTTGAATAGCTTTTTGGCATTTTTCTTTTCATCCTTTACTTCTCAGACTCCAATGACTGAATATTAGATCTTGTGGTTCCACATGTCCCAGAGGCCCTGTTAATAATATATTTTTAGTATGTTTTCTCTCTGTTCAGGTTAGGTGATTTCTATTGTTCTATCTTCCAGCTCACTGATCTCACTGATTCTTTTCTTCTGTCCTCAAAAGGGCTCAATTCTGTTATTGAGCCCATTCACTGAGTTTTACATTTTTTAAATGATAGTTTTCAGTTCTTAATTCTTTTATTGAGCCCATTCACTGAGTTTTAAATTTTGGTTATTGCAGTTTTTAGTTCTAAAATTTCCATTTTGTTCTTTCTTATATCTTCTTTGATGAGACTCTATGTTTTTGTTTGAAGTATGTTTGCATTTGCTCCTTGGAGCATTTTTATAATGGCTGCTTTAAAATAATTGTCAGAGTCATTCTAATATATCTGTCATCTGTTGTTGCCTATTGATTATTTTCATTCAGTTTGAGATGTTTCTGGAATTTTTTCCTATGATCTTCACTTGAAAGCTGACATTTGTATATTTTGTTATAAGATTCTGTATCTTATTTACAAACACCTTCTGTTTTAGTTGGCTTTCTCTAACACTGCTTATTCAGGGGAAAGGAGAATGCTGCTTTGTTACTGCCATGTGGGGATAGAAGTCCAGGTTTCTCACTTGGCCACTGATATGGTTTGGCTGTGTCCCCACACAAATCTCAACTTGAATTCCCATGTGTTGTGGGAGGAACTCAGTGGGAGGTGATTGACTTATGGGGGTGGGTCTTTCCTGTGCTGTTCTGGTGACAGTAAATGAGTCTTATGAGATCTGATGGTTTTAAAAATGGGAGTTTCCTTGCACAGCTCCCTTTTATTTATTTATTTATTTTGCCTGCTGCATCCACGTAATATGTGACTTGTTCCTCCCTGTCTTCTGCCATGATCGTGAGGCTTCCCTAGCCATGTGGAACTGTAAGTCCAGTAAACTTCTTTTGTAAATTGCCCAGTTTTGTATATGTCTTTATCAGGAGCATGAAAATGGACTAATACAGCCACCACTGACAGCTGAGGGTGGGGTTCATTTTTACTGCTGAGTGGGATTTCTAGCTCCTCTCTAGGCCTCTACTGATTCCTCCTATGCTGAAATAACACCAGCACCTCATTACTGTTCCCCCCAGGGCCTCCAGTGACACCATAGGAAGGGGGTGGCCTCATTACATGCAATGGCGAACATCCTGACTATCCACTGCACCTCATCTGACACTACCACATTAGGGGAGAGGAAAGGCACCTTGTTTCTGTTCCATAGGGGTAGAAGTCCAGGCTCCCCACGTGGCTTCCCCTAACAC
Organism: Pan troglodytes; assembly: GCF_028858775.2. Classification (NCBI taxonomy): domain Eukaryota; kingdom Metazoa; phylum Chordata; class Mammalia; order Primates; family Hominidae; genus Pan; species Pan troglodytes. The sequence continues at coordinate 52,517,585 of NC_072412.2, forward strand.
TGAGGTGGAGTGACTTGTTATCACCCAGCAGAGGCAAACGTCCTGGCTACCTACTCAGCCTTCTCTGACACCACCTTGGTGTGGGGGCTTTCAGTGCCTCAGGACAGCCTCACAAGTGTGGCAGTCAGTGCTCTCCACTCAGCCTTCACTAGATGGGGCCACATCTAGTGTATTCTGTGACATTTGACTTTAGTAGAGTAGTTATTATCTAAAAGTTTTCCATCTTTCTAGGTTGCCCCTTTCCTGGTTCTTTGGCTAGAAAGAGTCTTTTGTTGGAACTTTTCCTGTTTGTTCCTGTTGGTGTTTCCTAGTTGCCATTTTCTGAAGCACCCAGTTTAGGATATCTGAGATAAGATCCCACCCACCTCCCCCAAAAAACCAAAGATATTACTAATGTGTTGGTCCTTGGACTGTAAGGACCCAATTGGCCTTCTACACCCTTTAGGGTCATCTTATTATTATTTTTCAAAATCTATACAGCATCCAAGGTTTTAGTTGTAGTGAGAGGGATAAATAGGATAAAGTATGTCTACTCTGTATTCCTGGAAGTAGAGGTTCCTTTGGTGGAGCTTTTGAAGATTATCTCAAAATTATGGGCAGAGACCATCTCAATAGTCCACTCCTATTCTATTTGTCTACAGAAAGGGCAGTAATGCCATAGCTTGCTACCAACTCAACTTACATAGCAGAAGCAGAGCCTTTGAAAAGAGAGTTTGAATAAGCTGATATTCTAGGAGATGCTTACTATATACTCTTACAGGTTTTAAGAACTGTGATGGTTAACATTGAGTGTCAACTTGAATGGATTGAAGGATGCAAAGTATTGTTTCTGGGTGTGTCTGTGAGGCTGTTGCCAAAAGAGATTAACATTAGAGTCAGTGGACTGGGAAAGGCAGACCCACCCTCAATCTGGGTGGGCACAATTTAATCAGCTGCCAACATGGCCTGAATAAAAGCAGGCAGAAGAACGTGGAAACACTAGACTGGCTAAGTCTTTTGGCCTCCATCTTTCTTTCATGCTGGATGCTCCCTGCCCTTGAACATCATACTCCAAGATCTTCAGCTTTTGGACTCTCGGACTTATTTGCCAGGGGCTCTTGGGCCTTTTTGGCCAAAGACTGAAGGCTGAACTATCGGCTTCCCTACTCTTGGCTCCTCAGCTTGCAGATGGCCTACTGAGGGACTTCACCTTGTGAATATGAGTCAATTCTCCTAATAAACTGCCCTTCATATATACATCTATCCTATTAGTTCTGTTCCTCTAGAGAACCCTAATACAAGAACTATTACCTTCTTCCTAAGTTGTGTTCCATTTGTGAGAAAAGATACTAATTATCTAGGTTAGCAATACCTGGACAGTTTGAAGACTGTGTATAAAGGAACAAATTAAATACAAAAGGAGATGAGAAAATAGAATGACTATTTCTCTTAAAAATTTGAGTCAAATTTTAAATTATAAATAATAAATAGTAATAACCTTTAATAATAAATGAGAAATACCACATAACATGAATTTACAAAGATAACTGGAAATGATCAAATTCCATATGCAATACTTAAGCATATTAGTTCCAAGATGCAACCTCTTAATCATAGCCTACTCAGTCATAAGATGTTCATTACATATTCCTGATGAATTTTCACTGTCATTTTCCTGTCAGAAGTTTGACATTCTCTGCAGTGTTTGCTGTGCTTTTTTAACAGTATTTAAAAATCAGTTAGATTCCTGCAAACATAATTAGGTTAGAGATGTTCTGTCTCTGATAAAAACTCTCTAATTGAACAGAGGGATGTTTTCTGTAACTTTTTTCAAATTCCAGTTACCCTGACAGTTCCTTATTTTTTTCCAGTTTCTCTTAAACATCTTCTGGAATTTTCCTCACTCATTACTATTTATTAGGGACCTACTGTTACCCAGGTATTACTCTAGAGGCTGAGCATATACAGATGTGAGTAGAGTGGAATTGTGTTTCTCCCTTACAGAGCTTCCATTCTAGCTGGGAAGACAGACTACAAAAAAATACACAAAATAACACAAAACACTTGGCCAAGTGATGTGCATAGAACAATGGTGCAGTGTAAGAGGATAGGGGGTGATGAATGGTGAGGGGTGAGAAGTATTTTAAATAGAGTGGCTAGGAAAAATCTTTCTTAAGAGATAATATTAGAGCTGATATCTGAATAACAAGGAGATGAGAATTGGAGCAAGAACTTTCCAGGGAGAGGAAAAAGCAAATGCAAAGACCTTTGATGTGTGATTAGCTTGGGATATTTAAGGAACAATAAAGTCCAGGGTAGCTAGAGTAGAGAAAGTGAGGGGAAGAGGGAGTGGTGGGACATGAAGTTAGAGAAATAGGCAACCACCAGATTGTGGAGAGCTGTGCAGGTCATAAGATGCTTGGGACTTCAGAAGAGGAGTGCTTTAGCTGTTGGGTAGAAATTTGATTGTAGGAAGCAAGAGAAGTAGAAGGAATTCCAGTTGGAAGTTGTGGCAATGGTCTAGGCTTGGACTAGCTGGTATTGGTGAAAGTGATCTCTTCAGTTTGGGGATATATGAAGTAGGTAGACCTCAATAGGACTTGCTGATGCCCTGAATGTGGGGTGTGAGAGAGAAGGGAGTCAAGAGCAACTCTGGAGTTTTTGGCCTGAGCAATTAAGATGGAGTTGCCCTTTAATGAGATGTGAAAAATTATAGGAAAAATGTATTTCTGGTGGAGGGCAAAGATTAAACTCTATTTTGGACATGTTAAATTTGAGGTGTTTCTTAAGACATTCAAATGGAGATGTTAAATAAGACGTTGGATATATTGGTCTGGAATTGAGAGATGAGATTAGGGATAGAGTATAAAATTTGAGAGTACTTGGTACTTTGAAGCCACGTGATTGGAAAAAGTTGCCTAAGGAGTTTGTAGAGATGAAGAGAAGAAGATGACTGAGGAGTCCCTGGAATGTTCTAAAGTGTAGAGTCAGTAAAAGAAGGAAGGCTAGCTCAGAAAAAAAAAATACCAAAGAGATGCAGTCATTGAGATAGGAGGAGACCTAGGAAAGCAAAATTCTGTGAAATCCAAGAGACCAAAGTTTTTCAAGTTGACCAGAGGGTGTCAAATGTCGCTGAATGATGAACAACGAGAAGATTGAGAATTGACCATAAAAGTTACAAAATAGATCTCGTTTTATGACCTTGTTGACAGAGGAATTTCAGGGAAGTGTAGGGATTGAAAGTTGTCTGATTAGGATACATTTAAATAGAATGCAAGGTCAAAAAGAAGAAAGAAGGTAGTGAATAGAGACCATTCTTGGGTTTTGCTATAAAGAGCAGGAGAGAAATCATGCGGTACTGGAGCTTGTTTCTGAAGGAAAATGTTGCAACATGTTTGTGTGTTGCTGGGAATGATTCCATAGTGAGGGGGATGGAAGTACTGAGATAGAAGACATTACTAGCTGTGTTAAATGTGAAATGGAATAAGATGAGGATTAAAATAGGATAGAGGAAAAATAAAATACAACAAAATAAAAGCAGATTAGAATAACATATAACAAAATATTTTCACTTTAAACTGTTATTTTCTTTTAAATTATTTTTTTAACCATCTCTTTTAACACATACTTTTCAATTTAACCAAACACAGGACTGGCCATGTGAAATGGACATGTATTGCTTTTGTCTGTCTGGCTCCCCTCTCTACGTGGGGGATCTGCTGTCTTTTGAGTTCAGAAATTCTGATGGACCTGCTTTTATTGCCTACTGACCTCTAGGGTGAGCACAGGACCTAGCCAGGCTGATTGGGAGACCTTATCCCTTTCACTACTGTGTTGGTCTAGGTGTGCACATAGGATATCAGAAGACTGAATTAGGACCAGGTGCAGTGGCTCACACCTGTAATCCCAGCACTTTGGGAAGCTGAGGTGGGTGGATCATGAGGTCACGAATTCGAGACCAGCCTGGCCAACATAGTGAAACCCCATCTCTACTAAAAACACATAAAATTAGCTGGGTGTGGTGGTGGGCACCTGTAATCCCAGCTACTTAGGAGGCTGAGGCAGGAGAATGGCTTGAACTCGGGAGGTGGAGTTTGCAGTGAGCCGAGATTGTGCCATTGCACTCCAGGCTGGGGGACAGAGCGAGGCTCTATCTCAACAACAACAACAACAAAAGACTGAATTAGAGTCCTGTGAGATTTTAAATATAGATGCTGAGAGGTAGAATGACTCTTTTCCTTTTGGAGAATAACCTATAAGCTTAAGGCAGGAAAGAATGAGGTAAATAAACAAAAAGAAGCAAAGACAAGACAGAGTGGGAGCAGCATCATTCAGGTCTCTAGATTTATGCCCAAATTGTATTCTCCCTTAAAATTTCTAGTTACCTGAGCCAGTGATTTCCTCTTCTTGCTTGAGCTAGTTTGATTTGAGTTTCTATCAGTTGTGTCTGAAAGAGTCCTAATGATACCTTACATTACAGCACACAATTAAAATTATATATTTAAAGGACAAGGTTATTGGATGACAAGAATGCTAATCAAGAAAGAAAAATGGGATGGGCATGGTGGCTCACGCCTGTAATCCCAGCACTTTGGGAAGCAGGCAGATCACCTGAGGTCAGGAGTTCGAGACCAACCTGGCCAACATGGTGAAACCCTGTCTTTACCAAAAATACAAAAATTAGCCGGTGGTGCATGCCTGTAATCCCAGCTACTCAAGAGGCTGAGGCATGAGAATCACTTGAACCCAGGAGGTTGCAGTGAGCTGAGATCACACCACTGCACTCCAGCCTGGGCAACAGAACGAGACTCTGCCTCAGAGAAAGAAAGAAAGAAGAATGTTTTGTTTGTTGGATACAATTTTTATTTTGCTTGGAATGTAGTAGATATTTTATGAAGGGAAATTAATGGAGGAGTGTGTTGACTACATATTCCCCTGAGCTTCATCCCTCAGATTGTTATGTCTGCTCACCTCCTAATAAGGAAACTATATTGTCATGCTGGCTGCCAGCATGTGCTCAGATCTTGGTCACACTGCTGAGATGTATGTAGAGTAATTGTCTGCTTAGTGAGTTTACCCACATTCATCTTAGGAGCCCACCATGGCATTCTCATAAAAATAAAGTAAATCTGCTGATAGGAACAAAAAACTCTTTATCACTAATATTTGGATATAGTGTTTGAATACACACACTGACAATGTTGAAAGATGGAGGAAAGTCATTATTCACTAGGAATTGCTTATTTCTGGTCATGATTTGTAGAAGTCCACATAGGGCCCGTTCTCCTGCCTTCTCAGCAAGAGAAGATTACCAAGGTAACTTGGATCTAAGCAATGACACCTGCACTTCCCCAGGAGGGAAAGGGGATCACAGACTAGGAGGAGAGTTTATTCTCTAATTCATTCTCCACCTTCAATGCTCTCAGGACTCCAGCCTTCTCTCTCTGAAACACTGAGATTGAGGGGTACTTACATGTGTGAAGGGCTGTGGTGGCCATGTAAGGTGACCATCCCCTACCTCTTCCAGGCTGTGACGGGGACCTTCTCTGCTGCTGTGAAGCAGAAGGGGAGGCCCAGGGTCCAAGTTACTTCCAGCCTCTCCTACATCTGACATTGGCAAAATGCTCCACATCAGCTTGTGTGTTATGTTTTGCCTTAAAGCAGAGCTATCGGTCTCTTAGGTCTCTTAATGACGTTCTATTATGCTCATTCTGCACCGCAGTCTCCTCGTCATAAAAAAAGTCAATCTGTGTGCCTGGGTAATAGGGTAGTTTGAGTAGCATGTACTATATATATTTGGAGTTATCCTTCTCTGGAAAACAACTAGCCTAGTGAGAATAAAACAAGTAGACAACCATCTGCAAACCAGGAAGTGGGGCCTCATGAGAGACCATAGCCGCCAGCACCCTGGTCTCGGACTTCCTAGTCTTCACAACTGCAAGAAATAAATATTTGTTGTTTAAGCCACCCAATCTATGGTAATTTGTTATAGCTACCCAACTGACCAAGACAATGCTTCTAAGTTATAAAATTTCCATTTGTTCTTCTTTGTGTCGTTTATTTATTTGTTCTTTCAAGAGTGTTTACAATTGCTTGCTGGAGCATTTTTATAATAGCAGCTTTAAAGTCTTTGTCAGATAATCCTAACAAATGTTTAATCTCTGATGTCTGTAGGTTGTCTTTCACCATGTGAATGGAGAAGTTCCTGGTTCTTCATATGCCAAATGATTTTGGATTAAATCTGACACATCTTAAATATTATGTTGTGAGATTCTGGGTCTTGTTTAATCCTGTGGTGAATATGAATAGTTTTTTTTAGCAGTCTGATTAGTCAGACTGAAAGTTTAAAACTGCAGTGGTTCCAATGTCAAGTCAGTTTTAAAAGCCTTGCAATGTTATTTGGATCTACTCCATCTGCACGTCAGCTGGTAGTCAGTTTGGGATCACCAAACTGGGTGGAGATCTGTCTTTTAGTTCAACTCTCTCTTTTACCTTATTACATTTTATTTTATTGTGGTAAGAACTTTTAACATGTAATATACCTTCTTGACAGAGTTTTAAGTATACATTATTGTTGATTATAGTTAAAAGGTTGTACGGAAGATCTCTAGAACTTATTCATCTTGATTAATTGAAACTTAATGCCCCTTGATTAGTAACTCCCCATTTTCCTCCCCCCAACCACTGTCAACCACCATTCCACTCTCTGATTCTATGAATTTGATCATTTTGGATACCTCATCTAAATGGAATCATGCAATATTTGTCTTTCTGTGACTGGCTTATCTGACTTAGGTTCATTTATGTCGTTAAGATTCATTCATGTTATCACACACTGCAGAATTTTCTTTTTAAAATTTGTATAATATTTCATTTTCTTTATGTATCTGTCAATGGACATTTAGATTGCTTTTACATCTTGGATATTATGAATAATGTTGCAATAAACATGGAAGTGCTGATAATTCTTTGAGATTCTGATTGCAGTTCTTTTGAATAAATACCCAGAAATGGGATTGCTGGATCATATGGTAGTTCTATTTTTTAATTTTTGAGGAAATTTAATACTACTTTCCATAGAGACTGTACTATTTTGCATTCCCCCATCGGTGTGGAAGAGTTTCAGTTTATTCACATCCTTACCAGCACTTGTCTTTACTTTTTTTGACAATTTCTACTCTGATAGGTGTGAGGTCATATCTCATTGTGGTTTTGATTTGCATTTCTCTGATTAGTGACATTAAACTTTTTTCATATACTTTTTGGTCATTTGTATGGCTTCCTTGGAAAAATGTCTATTCAAGTCTTTAGCATGTTTTAAATACTAAATTATTTGTCTTTTTTGCTACTAAGTTGTAGGAGTCTCATATATTTTGGATATTAATCTCTTATCAGATAGATGGTTTGCAGATGTTTTTTTCTCATCCTGTGGGCTGCTTTTTCACTATGATTCTTTTGCTCTGCTAGAAGCCTTTTAATTGAATGCAGTCCCACCGGTTTGTTTTAGTTGACTGTAATTTTAGTGTCATATCCATGAAATCATTGCTAAGACCAATGTCATAAAGATTTCCCTCTGTTTTCTTCTAGAATTTTACAGTTTCAGGCCTTACATTTAAGTCTTTAATTCATTTTGAGTTGATCTTTGTGTGTTAGGAGAGAGCGGTTCAGTTTTCAATTTTTTATTTACTGATTAAGATCTTATCCACATGTGCACAGCTCCTGGATGAACCCAGGAGTTAACAAACAACTTTAGTCCTTTAGCCAGATATATGGGGCTTCAGTTATCCTGTTCTTCCCTGGACTTCTGCATCTGTACCCACATGTGGGGCCAAGTGGTGGAAATTCTGACTAGAGGGATAAAAAATGGTAAATTCACCAGTGATTGGGTGGTACTTTGAATTTTGATCTTTCTTCCCAATTAATCTGCCACTATTTACTTTTCAGAATGTCCCAAAAGCTTCTGCATCCAATCTGTCTAGGTTTTATAATTCAGTGAGAGACAGCGAGGAATGTGTTTACTCCATCTTGCCCAGATTCAGAAACTCTGGCTTAGAATTTAGATAACACCTTGAATTTTTTTCCCTAAAGGGCAAATAGGAAATATTTCAGGCTAGTGGGTCACATAATTTCTGTTGCAACTACTCAATCCTGCTGTTATAGCATGAAATCAGGTGTAAACCATATATAAATGAATGGGTATGACTGTGTCCCATTAAAAATTTATTGATTAAAAACAGCTGGCTGGCCTGCCAACCATAGTTTGCCAACCTCTGTTTTAGATAATGAGTGAATAATATTGAGCCAGGGGTATGGAATGACAATAGGAAATATTAAAAGGTTTTTGTCTTCACCTCACTGTGGAAATCTTGTTGGGGTGTCCAGACCCAACACCAGGTCATGGGGGCGACGAATCTGGTGGAGTCAAAGGATTGAGAAAAGACAGTTTGAGAGAGAGAAGTGGGAACAGGGGGCCATTGCGATCATGGAGGCTGTGAAGACCCCAAGCTCTGGGAGCCCACACTGTTTACTGGTAATCCAACAGAGAAACACGTGGTGAGAACGTGGGGTCAAAAGAGCAGGCGCATGATCTACAGCTGTGATGGTTTAGCATTTATACGGAACATGTTCTGCTGCTTGACATAATGGGAGTAGGAGCCTAGGAGGGCTAGAAGCAAGGAGCCAGCAAGTCTAGACACACTCCAGAGGACATTATGTCAGTTGTGCAAGCCCTGCCTCAGCTTTCTTCCCAACCCTAAGCTTTTTTCTCAACAAATCCCATGTGGATAATGAGAATTCTCAAAGGTAACCATTTATTTTATTATGTTTCATTTAAACACTGTGATATTCCTATCTCTTGCAGCATACCATATTGGACATTTAAGTAGTAAGGGTTTACTTCTTGAATTATAGGCTAATTATGGTCTTTCACTCTTCCTGCCAACTGTTACTTTCCTACCGTTCTTCAGAGCTACTTCTCAACTAAGATTTAGTTACCTATGTCTTTTATCACTGTTGATTTTTGACAGGGATAGGGTAGGACAGCTAATTGGCTCATTATCTGAGCTGGATTGGTGAGCATACATGAAGATGGTACTGTTTCTTCAGGTGTCAGCCAAGATGGCAAGCAGGAATAATACTTTAATTATAGAAGGCTGACATTTCTCACCAATTCATGTGGGCATATGAGCACAGTATTTGCAATTCACAACAGAAAAGATTGCTGATATTAGTCCTGGTAAAACAGAAGCATTGTTTGTCACACAAACCAACTAGAAGCACATCTTGACCAAAGAAATTTAGCCAGTCTACAAATGTGGAAACAAATGTTTGCAGGAGGTCTTTTGGGATGGTTACTTCTCAGGCTTAGATATTATTCCAATGACTCAATTTTTTGCCCCATGGAATCATAAAAAAGTGTTTTCTAAGATCCCCAAGAACCAAGTAGAATGGACAGAGATGTGTTATCTTGATTTCAAGAAGATATCTGTAAGAAGAAGTGTTTTGCAATTTTTAATTTTACATTCCACATTGAAGTCTGGTCACTCTTGTACAAAGCAGGCATCCCTTGAGGCTCTGTGACTTCCATCTGCCTAAGATTTAACATCTGGTAGAAGCTGATATGAGGCTATTTTCTGGAGTTCTTTTTGAATTGTTTGATGAACTTCTCACCTAGCCCCACTTTCAGCAGTTCTCATTGAAAAACAATACATTTTGTCATAATCTTTTTTTTTGAGGAGCTGATAATGAGGAAATAATAAAGAAGAGAAGGAAAAAAGGGAGGAAAAAAGAATGAAGAGGGAAGAAATTAGAAACCAACATTACTTGCAAGAAGAATAGCTTAATACTTTTATATATATTATATAATTTAATATTTACAGCTGTTGACAGAAAAGCCAAATTCTGCAAAAGCATATTGAAAGAGGTTTATTCTGAGAAGAGGCAGAACAAGATGGTTGAATAGAAGGCTTCATTAATCATCCTCCCTGCAAGAACATCAAATTTAGCTGTCCACACATAAAACCACCTTCATAAGAACCAAAAGCCAAGTGAGCAACCACAGTACCTGGTTTTAACTTCATATCACTGAAAGGCATTGAAGAGGGTAGGAAAGACAGTCTTGAACTGCCTATGCCACCCCTTCCCTATTCCCTTGCAGCATCCATGTGGCACAGAGAGAGAATCCATCTGCTTGGGAGAGACAGAGCACAGTGATTGTAAGACTTTGCACTAGAGCTCAGCGTTGCCTTGTCATAGTGGAAAGCAATACCAGGCAGGACTCAGCCAGCAGCCACAGAAGGAACATTCAGATCAGCCTTAGCTAGAAAAGAATCACCCATCCTAGCAGCTGGAAACTGAGTTCCAGTAAGTGCTGCCACTGTGGGCTAAAGTGCTGTGGAGTCCTAAACTTGGAACATAGTCTAGGCTACAAGGACTGCAATTCCTGGGCAAGTCCTGGTGCTTTGCTGGGCATGGGTCCAGTGGACTTGTGAGGGGTATGTGAGCTAGTGAGACACCAGGTGGGGCAGTCAAGGGAGTGCTTGTACCACCCTCCCTGAACCCCAGGCAGCACAGCTCACAGCTCCAAAAGAGACTCCTTCCCTCCACTTGAGGAGAGGGGAAGAAGAATAAAGAGGACTTTATCTTCCAACATGGATACCAGCTCAGCCATAACAGGACTGGTCACTGGGAGAAGTCCTGGGGCCCCATTTTAGGCCCTAGCTCCCAGATGACATTTCTGTGCACACCCTGGACCAGAAGGGAATCAACTGCCTTGAAAGAAAGGACCCAGTTCTGTCACCAGCTGACTAAAGAGCCCTTGGACACTGAATAGGCAGCAATGGTAGGCAGGTAGCACTTGCTGTGGACCTTGGGTGAAACTCAAGAGGCATGCTGGTTTCAGGTGTGACTCAGCATATTCCCAGCTGTAGTTATGAGGAGAGACTCCTTCTGCTTGAGAAGAGGAGAGGGAAGAGTCTATGGGATTTTGTCTTGCAGCTTAGGTACCAGCTCAGACACAGTAGGGTAGAACACCAAGAGGGTTGTTGGGGTTCCTGATTCTGTGTCCGGAATTGGTGGGTTCTTGGTCTCACTGACTTCAAGAATGAAGTCGTGGACCCTCATGGTGAGTGTTACAGCTCTTAAGGTGGCGCGTCTGGAGTCTGTCCCTTCTGATGCTCAGATGTGTTCAGAGTTTCTTCCTTCTGGTGGGTTCGTGGTCTCGCTGGCTCAGGAGTGAAGCTGCAGACCTTCGTGGTGAGTGTTACAGCTCTTAAGGTAGTGCGTCTGGAGTTGTTCGTTCCTCCCGGTGGGCTCGTGGTCTCCCTGGGCTCAGGAGTGAAGCTGCAGATCTTCGCGGTGAGTGTTACAGCTCATAAAAGCAGCGTGGACCCAAAGAGTGAGCAGTAGCAAGATTTATTGCAAAGAGCAAAAGAACAAAGCTTCCACAGTGTGGAAGGGGACCCAAGTGGGTTGCCAATGCTGGCTCGGGCAGTCTGCTTTTATTCTCTTATCTGGCCCCACCCACATCCTGCTGATTGGTAGAGCCAAGTGGCCTGTTTTGTCAGGGCGCTGATTGGTGCGTTTACAATCCCTGAGGTAGATACAAAGGTTCTCCACGTCCCCATCAGATTAGTTAGATACAGAGTTTCGACACACAGGTTCTCCAAGGCCCCACCAGAGCAGCTAGATACAGAGTGTCGATTGGTGCATTCACAAACCTTGAGCTAAACACAGGGTGCTGATTGGTGTATTTACAATCCCTGAGCTAGACATAAAGGTTCTCCAAGGCCCCACCGGAGCAGCTAGATACAGAGTGTTGATTGGTGCACTCACAAACCTTGAACTAGACACAGTGTGCTGATTGGTGTGTTTACAATCCCTGAGCTAGATATAAAGACTCTCCACATCCCCACCAGACTCAGGAGCCCAGCTGGCTTCACCTAGTGGATCCCGCACCAAGGCTGCAGGTGGAGCTGCCTGCCAGTCCCGCGCCGTGCGCTCGCATTCCTCAGCCCTTGGGTGGTCGATCGGACTGGGCGCCGTGGAGCAGGGGTGGTGCTCGTTGGGGAGGCTTGGGCTGCACAGGAGCCCATGGAGTAGGTGGGAGGCTTAGGCATGGCGGGCTGCAGGTCCTGAGCCCTGCCCCGCGGGAAGGCAGCTAAGGCCCGGTGAGAAATCGAGTGCAGCTCCGGTGGGCTGGCACTGCTGGGGGACCCAGTACACCCTCCGCAGCCACTGGCCCGGGTGCTAAGTCCCTCATTGCCCGGGGCCAGCAGGGCTGGCCGGCTGCTCCGAGTGTGGGGACCACCAATCCCACGCCCACCCAGAACTCCAGCTGGCCCGCAAGCGCCACACGCAGCCCTGGTTCCCGCTCGTGCCTCTCCCTCCACACCTCCCTGCAAGCTGAGGGAGTGGGCTCCAGCCTTGGCCAGCCCAGAAAGGGGCTCCCACAGTGCAGCGGCAGACCGAAGGGCTCCTCAAGTGCCGCCAAAGGGGGAGCCCAGGCAGAGGAGGCGCCGAGAGTGAGCGAGGACTGTGAGGACTGCCAGCACACTGTCACCTCTCAATTCCAGGCCTTGACTCTAGGATGGCATTTCTGGACCTGCCCTGGGATAGAGGGAGTCCCAGGTCTGGCAGCATTCACCACAAGCTGAAGAGCCTTTGGGCCTTGAGTAAACATTGGCACTAGCCAGGCAGTACTCACCACAGGCCTGGGGCAGTGGTGGTAAAGGGGAGAGACTCTTCTCCTTATGGAAAGGAGAGAGAAGAGTGGGAAGGGCTTTGTCTTGTGGCTTGGGTTCCAGCTCAGCCACAGTAGACTAGTGTACCAGGTAGATTCCTAAGGTTTCTGGCTCCTGGACAGCATCTCTGGACATGTCTGGAGCTGGGGGAACTTGCTAACCTGAAGGGAAGGACACAAGCCTGGCTGGTTTGCCACTCATTGATTGTAGAGCTCTAGGGCCTTGAAAAAAACATAGGCAGTAGTCATAGTGGTTACCGTGGGCCTTGAGTGAGATTCAGTACCATGCTGGCTTCAGGTCTGACCCAGCACAGCCTCAGTGGTGGTGGCCACAGGAGTGCTTGTGCCACCCCTCTCTAGCTCCAGGTTGCTCAGCACAGAGACTACATTTGTTTGGGAGAAAGTAAGGGAAGAGAACAAGAACCTCTGCCTGATAATCCAGAGAATTGTCCTGGATCTTATACAAGACCACCAAGGCAGTACCTCCATAAGTCTGCAAGAGCTACATTGTTACCTGGTTTGGGGTGCCCCCTAAGGCAGATACCTGGAAAGTATTCCCAAGAAGTGCAGGTACAAACAAACCCAGACTGCAAAGACTATAAAAGGTATTTAACTCTTCAATGCCCAGACACTGACAAATATCCATAAGCATCAAGACCATCTAGGAAAACATGACCTCACCTAACAAACTAAGGAACCAGAGACCAATCCTAGAGAGACAGAGATTTGGTTTTTCAGACAGATAATACAAAATACCTTTTTTTTTTTTTTTTGAGGAAACTTAAAAACTCAAGATAACACAGAGAAGGAATTCAGAATTTTATCAGATAAATTGAAAAGAGATTGAAATAATTTTTAAACATCAAGCAGAAAATCTGGAGTTGAAAAATGCAATTGACATACTGAAGAATGCATCAGAGTCTCTTACCAGCAGAACTGATCAAGCAGAAGAAAGAATTAGTGAGTTTGAAGACTGGCTATTTGAAAATACAGTAGGGGAGAAAACAGAAAAAGAATGAGAAAGAATGAAGCATGTCTACAACATCTAGAAAATAGCCTGAAAAGACCAAATCTAAGAGTTACTCATCTTAAAGAAGATGTATGTGTGTGTGTGTGTGTGTGTGGTGGGTGGGGGGTTGGTTTTCAAAGGGATAATAAAAGAGAACTCCCCAAACTTAAAGATATTGATATTCAAGTACAAGAATGTTATGGAACACCGAGAAGATTTAACCCAAATAAGACTATTTCAACTTAGTAATCAAACTCCCAAATGTCAAGGATATAAAGAAAGATTCTAAAAGCAACCAGAGAAAAGAAAGAAAGAACATACAATGGAGCTCCAAAACATCTGGCAGCAGACTTTCCAGTGGAAACCTTACAGGCCAGGAGAGAGTGGCATGACATATTTAAAATGCTGAAGGAAAAAAAAACAAACTTTTATCCTAGAATAGTATATCCAGTGAAAATATCCTTCAAATGCAGAGAAATAAACAATTTCCCAGACAAACGAAAGGGGAGGGATTTCATCAACACTGAACCAGGCCTACAAGAAATGCTAAAAGTAGTTCTTCAGTCTGAAAGAAAAGGACATTAATGAGCAATAAGAAATCATCTGAAGGTGTAAAACTCACTGGTAATAGTAAGTATACAGAAAAACACAGAATATTATAACACTGTAATTGTATGTAATCTCATATCTTGAATTATATTAGAGTAAAAGAGAAAGTAATAAAAAATAACTACAACATTTCAAGACATTCAATAAGATATAAATAGAAACAACAAAGTTAAAAAGCAGGGGGACAAAGTTAAAGTGTAGTTTTTATTAGTTTTCTCTTTGCTTGTTTGTACAATCATTATTAAGTTGTCATGACTGTAATGTATTAAATTATTCACAAGCCACATGTAACCTCCAATCAAAAAACATACAACGGATACACAAAAAATAAAAAGCAAGAAATTAAAACATATTATCAAAAAAATCACCTTCACTAAAAAAGAACAAAGAAGGAAAGAGATCACAAAACACCAGAAAAATTAACCAAAATGGCAGGAGTATGTCCCTACTTGATAATAAGATTGAATGTAAATGAACAAAATGCTCCAATGAAAAGACATAGACTAGTTAAATGGATGAAAAAGCAAGACCCAATTATCTGTTGCCTAGAAGAAACACACTTCAACTATGAAAATACTCCATGCTGGCCAGGTGCAGTGGCTCACGCCTGTAATCCCAGCACTTTGGGAGGCCGAGGCGGGCAGATCACGAGGTCAGGAGATGGAGACCATCCTGGCTAACACAGTGAAACCCCATCTCTACTAAAAATACAAAAAAAAAAAAAAAAAAAAAATTAGCTGGGTGTGGTGGCGGGCACCTGTAGTTCCAGCTACTCAGGAGGCTGAGGCAGGAGAATGGCGTGAACACAGGAGGTGGAGCTTGCAGTGAGGCGAGATCATGCCACTGCACTCCAGCCTGGGCAACAGAGCAAGACTCTGTCTCAAAAAAAAAAAAAAAATACTCCATGCCGGTGGAAACCAAAAAAGAGAAGGAATAGCTATACTAATATTAGAGAAAATAGATTTCAAGACAAAAACCGTAAAAAGAAAGAAGGTCATTATATAATGATAAAGAAGTGGATTCAGCAGGAGGATGTAACAGTTGTAAACATATATGTACCAAAACTGGAGCACCAGAGATATAAAGCAAATATTACTATACCTAAAGAGAGAGACAGACCTCTATACAATAATAGCTGGAGACTTTACCACCTCACTTTCAGAATTGTACAGGTCATTCAGACAGAAAATCAACAAAAACATTGGACTTATTCTGAACTAAAGACCAAATGGACCTAATATTTACAGAACATTTCATTCAATGGCTGCAGCATACACAGTTTTCTCAACATATGGATCATTCTCAAGGATTGATCATATGTTAGGGCATAAAACAAGTCTTAAAAAATTAGAAAAAACCAGCCTGGCCAACATGGTGAAACATTGTGTCTACTAAAAATCCAAAAAAGAAAAAAAGTAAGTAAAAACAAAAATTAGCTGGGTATGGTGGCACGTGCCTGTAATCCCAGCCACTCGGGAGGCTGAGGCACAAGAATTTCTTGAAATGGGAGGGCAGAGGTTGCAATGAGCCAAGATTGCACCACTGCACTCCAGCCTGGGTGACAGAGTGAGACTCTGTCTCACACATATGCACAAATATATATTTATATATTAAGTATTTTCTTTGGCCACAATGGAATAAAAGTAGAAATAAATAACAGGGAATTTTGAAATTATACGAACACCTGGAAATTAAACAATATGCTCCTGAATGACCAGTGTGTCAAAGAAGAACTTAAGAAGGAAATTGAAAAAATTCCTGAAACAAATCATAATGGAAACATACCAAAATCTATGAGATATAGTGAAAGCAGTACTAAGAGGAAAGTTTATAGATATAAGTGCCTACGTCAAAAAAAATAGAAAAACTTCAAAGAAACAACGTAACAGTACATCTTAGAGAACTAGAAAAGCAAGAGCATGCCAAACCCAAAATTAGTAGAAGGAAAGAAGTAATAAAGATCAGAGCAGAAATAAATAAAATTGAAAGGAAAAGAACAGTACATAAGATCAATGAAATAAAAACTTGTTTTTTTAAAGATAAATAAAATTGATAAAAACCTTTAGCCAGACTAAGAAAAAAATGAGAGAAGACCCAATAAGTCAGAGATGAAAAACAAGACATTACAACTGATACCACAGAAATTGAATGGATCATTAGAAGCTGCTATGAGCAATTATATGCCAATAAATTGGAAAACCTGGAAGAAATGGGTAAATTCCTAGACACATACCACCTACTAAGATTGAACCACGAAGAAATCCAAAACCCGAATAAATCAATAAGAAGTGACAAAATTGAAGCGGTAATAAAAAGTCTCCTGGCAACAAAAAGAAAGGAAAAAAAAAAACAAAAAAAAAACCCAGTGCCTGAGAGCTTCACTACTGAATTCTGAATTTTGCCAAGCATTTAAAGAAGAACTAATGCCAATTCTACTCAAACTGTTGAAAAAAATAGGGAAGGAAATATTTCAAAACTTGTTCTATGAGACCTGTATTACCCTAGTACCAAAATCAGAACAACACTTCAAAAAACAAAAACAAACAAAACACACAAAAAAACCCTACAGCTCAGTATTTCTGATGGACATTGATGTAAAAATTCTCAACATATTAGCAAACTGAACTCAACAATACATTAAAAAGATCATCTACCATTTTCAAGTGAGACTTATCCCAGGGAAGCAAGGATAGTTCAACATATGCAAATCAATTATTGTGATACATTGTATCAAGATGAAGGACAAAAATCATATGATTGTTTCAACTGATGTTGAAAAAGCATTTGACAAAATTCAACATCCCTTTATGATTAAAAACTCTCAAAGAACTGAGTGTAGAAAGAACATACCTCAAAATAAAAAAAGTTATATATGACAGTACGGAGCTATACTGAATGGGGTGTCATACTGAATAGGGAAAAACTGAAAACGTTCTAAGATCTAGAACATGACAAGGATGCCCAATTTCACCACTGCTATTCAAAATGGTACTGGAAGTCCTAGCTACAGCAATAAGACAAGAGTAAGAAAGGACATCCGTATTGAAAGGAAAAAGTCAAATTATCCTTGTTTGTAGATTATATGGTTTTATATTTGGAAAAACCTAAGGACTTCACTAAAAAGCTATTTGAACAGTAAAATTCAGTAAAGTTGCAGGATATAAAATCAATACACCGAATTAGTAGAATTTCTATATGCCAATGACAAACAATCTTAAAATAAATCAAGAAATAATCCTGTTTACAATAGGTACAAATAAAACATTTTCTTTATAAAACAATAGGTACAAATAAAACTATAGAAAGACAGACTTTGCATGTTCTGACTTATTTGTTGGAGCTAAAAATTTAAACAATTGAACTTAGAGTAGAAGGGTCATTACCAGAGGCAGGAAAGGTATTTAGGGGAAGAGGGAATGTTTAAAAATATAGTTTGATGGACTATACCACAAGGCTACAGCAACCAAAATAGCATGGCACTGGTACCAAAACAGATATATAGACCAATGGAGCAGAACAGAGGCCTCAGAAATAATGCTGCACATCTATAACCATCTGATCTTTGATAAACCTGACAAAAGGAATGGGGAAAGGATTTCCTATTTAATAAATGGTGTTGGGAAAACTGGCTAGCCATGTGCAGAAAACTGAAACTGGACCCCTTCCTTACACCTTATACAAAAATTAACTCAAGATGGATTAAAGACTTAAGCATAAGACCTAAAACCATAAAAACCCTAGAAGAAAACCTAGGCAATACCATTCAGGACATAGGCATGGGCAAAGACTTCATGACTAAAACACCAAAAGTAATGGCAACAAAAGTCAAAATCCACAAATGGGATGTAATTAAAGAGCTCTGTAAAGCAAAAGAAACTATCATCAGAGTGAAAAGGAAACCTGCAGAATGGGAGAAATTTTTTGCAATCTATCCATCTGACAAAGGGCTAATATCCAGAATATACAAAGAACTTAAACAAATTTACAAGAAAAAAAAAACCCATCAAAAAGTGGGTGAAGGATATGAACAGACACTTCTCAAAATGAGACATTTATGCACCCAACAAACACATGAAGAAAAGCTCATCATCATTGGTCATTAGAGAAAAGCAAATCAAAACCACAATGAGATACCATGTCATGCCAGTTAGAATGGAGATCATTAAAAAGTCAGGAAAGAACAGATGCTGGAGAGGATGGGGAGAAATAGGAACACTTTTACACTTTTGGTGGGAGTGTAAATTAGTTCAACCATTGTGGATATAGTGTGGCAATTCCTCAAGGATCTGGAACCACAAATACCATTTGACCCACAAACCCATTACTGGGTATATACCCAAAGGATTATAAATCATTCTACTATAAAGACACATGCACAAGTATGTTTATTGGAGCACTGTTCACAATAGCAAAGACTTGGAACCAACCCAAATGCCCATCAGTGATAGACTGGATAAAGAAAATGTGGCACATATACAACATGGAATACTATGCAGCCATAAAAAGGATGAGTTCATGTCCTTTGCAGGGATATGGATGAAACTGGAAACCATCATTCTCAGCAAACTAACACAGGAACAGAAAACCAAACATGGCATGTTCTCACTCATAAGTGGGGGTTGAACAACGAGAACACAGGGACACAGGGAGGGGAATATCACATACCGGGGCCTGTCACGGGGTGGGGGGTTGGGGAGGGATAGCATTAGGAGAAATACCTAATGTAGATGACGGGTCGATGGGTGCAGCAGACCACCATGGCCTGTGTATACCTATGTAACAAACCTGCATGTTCTGCACATGTGTCCCTGAAATTAAAGTATAATTTAAAAAAAAAATGAATCACAGAGACAAATATAAAAATAAAATCGTGCAACTTCTAGAAGAAGGAAAAAATATAGTTTGATTGTATAAGTTCTAGTATGCAACAACACAATAGGGTGACTACAGTCAACAATCATTTATTGTACATTTAAAAATAACTGAGTTTAATTGGATCATTTGTAACACAAAGGAAAAATGCTTGAGATGATGGAAACCCCACTTAACGTTGATATGATAATTTCACATTATATTACTCTATCAACATGTCATGTAACCCACAAATATATATACCTCCTATGTTCCTACAAAATTTAAAAATAAAAAACTTTACAGAAAATTCAACCCTTTTCTTATTTTCTCCAGGAATATCTTGCCAGTGGTGGTTGTGGCTCTGGCATTTACTCCAAGATAATTTTGCCGTAAGATATCTCACCTTTATTATTATTTTAGCATTACTCTAGTATATTGACTTTGGAACAAAGCACATCATTCTATTTATAGCATTCTGTTTTTATTAGTGGTATTTCCATTTATAAAATATAGTAATTCTTGATTGCTAAAAATGTCAAATCCTAGAAAACATAGCATTTCTACACATGATGTTAACATTGTTCTCAAAGAGTTGTTGGCCAAATGTATTAGACCATTTTCATGTTGCTGATAAAGACATACCTGAGACTGGGTAATTTATGAAGAAAAAGAGGTTTAGTGGACTCACAGTTCCACATGACTGGGGAGGCCTCACAATCACGGTGGAAGGTGGAAGGCACATCTTACATAGTGGCAGACAAGATAGAATGAGAGCCAGGTGAAAAGGGAAACTTCTTATAAAAGCATCAGATCTCACGAGACTTATTTACTACCATGAGAACAGTATGGGAGAAACGGTCCCCATGATATAATTTATCTCCCACTATGTTCCTCCAACAACATGTGGGAATTATGGGAGCTATAATTCAAGATGAGATTTGTGTGGGGTCGCAGCCAAACCATATGATTCCACCCCAGCCCCTCCCAAATCTCATGTCCTCATATTTCAAAACAAATCAAGTCTTCCTGACAGTCCCCCAAAGTCTTAACCCATTTTAGCATTAATTCAAAAGTCCACAGTCCAAAGTCTTATCTGAGACAGGGCAAGTCCCTTCTGCCTATGAGCCTATAAAATCAAAAGCAAGTTAGTTCCTTCCTAGATACAATGAAGGTACAGGTGTTAGATAAACGTATCCATTACAATGGGAGAAACTGGCCAAAATGAAGGGCTAAAGGCCCCATGCAAGCCTGTGATCCAATGGGGCAGT
The DNA here is from genome assembly GCF_028858775.2 of Pan troglodytes. NCBI lineage: Eukaryota > Metazoa > Chordata > Mammalia > Primates > Hominidae > Pan > Pan troglodytes. The sequence goes on from NC_072412.2 coordinate 52,538,043, forward strand.
GAAATCTTAAAGCTCCAAAATAATCTCCTTTGACTTCATGTCTCACGTCCAGGTTATACTGATGTAAAAGGTGGGTTCCCATGGTCTTGGGCAGCTCTGCCCCTGTGGCTTTGCAGGGTACAGCTTCCCTCCTGGCTGCTTTTAGGGGCTGGCATTGAGTGTCTGTGGCTTTTCCAGGTGCACAGTGCAAGCTATGAGTGGATCTACCATTCCGGGGTCTGGATGATGGTGGCCCTCTTCTCACAGCTCCACTAGGCAGTGGCCCAGTGGAGACTTAGTGTGGGGGATCCAACCCCACATTTCCCTTCCACACTGCCCTAGCAGAGGTTCTCCATGAGGGCCCCGCCCCTGCATCACACTTCTGCATGGGCATTCAGGCATTTCTGTACATCCTCTGAAATCTAGGTGGAGGATTCTAAACCTCAATTCTTGACTTCTGTCCACCCATAAGCTCAATATCATGTGGAAGCTGCCTTCTTGAGGCTTGTGCCCTTTGAAGCCATGGTCTGAGCTGTTCCTTGGCCCCTTTTAGCCATGGCTAGAACAGCTGGGACACAGTCCCTAGGTATGCTTCACCAGTCCATGAAACCATATTTTCCTCCTAGGCCTTCAGGCCTATGATGCAAGGGGTTGCTGTGAAGGTCTCTAACATGCCCTGGAGACATTTTCCCTGTGGTCTTGGTGATTAACATTTGGCTCCATGTTACTTATGCAAATATCCACAGCCATCTTGAAATTCTCCTCAGAAAATGGGTTTTTCTTTTCTACTGCATCATCAGGCTGCAAATTTTCCAAACTTTTATGCTCTGTTTCCTTTTTAAAACTGAATACTTTTAACAGCACCCAAGTTACCTTTTGAATGCTTTGCTGATTGGAAATTTCTTCTGCCAGATACCCTGAATCATCTCCGTCAAGTTCAGAGTTCCACAAATCTCTAGGGCAGGAGCAAAATGCCACCAGTCTCTTCGCTAAAACATAGCAAGAGTCACCTTTACTCCAGTTCCCAACAAGTTCCTTATCTCCATCTGAGACCATCTCAGCCTGAATTTCATTGTCCATATCATTATCAGCATTTTGGGCAAAACCATTTAACAAGTCTCAGGAAGTTCCAAACTTTCCCACATCTTTCTGTCTTCTGAGCCCTCCAAGTCTCTGGGAAGTTCCAAACTTTCCCATGTTTTTCTGTCTTCTTCTGAGCTCTCCAAACAGTTCCAACCTCTGCCTGTTACCCAGTTCCAAAGTTGCTTCCACGTTTTCAGGTATCTTTACAGCACCACCCCACTGCCCGGTACCAATTTAATGTATTAGTCCATTTTCATGCTGCTGATAAAGACATACCTGAGACTGGGTAATTTATAAAGAAAAAAAGATTAATGGACTTGGTTCTACATGGCTGGGGAGACCTCACAATCATGGCAGAAGGTTGAAGGCACGTTTTACATGGCGGCAGACAAGACAGAATAAGAACCAAGCAAAAAGGAAAACCCTGTATAAAACCATCAGATCTCGTGAGATTTACTACTATGAGATCAGTATGGGGGAACTGCCCCATGATTCAATTATCTCCCTCTGAGTCCCTCCCACAACACATGGGAATTATGGAAGCTGCAATTCAAGATGAGATTTGGGTGGGGACACAGCCAAACCATATCACCGAGTTTCATTTGATAAATCTGATCTTTCTGAAATAGATGATTCTGATGATTCAGATGATTCTGATGTTCCATTTAGAAATAACTCTAAGGACAGTTTTTATGTTTTATTTTTACATTGAAAATCAGTCAGATTTGCTTCAGAGTGTGTTCATGTAAAATTAAATGAGCGCTGGCAGTGAGCTGTACTTTTGTTTTTCTAAACAAGAAAAGGGTTAAAAAAGAGGTTTATTCTGAACCAATATGAATTACCATGGCTTGGGGTTATGCAATCTCAGGAGGTCCTGAGGAAGTGCCCCTGAGGTGATCAGGGTGCAGTTTCATTTTATACATGTAAACCAAAAATGAAATTTGAAGGCCCCCTTCAACCACCTGAATGAACTTCATTCTTGGCCAGGGCACTCTAAAATTTAACCTGAAAGACTGATTAAGGCCGTGATGGGAACTGGGGGTTGGACATGACTCATTATACCCCTCCGGCATTAACATCAACACAAACCTTAAGTCTCATAAGAAATATTTACTGTTTATTCTCTCTAAAGCCTGCCCTCTTGGAGACTTCATCTGCATGATAAAACCTAGGTCTCCACAACCCCTTGGCATAAACCAGACATTCCTTTCTATTATAACTCTTTCAACCAATTGCTAATCAGAATATGTTTAAATCTACCTATGACCTAGAAGCCCCTGCTTTGAGTTGTCCTGCCCTTCCAGATGAAACCAATGTGAATCTTACATGTATTGATGTGTATGTCTCCCTAAAATGTATAAAAGCAAGCTGTACCCCAGCCACTTTGGGTACATGTCATCAGAATCTCCTGAGGCTGTGTCACAGGCACATTCTGAACCTTGGCAAGATAAACTTTCTAAGTTGATTGAGACTTGTCTCACATCTTTGGCTTACATACATCTCAAGGAGACAGGTATTATAGGTAAAATAATAAATCAACACATGGAAGCTATACATTGGTTTGAATGGAAAAGGCAGGGCATTTCAAAGCAAGGTCTTACAAGTCATAGGTGGGAATCCTTTAGTTGACAATTGCTTGAGAGAATTGAGTTATTATCTAAAGACTTGAAGTCAGTAGAAAAGTGTGCTTGATTTAAGTTAATGGGGTTGTAGGGTCCTTTGGCCCTCTGAATGTTTGCTGAAAATCACTGATATGAGATAGATTGATTAAATAAATTTGTATGCCTTTTTTTCCTATTAATGTGTACACAGCCTTCAGAATGAAAACACCACCTGTCAATGAGGTTCAGAAGCTTATATATCATCCTGAGGTTACAGAATAAATGCAAGCTCGGATCATGGCCAAAAACAGGTTTTAGCAGCAAGAAGAGTTATGGGAAGGAGAAAGGAAGAGGCTTTGCTAGCAAAGGTGGCCTTGTTATGTAGATGAAGCCTCATAGGTAGCAGCCCTCAGAGAGAACAGATGGTGAAAGTCTCTTTTCAGACATTGAAAGGTGTCAGACTCAATCTCCCCTAGATCTAGGAAAGGCCTAGAAAGGGAAGTCATGACTACATTAATGGAGATTCTTTGCAGATGCAAATTTCCCTCACAAAAGACAGGTTTGCAAGGCCATTTCAGTCTGTTGCCCTTGAGGCAACCATTTGAAAATAAATAATCAGGAACAAATAATCAAAAGAATAATCAGGGTCTTTATTTGTCGTGTGATGTTATATCAGAGTCAGATTGCAAAGTCAGTCAGGTAATACTGGGTTCATTAAAAAAAAAAAAAAAACTCATCTAATGAGATTTTTATGGTTTGCAGGGTATAATCCTCCAGGCTCCTTCAGTGGGAATCTGGGCAAGAGAAAAAAAACCTGAGTTTCCTTCTTACAACCACTCAGTAGAACATGGAAGATTTAATTTGCATGCAAGTGCCATGATCCACATGGTAGAACCTGGTCTAATATCTTAGTGGTTTAGGAGCTTGGATTCTGCTGCCAGATTGCCAGGATTTGAATCTTGCCTCTCCTACTCACTACCTGTGTTACTTTGGACAAGTTACTTAACTAATTTGTGCCTCATTTTACTTATCTGGAAAATAAGGAAAATAATGGTGCCTACCTCAAAGGACTGTTTTAAGGGTTGGTTTGGTATCAGTAAAACATTGGGTACAGTGCCTGGCATGTAGTAGGCACTATTTAAGTTTTAGCTACACTAAAAAAAAAAGAGAAATGCCCGAGGGTACTCATGGGCAGCATTCAGGGCTGTTTCAACCAAGAAGAATAGGCCTAGATAGGCCAAGAGCTTGTTGTAAGGCATATAGAGTCAGGATGTATAAATCTGGTTTATAGTCATTTGGTGGGAATTTGAAGGGGAAAATGTGGAACACATGATATATGATCTCTTAATAAATTATCTTCCAGAAAAATTCCTGCTAGGGAAATCATACCAGGTTCCTGGGGTGGGGCTATATTGGGTCCCTAGTGAGTCATGTTAATGAGCCGTGTATAGCCTTAAGGCCATATTGGTATCCCGGAGCCCGATGATGCTCTATGCTATAGCTTAATAGTGGATTTCGGCACAAATAGGGTATCATATTTCCCCTTTCAGTGTACTACAGGTAAGAGGAAGTTGAAAAGTGACAATTCATGGTAAGGTAAAATAAGACAAAATATTTGTCCTTTGTCCCCACAAAGGTCTCATGAAAACCTTAGAATTCCCTGAGCAATAAGGGAGATAGGAGCGTCTTCTGTTATTCACAATAAGTCCATTTCAACCTTACCTGAATTTATGCTAACGAATAAATTAGCATTTATTCATTATTTATTCAGCTCCTGGTGGGCTTCTAATTAGCTTCAGGATGGGGCTGGTCACCAGGAAGAACAAAAATTGATTCAAAGCTTGGAATTTTCAGCCCCACTTCCTAACCTCTGGGAAGGGGAGAGGGTCTGGGTAATGAGCTCAATCAACAATGGCCAACGTTTTAATCAATTATGCCTACATAATGAAACTTCCATAAAATCCTTTAAATGATGAGTTTTGGGGAGCTTCCAGGTAGGTGAAGACATTGAAATTCTGAAAGAATGGTATACCTGGAAAGGACGTGGAAGCTCTGTGCCTGCCTCCCCATACTTTGCCCTGTGCATCTCTTCCATTTGGTTGTTCCTGAGTGTTCCTTTATAATAAAGGGGTAATAATAAACTACTTACCTGAGTTCTGTGAGTCATTACAGCATATTATCACACCTGAGAGGAAGGTTGTGGAACCCTCAAACTTACAGTTGGCTGAGTAGAAATATGAGTCGCAGTCTGGCATGATTGAGCTCTTAACTCATGGGGTCTGCACTAACTCCAGGAGTTGATATCAGAACTGAATTGTTAGATACTCAGTTGGAGTCAGAGAATTAGAATTGTTTGGTGCGGGAAAATTTCCACATATTTGGTGCTAGAACATGTCACATGGCCAAATGAGAAATATCTACATTGTTAAGATGAGCCATATCTGTGCTCAGGAGGGGAAATATCTTTGGCTAGGACATGGGTTTCCTGGGAGCTTCAGAGAGAGGTACAATTGCCCAAAGGAGGTGCTTGGATATTATAATATAGATATTGTAAGGAAGAGAATTAATGTTATTTGACATTTACGTAAGGAAAGCCTGAGGATTCCCAGACTAAGTCAGAAGTGACTTCTGGGCTAAGTTTTCCATGACTGCATTGATTATTAATTTTTTATTCATTTATTCAATAAAGATACATTGATTTTCTGTTATGTGCTAAGCATTTGAAATATAGCAGTGACAAGTCCTCATCTTGAGATAGGCTATTATTTAGCAAAAGAGAAAAGACATTGAACCAATAATTAAATAAATGAAGAGCTGATGAGAACTAAAGACTACGGTTATATTTTTTAAAATTTGCTATGCCAGAAGCTCTCAGGAATATGCAAGAGGGAGACTAAATTTAGAATTAAAAAACCTTCTGGAATTACTTAACTACCCTGCATTTTGTGATATTCTTTCCTCCAAGAAAGCATAACATTCTTTAATGCAACTCATACAAAAAAACATAGAAGAGGATAGAGATAAGGAAGTTTAAAATTCTTGTTAGAGATACGTGATGCCCTGAGATAGGTCATAATTCCCCAGTTTCTAATGGAGTACTTTGTGGTAGCGATATCCCTATTCAGGATGTTCTAGTTTTACTGTGAGGAAGATCTTCCTCTTCAATAAAATGAGATGATAAACAGTAATGATGCATAATCTACGTGTAGTATATACTTTGAATATCACATAGTATCACATAGTATACTTTGAATATCACATAATATACTACATAATATGTAGTATATTATTAGAATAGAGTATTTGATTTTCTGAACAGAACACAAAGCATTGTCTATTTTAGGAACTGGCCTGTCTTCAGGATCCATTCCCTTATTTCAATCATTCTTAAATTCTATCCAAGGACTGTTGGTTTTCTACCTTCTTTTCATAATCCCTATAAATTGTTTCCTATTCGCAAGTATTTACTCCATTCTTCAAATTTGACTAAAACAACAAAAATGAGTACTCACAGCATACTGCAGTAGGCCATCCTAGTACAGCCTACTGACCCTAACAATCTCTGATTTCTATAGTGTTTCAACCATTGATCTCCTTTGGAACAGATGACCTGAGATCAGAAAAAAGAGGTGCTCATTATTTATGCAGGCAGTTGGTTATTTAACACATCTTTAACTCTTAAAATTACCCTTCCAAAACTTGTACATCTCTGAGGAGACATTTCTAGAGATGGAACCCCCATTTTGATTAAAGCTTTTGTTAAAATCAGAGGGGCAGGACTATAACTGCCCAGCCAAATTCTTGATTCGATGCAAAATACAAGTAGGTTGGGTTCTTATGCCTGAGCCTATAGAAAACTCTGCATACCCTGTCTTCATGTAATGAAATTGGTCTTCTCCTTGAATGCAGTTTTCAAGCTGCTGAATTCTGCACCTGCACCAATTTCTGGCTTATTTTCAAGAAAGTCCCAGGGAATCACAAATTATAGAGTTATATGCCTTGCACAGAAGTTTAACAACATAGCCCCATGTAGTCTTTGCATTAAACACATCAGAAATTAAGGGAAATGAAGATAAACAGCAAATATTAAAATTTGGTTGCACTCAGCATGTATGAAAGTAGGGGTTGTACAGTCGTTTGCTTAGTGTTTCTATGGCCCAAATAAGCCTACTTTTAGTTATTTCCTGCACCTTTCTAAAATCCTAACACTATGTGTCAGGAGTAATGAGTCTCTATTTTTAAAAAATTGTGTTTATCCATATTAAATCCAATAATGAAGTCTCTGAAATAATTCAGACAGCAGTGCTGTCAGTCAGTAGAGCTTTTTCAAGAAACACTAATTGTCCTGTGAGATGGTGCAGCAGGCTGTGTAGAAAGCTGAACATTTACATGATCTCTAGCCAAATTTCCAGTGTCTGCCTAGATTTATGGCTTTCAGTCTCACTGAAGTTTTGTAGTCTCATATGACACTCATTGTATTCGTATCTATTGACTGATGACATATCAGCTAATAAGTACATAAATATAAGTAATGTTAGAAAATCACAGCTGGGCGCGGTGACTCATGCCTGTAATCCCAGTACTTTGGGAGGCCGAGGTGGGTGAATCACCTGAGGTTAGGAGTTGGAGATCATCCTGGCCCACATGGTGAAACCCCATCTCTAATAAAAATACAAACATTAGCTGGGCGTGGTGGCGGGCACCTGTAATACCAGCTACTCCAGCGGCTGTGGCAGGAGAATCGCTTGAACCCTGGAGGCGGAGATTGCAGTGAGCTGAGACCGTGCCATTGCACTCCAGCCTGGGCGACAAGAGCAAAACTCTGTCTCAAGGAAAAAAAAAAAAAAAAAGAAAAAAAAGAAAAAAATCTCTATCTTTTAACCCCCAGGGGAATAACATTGATAGATACTAAAACTAATGGGCAAAGGTGCAAAGGTTTTGGGGAACAGGAAATTCACATGGTCTTAAAGTATCACCCTATAGATTACTTGCTATTTACAAAGGGAAAAATGAAACTCTGAAGTGGAGACATGTGCCCATGATCATCTTAACCAGGTGACCAACTTAGCATCCCTAATAGTAGGACAACTGGCTTTATGTGCCTCTTGATTCCGATGCCATGAGAAGTACACAGTATCACCTCTGAAATATTCTTGCAAAAAATGTTTAAGATGAATCTGTTAATGAAGCATCAGACAAATCCATTATGTGGGATATTCTACAAGACCATTGGCCTGGCCTCTTCTAAAAAATTAATGTCATAAAAAATGAAAATGAGTGAGAGGACTATTCTATATTAAAAGAGACTAAAGAAAAAACAACCAAAGACCTTCTTTGAATCTCATTTAGATCTTAGGTCAGAAAAAAACCCCAAGCTTTAAAAATTGTTTTTAGGACAATTGGTGAAATTTAAATATGGTCAGTTTCTCTCTTTTTCTGTCTGTTATTATTATGTTAGTAGGTATGAGAGTCACATAGTGGTTGTGTTGGTACATTCCTTTTATTTTAATTTTAGATAATGCTCAGGTAAGGGGTAAAGAGAAATGATACCTGGAATTTACTTACAAAAGTAGCAGCAAGATAAAAGCATTGAGTAAGCTAGCAAGAAAGTGAGCAAGAGAAAATGGACTTATACTGCTAATAATGCTAAGAATTGATGAAACTAGATGGAGGGCCTGTGGGTGTCCATGTGCTATTCTTCCAACTCCTCTGTACCTTTGAAAATGTTCAAAATAAAAAGTTGGGAGAAAATCTGGGTATTGAATCTAAATGTACACAAGAATCTCCTAAATGTCAGAAACTGAGTTAAATAATATACTTAAATTAATTGGAATCATATTAAATAGAAAAACACCTCCTTATATTTGAACCATCATAGAACATTTTATGTGGATGACACATTCAGTCGTACTTATAGATTCCCAGAGCTCTTGAAGTAACTCACACCCAGCTCTCTTGGGGATCTGCTGCCTAGGGAGGGAGCTCTCTGTTCTACAGAGGATTGCTTCCTTGTAATCAAAGTTAGTCCGATAGATCTCTGTGCCTAATGTAAAGCTACTCTTCATTTCAAAAATAAAAATTATACTCAGTGCAGCTGCTTTGGAAGATAATGTTCATTCTCGGGCTTTAACAATGATTGTATCTGCCTTGCTGGAATGGTGGCTCTGTCCGACTGCTGTCCTATAAGCATTTCTAGTTCTATGGAGAAGAACACATTTTCCTTAAGGCTGTCTCAAAATTAGTTTATCTTTCTATGAATATTCTGTTTGCCCTCAGTTGACAAATTTCTAGATCTCTTACTCTATTGGCAGCACATTTTACTTTGTTTCATAACCACTTCCTGAGTCCCTGTTCTGTGCACTATTCTAAGCATATGACTGTAAATATAGTAACTTTTTAAATAAAATTGTGACTTTGAAAAGGGAAGTTCATATTAAGTATGCTCACAAACTCAGAATAACAAGAAAAAGGCCTGAAATATAAAGTACTTAAAATATATTTTACTGGCTGGGCGCAGTGGCTCACAGCTGTAATCCCAGCACTTTTGGAGGCCAAGGTGGGCGGATCACAAGGTCAGGAGTTTGAGACCAGCCTGGCCAATATGGTGAAACCCCGTCTCTACTAAAAATACAAAAATTAGCCAGGGGCGGTGGCACACACCTGTAGTCCCAGCTACTCAGGAGGCTGATGCAGAAGAATCGCTTGAACCCAGGAGGCGGAGGTTGCAGTGAGCTGAGATTGCGCCACCGCACTCCAGCCTGGGTGACACAGCAAGACTCCACCAAAAAAAAAAAAAAAAAAAGAGAGCGATATATATCTCGCATAACTAAAAGCCCTTTGTTGTAAAATTAAACAGATACAAAGAATTGTATAAAATGAATATGTAACATGAATTATAAGGCAAATGGCTTTGTAGCTATCACCCAAATTAAGAAATAGAACTGTGTTAGTCACCTTCAAAGACCGTGCAACTTTGTATTTGCAATTCCCCATGCTCCTTCCACTTTTTCTAAAAGTAACCACTATCCTGACTTTAATCACCCTGACTTTAATCACTGTTTTTTACTCTTCTTTGTTTTATCACCAAAGTGTGCAACCTTGAATACTCTGGTTTCCTCCCTCCCTTTCTTCTTTTCATATACATATTTTATATATATGTATATATGTGTATATATGTATGTATGTATATATACATGTATATATACATATACACACACACAGGCACACACACATTTTAGTGCCCGTGTAGCGAAGAATAGTTCCTTTACAGTCTCTTTAGTGTACAGATTTTCTTTCCATCTCCCCTTTCTCCCTTGCGATTTATTTGTTGAAAAAACCGAGATCTTTGATCCATCGCGTTACCCCCAGTCTGGATTATATTTTGCATTCTCAACATATGGCTTAGCATATTCCTCTGTCCCCTTTATTTCCTATATATTTGTATCTGGATATAAAAACTTAGACATGAATTTTTTGGCAAAACCATTTCATAGGTGGTGTGTGTCCTTTACTGCTGATGTTAGTAGCCATTGCCACTGAAAGGTTAGATCCAGTAATTCATTAAGATAGCAATGTGATGATACTCTAATTCTTTCTCTCTCTATCATTTGAAACCTTCTACAAGAAACTTAAGCTCATCTACTATTTGGCTATTCTTATGTATAGCTATAATTGAAAAGACAGGATAAATGTATTTTATTATTTATTTACCAATTTTAAAATAATAAGTTGCTCACTATCATCTTACACTGCTGATCAATTAGGGTACCACTTTTAAGAAATACCATTATGAACTTATGGTTTAAACATTATTAGTATGTAGTTATAATCCTTATTAAGACTTAATTTGACTGTCTTTGAGAGGCCTCCTTAATCTGGCCCCTGGATCTTTTGCATATGCCCCCAGTCTTTGATGGCTTTCTTGCTCTCTGGTAGGACACGTTCTTGTACATTTCTTGTTCCTGTTATCAACCATTTGCCAAAGATCACTGACGTCTTTTAGCAGAAATGGTTTCTGAAGACCATAAGCTAGGTGCTACTGGTGTTTACTGATACTGAGTTGGACATTGTTTTTTTTTAGGCCTGCAGTGGACAGTATTTAGGGGGAAAAATGATACCTAAAATCTACAAAGATATTTTATACTGAGAAATGATACTTAAAAGTCAAACTTATAATACAGGATTTCTTTTTAATAGATTCTATCTTACATGTGAATCTGTGAATCTTCTTTTTCACATCGGGAATCTTGATTCTCAAATACATGGGATGATTGAGATATCATATAATTATTCACTTATGTCACATTACTTATGCAACAGGCTCAGAATTACACACTAATACTACCATCATTAATATAAAAACAGTTAATGTTTCTTTATGCACATGTTCTCCTCATTCTTCCCCATTTAAAAAAAGTTATAGAATCTCTTTATTGTCATAGCATATAGCTGTGGAATACTCTATTATCATACTTTTTAACATTATTGAGTCTTAGTTTTTACTTTTCTATTTAATGCTCATTACCCATCCTTTTGTCAGTGTTTCTTTAATCATTTTGGTTATCTGAAACTTGTTCTCTAGTAGATTCTGCAGGAAAATATTCCCAAAGCTACTGCATGTTGATATTTGTTTCATGTGGTCATATCTGCATGTCAGTTCGGGTATAAAATCTTTGTTTTACACTTTTTTTTGATATCTTAAATGCTGCTTTATTTTCCTTTGGTGTAAAGCATTGCTGTTGAAAAGTCTGATAAAAATATAATTTCTCTGTAAGCGATGTCGCTTTTTTGCTTTGATACTCAAAGTTTATTTTTTTCTTAAATCCCACTAATTTTACTAGACTATTTCTTTGTGTTGGTAATTTCTAGTTCTAATTTTTCAGGTATACTACATGTTTCAGTATTTGATTTCAGTGTGTAGTTTTGAGTTTTCTAATTACAGAATTTTTAAAATCATGTTTTTTGGTATTCTGTTTTCTCAATTTGATTTCCTCTTTGGACATTCATATTTGTGTATGAGCTTGAACAATGATTGTGTCTGCCTTTGCTGGAATGGTGGCTCCTCTACCTCCTTTTCAATATTTGTTACTTATTCTCAAGTAATTTTTATCTGTTTCTTCATAGTTTTTCTTAAAATTTTTTATTTTTTAGAACAGTTTTAGGTTCATAGCAAATTGAGCATAACGTACAGAGAGGTTTCATATATCCCCTGTCTTCTCCTCCACATATACCTCCCCCAACTATTGACATCCCCCACCAGTGTGGTGTGTTTGTTATAACTGATGAACCTACATCAACACATCATCATTGTCCAAAGTCTATAATTTACATTAAGATTCTTGGTGTTGTACATCCTCTGAGTTTGGAGAAATGTGTAATGACATATGTCCACCCTTACAGTATCATACAAAGAGTTTCACTGCCCTAAAGATCCTTCATGCTTTGCCATTTTTGGGGAAGCCTTTGGAACCCCTAGCAACCACTGATCTTTTATTGTCTTTATAGTTTTACCTTCTTCTCCAGAATACCATATATTTGGAATCATGCAATATGTAGCTTTTTTAGATTGGCTGTTTTAACTCAGTAATATGCATTCACATCTTTTTTTATGTCTTTTAATGACTTAAGAGCTCATTTCCTTTGTGCTGAAAATATTCCATTGTCTGAACGTACCACAGTTTGTTTATTCATTCACCTACTGGAAGGCATCTCAGTTGCTTCCAATTTTAGGCAATTATGAATAAAGCTATGAATAAAGGAGTATGATTGCTGGGTTCTATGGTGAGCATGTTTAGTTTTGTAAGAAACTGAGCAGCTGTCTTCCAAAGTGGCTGTGCCATTTTGCATTTCCACCAGCAATAAATGAGAATTCTTGCTGTTCAACAACCTCGCCAGCATTTGGGGTTGTCAGTGTTTTGGATTTTCTCACTCTAATAGCTGTGTGGTGGTATTTCATTGTTTTGACTTCATATGTTTTTGAGAGCTTGTTTGGAATTTCTAGTAGGGGAGTACAGCTACTCATATACCCTTGACCAAAGAATGGTCCTCCTCTATTGAGAAAGGTCATCCTCTTTTCAGCCCAATCAACTCTGGCCATAAATGGGGTGATAGATGTTGCAGCCAGATTGCCCTCACATCCCTTTATACTTTTGTGATTTTTAAAATTTCTCTCCCTTTTACCTTCTATATCTTTTATGTCTACTTTTAATTCTTCTTTCTAGTTTAATGTTCTTTTCTGAAATTATTTCCAATTCTGTTCTGAATTCTATCATCTCATTTGAGTTTTTCCCATTCTGATTTGTATTGATCTTCATGACTTTTATCATTTTTTTTCTAATGAATTCGGCTCATTTTGAAATATTAGATTCTAATTTTTATGTATTTTTGAGCATGCCTTTATGGCATACATTTATTCTAGCAATTCAAGCAATGTGATCTAGAAAAAGTCTTACTTTCTGTGAGCCTCAGTTTTCCCAGTTATAAAATGGTGAGAATAATTCTTAATTCATTTATGATTAACTCCAAATGCCTGACCAAATTTTAAAGTTATGTAGATGTGTAAAGCACTTTACAGGTATAACACATTATTTCTACGTCTGCAACTTAAAAAGTATATTAACTGTCTTCCTGACAATCAACGTTCCTTATGTCTCACTTGGCAAACCCTCAGTTGGTGCTTCCTGGTCATATTGACCTTAGTGCTACAGATTGTGTATGTTCATTTTCCCCTTTTTCTTATATTAACTTAGTATGGCATTAGCCTCATGTCTTTTCTGTTGATTTTTTTAATGAAATTTGTTTTCTTACAGTTTAGAAGGAGGAGTTAAGGTAACTTTTCTAACTTTACACTCAAAAGCAAATTCTTTTGTTGTGTGTAGTGTTAAAAAATATGACCATTTACTTTCCTAGATCTCCTGGTTCTGTTCTCATCCCCATTTAAAAAAAATGTATTCATTTACATGTTCTCATCCCCTCATTTTTTTTTAATGGGGGGATGAGAACAGAGCTCTTTCCTTTTTCTCTGATAGTCTCATGTTTCTCAATTTTGATTTTATTCCCAGCACTTTATCCTTAGTGTTGGGCTTCAGCCTGGAAAGGAGCTTTGGAGATTAGTTTTGACCCACCCCTGGACGATGCAAAACCCACACAGTTTCAGCTGCGATTCTCACATTGTTCCTCTGAAATTTCCAGTGAACTCTTACTGGCTGTTTTGGGGCTCTTAGGGCCGTAGGATGCCTCCTTGCTCCCCCATCCTTTCCCTGGCACACATGCGGTGCCTGTCTTATAGCTAGTGAAGGTTTGTCCACATCTGCCTGTATTTTGGAATGGGTGAGGATACCTTGTCACCTCAGTTTGTTGAAGATATTGCGCATCTGTTTTTGTCTTTTCTAGTTGTCTATTTTTTTTTCATGGGATTTAAATAAATTCAAAAACTATGCTGCCACTGCTTCCATCTTCCTTGTATAAAATTTTATGATGTTTAAGAATATTTAATGAGGCGGGGCATGGTGGTTCATGTCTGTAATTCAAGCAATTTGGGAGGCCATGGTGGGTGGATCACTTGAGGTCAGGAGTTTGGGACCAGCCTGGCCAATATGGTGAAACCCCATCTCCACTAAAAATATAAAAATTAGTTGGGTGTGGTGGCACATGCCTGTAGTCCCAGCTACTCGGGAGGCTGGGGTAGGAGGATGGCTTGAATCTGGGAGGCAGACGTTGCAGTGAGCCGAGATCTCGCCACTGCACTCCAGCCTGGGCGACTGAGCAAGACTCAGTCTCTCTCTCTCTCTCTCTCTCTATATATATATACACACACACATATATATTTATAATAACACATAGTTGAGTCTTTCATGGAACTAAACTAGTTTCAACCAACAGATGGTTTTGTAATAAATATTTTTGTAATATATGAATACTTAGAAATTGGGTTTAAGTAGGACTGATTTACCTAGCACAGTTATCTAAGGTCTCATAAAACTGGCTTAGTTTCATGAAATACTTTGTTTTCTCTCTAGTCAGTCCTTCAACCTCTAGTGCCTTACATTTTTTCAAAGAAGTAAGTGTGGCAATTCCCTATCTAGGAGCATAGACATGGATGCCCCACAATTACAGTAATCCTCCTATCCAGAATCATGAACCATACTTTATTTTCTAATTCTCTTAACTTCTGTGGTATAATTTTGCTTCACAAACCCTTCTAACACTACTTTTAGTTTGCTATGTGTAAATATTCTTTGGATGTAAAAACAATATTGAATTCTAAACTTTTGCTCTCTTTTGAGGGTCTCTGCTGAGCTTTTGAGATCTTGGTGTCAATGTAGGAGAAAATTCTAGTGGTTGATGAAATAATGTAAATAAGAGAATAAAAACATAGTAAATTGGAAAAATGAGCAGAAAGTCATACTTTTAAATATACATACACTTTTCTAGCTCAGATATTATTAAAAGAAGTCCAAAAGCACTTTTTATGTCATTTGCCCATCATGCTTTTCTTAGTGTGCCCTTAGGGCCCAGATTTTGTTTGGTCTCTAATTTTGTTCTCTACATAAAAGGGACCAAGTCTCATTGGAGGTATTTGACTTCCTGCCTTAGGGTGGGAAAACAAATCAAGATATTTGAGTACAGTTTCAATTATCCTGTTGTCAGGAGGCAAGAATTCTTTCAAAAATGTAAGGGGCAGTAAAAAAGAAAAAAAAAAAAGTGAAAAACTCTGCTTAAGGGACTTTCTGGCCAGGTGTTGTGGCTCATGCCTGTAATCCCGACATTTCGGGAGGCCAAAGTGGGAGGATCGCTTGAGTCCAAGAGCTTGAAACCAGCCTGGGCAACATGACAAGACCCCATCTCTATTTAAGAAGAAAAAGAAAAAGACTTATAAGCATCAAATAATGATAACAATACTTATAAATTTGCATCTGCATAAAGTCATGAATTCATACTACAAGTAAAACAGGTCACTATAAATTATATAAACGATAGTTATTCTATACAGTAAACTTGTATGTACTTGGATATTTAAAAATTTTTACTGAGTTTATAGCAGAAGTAATATTGTATGTTGGTATTCTGGTTCTTCTATTAATCTATTTTAACGAAGTATAGATATACTTTTATTTGTGTAAGCAAGAAAGAATTTCTGTACAAAGTAGGAACTCTATTAAGAACAGGGAGTACTCATTAGCACTGGTAATCATCTACAATAACCTAGTAAATTGGGGGAAAAATTAATCAGGCCTGTTGATGAAGAAGAATGGAGATTTTTAAATTTTTGTCTACAGTAAGTAAATCAGCCTAATCTTCTAAAGAAGTTAGCTGTTCATAGAGATTAAGCCCTAGATCAAGCCTGTCCAACCTGTTGCCTGGGACGGCTTTGAATGTGGCCCACAAAAATTCATACACTTTCTTAAAACATTATGAGATTTTTTTGCAATTTTTAAAAAGCCCATCAGCTATCTTTAGTGTTAGTGTATTTTATGTGTGGCTCAAGACAATTCTTCTTCTAGGGAAGCCAAAAGTTTAGATATCCCTGCCCTAGATGGCTCCAGTAATTAGACTAAAAAAGTCTGGTAAGAAATGCATACTCATAAGGCCGGGCGCAGTGGCTCACACGTATAATCCCAGCACTTTGGGAGGCCGAGGTGGGTGGATCACCTGAGGCCAGGAGTTCAAGACCAGCCTGGCCAACATGGTGAAACTCTGCCTCTACTAGAAATACAAAAATTAGCCAGGTGTGATGGCGGGCGCTTGTATTCCCAGTTACTCAGGAGGCTGAGGCAGGAGAATTGCTTGAACCCAGGAGGCAGAGGTTGCATTGAGCCGAGATCACGCCACTGCACTCCAGCCTGGGTGACAGAGTGAGACTCCGTAACAGTAGCAACAACAATAAAAGAAATATATACTCTTAAAATAATGTCAGGAGACTAGGCCCATATATCATAGTGACAGACAATAGATTAGGGACCAGGACATCCAAAAATTTAAAAATACATAATTTTCAAAAAGATGTCAATTTTCATAAACTTGAAAGCTAAAACATTTATTATATAAAGGGATTCATCCCGTGATGCTCAGTGTCATCTGTTAGAATCACCATAGCCTTTATAATCACACCTAAGATACAGACCCAGGGTCATGTAGCCAATAACTCAGAATCTGCACCCTTGACTTGTGTGAGACCATTATTTTTCTTCTGGGTCTGGCAAGATCAACAGAACTCTAAGAATAACCAAAAATGGGAGCACTTAGCAATGTGTCAAAATAAGTCTAAAAATAAGAAACACAATTAAACCCATTTTAGAATTTTGATAACTAGCTTTAATGTACAGGTATTAAGTTTTGTACTTACTGTTTTTGTACATGAATTGCTGTTTAACATGCTCAATATATTCAGAAGAATCAACCATACTAAATTTGTAATTACAGTTAAAATTACTTGAGGGAATTTAATTAATGAAATGTATAATCAGCGTCTGAACAAAAATTGGTTTTCAAAGCTTTTATCAGATATAGGAATTTAATAAATTGGACTTTAAACCAAGTACCATAGTAGTATATATTTCTCTTCTTGAATAAAAACCCCTTTGTTGTAATTGTTGTTGGTTCTCTAGAAAGAAGATGTTAAACTTAAAACCAACATCTACTCATACAATGTAACTTGCTTGTCAAATCCTTTTTCTTCTGGTTTTAAGAAGCTGCAGCAGTGAAACCTAACCAGCATTATGACTCATCACACTGTGACTCCTCATCGTGTCCACCACCATCCCTTGGTTATGTAATTTCAGTCATTGCTGAAATGAAAGCAGAGGACCTCAAGCACAGTGAACAAGTTGGCTGTGCAGGAGCAAAATTGTCTTTTTCAGTATTAGACTTGCAACTTGACCCTCTACTTTATTCATAGGATCTTAGATAACGGCCCGAAGCCAAAAAAAAAAAAAAAGGCATAAAATGAAACTTTCGAAATATTGGTCATGGATATTTGTTGTTTTGTCTTTCTTTGCCCCTTCTTTTGGGGTAACTCTTCTTTCTTCTATTTCACCCATGTGCTTCTTGTGGGAGCTAGACTTATAGCTCCTTACTTCTCCCCTCCAGGAATGGGCCTGTGTTACGTGAGGCACCACAGTTTTGCACCCTCTTGGTCACAAAAATTCATTGAAGGAGGGAGGGCTGCTATGTGTAATAAAGCTGTAGGAGAAGTTTTCCTCCCAATCCCCAACCTCCACTTGGTCTTGATGGTTGAAAAGTGTGATCCCGGATGATGACAATGTGCATGATCTCTGACTCATGCAGAAGCCGATCCATGGTGGAATAAAGGGCGATGCAGAGAGAAGGAAGGCGGGAGCTGGAGAAGCAGGATGCTGTCAGTATTTCAGTCTCTGCTCCTAGCTCCTGAAGTCTCAGGAGCTGTCCTCATTCTTCTAGCACTATTCCAGTTTGGCGAGTATGCTAGCTGTTATGTCTCATATCTTAACCCACCCATCCTATTTTGTCCTACTTTGTGATAATGGATCTGGACTTTTCAGAATAGATATTTCTCTTTGCCAGGTGGCTTGATCTTAGTCTCTGCCAATAGGTGGTGCTAAAGGGAGATAGCAAGACTGGGGAAGGAAGAAGGGGCTTTTCTTCTCCCTCTTCTTGTTGCCCTTCTAACAACAATATAGGGTGGATACTCTTATTCCCGTTGTGCGCATGGGAAAGTAAATCTAAGAACAATGAAATAACTTGCTCATGATCACACAATAGTAAATGGTGAAGGATTCTTTAACCCAAATATGCCTGATATCGAAGTTCAGCTTTTTTCCATTTAGCTGTACTGTTTCTATGGGCAATAAAAGCTTACTGGGAAGATTTTTATTTGTATATATTGTACACAAATATATTGTATTACTTGTAAATATTGTCCATTGCACCTCAAATCGGTGGTGTGCTAGAGCTGGCTTGTGTAAGTTCATAGGAGACAGTTTTCCATAACTTTTCCCAATTTTGATCAGTGATGTATTGTTGGTAGCTTGAAATTAACTGGAGCAGGAGTATTTATACTGTGAAAATGGGCAAACACTATAAATCAGTTTTCTTCTCTGTAAAACTGGCTGTTAAGATATACCAACACACCACTGCTCCAAACTCTTGGATTTTTTAATGTACTTAAATATATAGACCAATTATTTTTTCCCCACTCATTTTGCGTTCTTGCAAATTGAATTGTTTATCATTTTTGATTCAATACTTGAAAATTCTTCCAGAATAGTTAAATTGCATGAATCCACATGGTATTCTTATAGATGAGCCAATTTTTTAAGGAAAATAAAGTCAAAATATTAATCAAGAGCCATATTTTCTCTTCAAGTACAGTTTCACTGCTATTATTTGTTTTGATTTATTTATAAATCATTCTTACTAATTATATATGAATTTTATATCACTTTTCCTAGAGTTTGTTAGATAAATTCAGATTTATCTGGATCGCCGTTGCTATCCTTTCTCTTTTTTGCTTCAAGTATATATGTACATACTTATTTTTAGTGACTAGGATTATATTTATTTTCCTCACTAATTTCTTATTTAAGCTTATTAAGTATATATATATTAAGTATATAGTTCATATGTTCTCTAATGAGACTCATGTTCACTCTGGCATTCTTTATTGGATTATTATATGTTATGTTCAAAGATTTATTTATCGTCAGGAAAGAAGTCCCGTGCTCATAATGGACATCAAGGAGTAAACCTTCTGCAACTCCTTAAATGCCAAAGCTAGATAATAATCTAAGTGAGACAGTTTGTTATTTACAGCACAGCAAGAGCATCAACATGGCAGTACCGGTTTCCTTGGCCCCAAATCCAACAGGCCACGCAATGAGCCCAGTGGGCAGTGGTTGGTGTTGCAGAAGATGAACACAGAGCCAAGGACTCAGCACCTTTTATAGCAAGCAGGAAGCGAGCCAGATCCTTCTCCCACTTGGGGAGCAACAAGACACAACATAATCACATTGTGGTTGCCTTGACTACTTTATTTGCCTGTGTGATTAACTATGGAAACTGCTCAACATTAGAGGACAGCCAGGCCTTGGCACAGTAGGCAAGGACATGAAGAGACCCTCAGGGCCCATGGTAGACTGCCTTTCTCAACAATCTACCCATTGGCCTTCTATATTCCTGGCCAAACTCAAATTTTTCACATTAGAGATACTATCAACAAAATATTGGTCAGCAGGATGAAGCCCATCTGCCGTATTGGCCTTAGCCATATACCATAGCATACCTGGCTCAGCCTACTTAATAAGTCCCAGGGGGAACAAGCAGTTCTCATTTCAGATAACCATTTAGCTTCATTTCCTATGACATAGAGTGTTCCATATGACTAGCATTAATCCAAACACAACACAGGGCGTAGGTGACTATGCACGCTCTTCCATATTCAGCCAGGATGCAGTCTAAGGGGCAGTCTCTTATCCATTATGATCCATACAAGGGAGTTTTGACTGGCCTGATGATCTTCTAGGGTTTGTGCTGTTTCATTAGCTGTAGTAACTGAGTTTAAGGATGGGTTCCTGATGACTGCCTCTCTGAATTTCACTCCTAGGAAACAGTACCTAAACTGCTGTATGGAATAAGGAGTCAGTATATTCCTGGTACAGCAGCCCTCTTTATTCTGTGTCTTCATAAAAGAAATGTAGAGCAAGGGGTGGTGTCAGTGTCAATAATTACAGAAGACAATAAATGGGCCAAAAATTAACCTCTTTCTCCAGTGGCAGATGTTCCATGGCCTACTCTCCTTCACACATAAACATATGACTCATAAAGGCACAGGTCACTCCAATTCAGGATTTGTTCTTTAACTTGACTGGGATCACTGTTACATGGGTTTGGTTAAGCTTCATGGGCACTGTCACCATGTAGTTACAGACTGGATTGCCATATGTGGCATAACCCAAAGTTGCTTGGGCCTTAGGAGATACACATGAGTTCTTACCAGTCATATTGAAATAAGGTGTGACAGTCCATGTGTTTGTCATTTGGGAGAGAAGAGGTCCACATTTGGAGCTGTTCACAAAAGTGTGAAACACAGCAAAAAAATTATTGGATAGTCATGCCCACATGAATTTTTCTGTTCTCATAGCATGTGGAAGGTGACAACAAACCCAGTAGTGAGTCATATTGCTGGCACAGCTGCTGCTTGACTCAAGAAGACCATATGATTGTTGCCAGGTGGGGCTAGATCTAGGAGACAAGTGAGGGACATTAAACGTTCTTTTCTCTCAACATTTCTCAGGGTCTAAGATCTTCCCTCCTTAGATGCCAGAGTTGTTTTTTTTCCTCCCTCATAGTCACAAAGTTTGTCCTACGGAAATAGCTGTAACTTCTTCCTTTGCTCAGTCCAGTGGGTTGGGTGTCATCAGGGCTGGGGAAAAGTGATAGAACTTGTAATGACCTGTGATGTCCCTATCATTGTCCAAGTGGGCCAATGGAGAGGTAATGTAGGGTTTACATATTCTATCAACTGCTTATGCTCATAGTCTGTGAGCTGTCACACTCAGTAACTGAAATCAGGTGTAGTTCAGGCAACAGGTTGGAATCACCCACTTCATATTGTTTAATTGCTACCTTAAAATAAAACTTATTGGGCCCCCAGACACTAGAATCAATGGGGAAAAAGAAGTTGGGTATTCTCAGAATCACAGATATGGAGATCTAGTCTCTATATTCCATTTCCTCTCTTCCCTTTAGTCCTGATTTTCCTAAGCAATAATTTCAAAGGGCTTGTTTCTTTGTCAGAAACAGCTGCACTTAATGTCTTTACTGTCTAAGATGTTGTTTACAATGCTGACAACATGTTCTGTCAAGCAATCTTTTTCAGTCAACTATTTAAATGTCTATTCTATCTCTTGATGATGCCAGCAGCCTCAGGACTGTAAGTGTCTGAAATGTGTATTGAATACCACGTCCATTTGCCCACTCTTAGGTGCCTTTTGCTGTGAGGATGCCATAGTCTTATTGTGAATATCTTGGCTCTCTCAAAAACATGGCATAGCTTTGTCTCAAATGTCACCCTGGTGTGGCCATAGCTGGAAAACTGTCAATGGGCTATTATACACCAGTGGTAGGAGTGAGTTAGCAGCAGAGTAACTGTGAGTCTATTGCGATGAGTGGACAGGGGACTTGAACTATGTACCCTCACTGGGGTGTAAGATTTTGATCCTTTTGGGGACAGAGAGACCGGACTCATCCCGAGTCTTCCTTCTCTTAAAACTCTACCAAATCAGACTTCAGGAGTGCAGGGTCAGGCAGTGGAGGTACTGAAGGAATAGTTGGTTCTAAGGAAGCCACCCCACTTTTTGACTTCCTCTAGTAGAGTATCATTGATCTCCATGGAGGAAGTCATTCTATACAGGCCTTTTCACTTCATTGGCCTTGGGGGAGGTCGCCATATGTGGGCTTCAACATAGTCATTGAAACAGAAATCCAAAGTAGGAAGCCTTATTGTAGAATAAGATTCTTTCTCGGCCAGGCGCGGTGGCTCACGCCTGTAATCCCAGCACTTTGGGAGGCCGAGGCGGGCAGCTCACGAGGTCAGGAGATTGAGACCATCCTGACTAACATGGTGAAACCCTGTCTCTACTAAAAATACAAAAAATTAGCTGGGCGTGGTGGTGGGCGCCTGTAGTCCCAGCTACTCGGGAGGCTGAGGCAGGAGAATGGCATGAACCCGGGAGGTGGAGCTTGCAGTGAGCCGAGATCACGCCACTGCACTCCAGCCTGGGTGACAGAGCGAGACTCCGTCTCAAAAAAAAAAAAAAAAAAAAAAAAAAAAAAAAAAAGAATAAGATTCTTTCTCAACTGAGTAGTCTCCAGAGGCTGGAGGCATGGGGTCAAGTATGAGCTGGTCTAGTTGCTGCCATTTATCTTCTAAGAGCATAATCTCTCTTGCTTCCTCATCACACAAATATGCTAGCTGTGTCTCTAACAGATCCTCAGTCCATTGATCAAACTGGCCTTGGATTTCCCTCCTCTCCTTTTTGCTGTAGGTGAATATCTTAGTATTCTGTATTGGGGCGTGATGCACTCCAGAGCTTGTTCTAGTTGCAGATGTTAAAACAGAGCAGTTGTGCTTTCCTCCCTGACAGTTCAGGGTGCTTTCCTAGGCCACTATTTCATAGGAGATCAAGAACATCATGGTACTCTTTGGGCAGCTTATTTTGATCCTGCCATTCAGCCTCTATTCATTGGCTCAACTCCTGTTTGTTAATGAACAAAAAAGGAGAGGGATTGTTTATTCTCCCCACCTCTTGGCCCATCACTGGGATGAGAGCATTTGCTACTGGCTTCTTGGGAGTTTTCTCATGTACCTGAGCCTGGCCCATAAAGCCCTTGCCTTTTTTTTTTTTTTTTCCCAGAATGTCATTGTCCGTCTTGACACCCAACTTGTTATTTGAGAAGAGCTCCAACCTCATAGAAGATAGCAAAGCCATCGCTCCATAAATACAAGAATAGACAAGACACTGTGGATCAGAGAAAGACAGCTTATTACGCACAGTACAGCAAACAGCAGGCACATCAACATGGTAGTGCCAGATTCCCAGTCTCTGAGTCTCACAGGGCATCGTGATGGGCCCAAGCAAGGGCTAGGCATGCAGTAGATTGTGACACAAGAGGAACATGGGTCAAACACTCAGCACCTTTTGTAGGAAGCAGCAAACAAATCAGTTTCCCTCCTTTCATGAGCTCGTGGTCTGACAGTGGTCACACTCTGGCCACCCTGACCTACTTGATTGCCTGTGTGACTAGTTAGAGTGGTTGCTCTGGGGACAGTCAGGCCTTGCAGTTCAGCACACTTAGCAAGACTGCGTGGGGCACTCAGGACCCACAGCAGGTTGCCTGTCCTAACACTTACACATCCATATTTCTGAAAACATGGAATTGTTTACAATTGAAAAAAAGATCAAATTTTAGAGGACTTTTTGTATGATAAATATAGAGAGTGAATCTGCATGTGATTGTTCCCAGACCAGGTACCAAGAGCAGCACCCATATTGATGAGCAGGTAGGACAGAGTGGGTAAAAGATGTTCTTAAAAGGAAATCTTACTATCTTTTCTTATATTCTCTTACCACCTTTCCCACCTGCCGGATGACAAATGTGGAAAAGTTATCTGAATTTGTTTTTTAACCCTAGGGAGCTTAGAAGCATTGTTACAGTTATGCCATTGCTTACTTGGACTATTGCAATATCACTTGGCTAACGTTTTTCTAGACCTGCTGCACACAAACTCTGGTTTTATTTTCCCCAGGCACTTCTTTCAGCCACTCTCCCATTTGTTGATTTCCTGTTGTCTTCGAGGGAACCATCCAGACTCCAGACCTGAACCTTCAATGTCCTCTGTGAAACTAATCACACCAAAAACCTGTTTTTGCTGTTAAGTTCTTCAAGTGACTGTGTGAGGCCCACCTGCATTACAAGGATAGTCTCCTTTACTTAAAGTCAACTGATTGTAGATGTAACCATATCTACAAAGTCCCTTCACTGCAACACCTGGATTAGTGTTTGCTTAAATAACCAGTACTATAGCCTAGCCAAGTTGACACATAAAACCAGCCATCATAAGCACTGACCACTGTCTGTATTTTCAATTCCTGTACTTATATTTCTGGGATCAAATAACAATTGGAACAATCCTTGGGATTTAGGATTTAATTGCCTTTCTCAGTTCTATACATAGTTGCTATCACTATCACCATCATTTTCCTCCTTAAAATTCACCAATGGCTCTCTATGTCCCTTGGAATAAAATGTAGGCTTCTCGCCAAAGAGTCCATGCAGCATGTCTGAACTGGCTCCGGTCTTCCTCTTTATCCTCATCTTTTACCGTTCTCCCCTTACACATTATGCTTCTTCAGCCAGTCTCCCCGCTTTCCCCCACTAAGGCATATCAAGCTTCTCTTCTCTCCAGACATGTGCCCAAATTGCTTGTATGAAATGCTTTGTCCTCAGCACTTTCAACCATGTAATTCAGGCTTTAAAGTCTAGTTGGCATTTCTACATTTGTTAAAATTTGTTGGCATTTTATACATAGGACCCATCACATTCTGACAAATGTTATGAAATACCTATATTTTTATTTCGGCAGAAAATAAATGGAAGAAATCATGTGAAAAAACATTCTCATTGGCTTGATATGTACATATCTTTCCTCATAAATTGCTTTTGTGGCTTCTCATTTTAGGAACAGTTGGAGGGTAAGAAATAATTTGTTTTCTGAGCATTATGGTTATATTTGGCCACAAGCATTTACTACTGAACTTTAAGCTGTTTAAAATGGGGTTAAACTGTGTATGTAATAGGAAGGGGAAGATAAATGAATTATTTGCAGCTGCTTAAAGTTTCACGTTGATGAGCTTCCAGCAGAAAGAGCTTGAGGCATGTGCTCTTATGACTGAGAAGCTGTCACAATGATGGGTATGGTAGAAATTGCAACAAGGTAATGGATACATTTCATCTCTGGTTGAATATCCTTAATCTAAATATGTGTGGCATTGTTGTATTGCTCTTGTTTTAGAAATCCAGTTCTCTAGAAGGCAGTCCTCGTTGGTCCAGAATTGAGTAGCATTCATTAATAGTTTTAGTTTGGCTTGTGATATATAAGATTCTAAGCCAGTCCCTGTCTAATCAACATTGTAGCTGTTACTGTTATCATTTTTATTACTAGTCATATAATTATTACATTTCTAATGATAATGTTTTACATAAAAATTATTTTAAGGTTCAGAAGTATAACAGATACCTTAATTTGTATGTAAATGTTGAAAGACATTTTAAAAGGTGAGGCATGTTTAATTCTGATGAATAAAGACTTATGGGATATATTTTTAGTTTGTCATGCCCGTAAAACTCTAAATGACAATTTGTTTTGCAATATACATTCACCTTCTTCATTTTGATGGTCTCGTTTTGCCTCTGCTTTTTAATTTTTTCTCATATTATTAATCTCTAAATTTGTGTGCTGTTGGGTTTTGCAGGAAATCGCAGTTATTTAGTATAGACCTTCATTTCAGAGGTGAAAAAATTGCAGTTTGAGGAGAGTGTAGGGTCATATCAACATCTGTTAAGAGTACATAGTTTAGAACTGATGTCAGCAAGATGGTGGAATAGGAAGCTCCAGACCCTCTTCCTTCCTGTGAAGACATAAACTCAACAATAATACACGGACCAGTTCTCTTTGTGAGCAATCCAGAAACAAGAGGCTCCTGTGTTCCAGGTGATCTTGAAACCAGCGACATCATAACTGAGAGAAACATTTGTGGCACTCACTTGCTATAGTCTCTCCCCCTGGCTCACCGTGGCACAACTGGGAGAAAGTTTTCAATTCCCAGCTTCTTCTTGGTGAGGAAAATAGAAAACTGGATTGTACATTCAATGTTCAGAATTTTCCAGAGGCTTCTGAGGGTGTGATTTCTGTCTTGTATGAATCTAAGTGCAGACAGGAAAGAGCATCAGATTGGAGCCACTGAGAACAAACGCAGTGGTTTGGAGCACTCATTCACCATACTACCTACTCCTGGCTTAGTGCAGAATATAAGCAGGAGAAATCCCTGATCTCTTGGCTTCTCTCTGGGGAATGAAAGAGTTACAGCATGCATCCAATGTTCTGGCTTTTCAGAAGGCTCCCTGATGCACTGGTTTCTGTCTTACGTGACTTGGAGCATTTATGGGATTTGGCATGTTCTAGAAGCTGTAGTAATGAGAAAGCTGGGCACGTGCAGCATTCCCAGAAAACCTGCAGTACCACAGACAGACACCAGAGGGAACAAGAGGCTATGAGCTCCTGAAAAAGGAAACAAATTCCTTTAATCCGGAATTTATACACACAAGTACATAGGAAGCACATCCACAGAAAATCTTTGAAAGGCCCTCAGAATCTCTAACCAGGATGATTGGTGAAGGTCTCTCCCTGTAAGAAGCCCGATTGTAAAGAATGGAAGAGGTAGCTGTTTTTTTTTAAATGTGTGGATTCCAGCACAAAGTTACAAGGCACAGAAAGAAATGGAAACATGGCCCAATGAAAGGAACAAAATCTTCAGAAACTGATTTTAAAGAAATGGAAGGGCCGGGCACGGTGGCTCACGCCTGTAATCCCAGCACTTTGTGAGGCCAAGGCGGACGGATCATGAGGTCAGGAGATTGAGACCATCCTGGCCAACACAGTGAAACCCCGTCTCTACTAAAAATAAAAAAAATTAGCCGGGTGTGGTGGTGGGCACCTGTAGTCCCAGCTACTCGGGAGGCTGAGGCAGGAGAATGGCATGAACCCGGGAGGCGGAGCTTGCAGTGAGCCAAGATCACGCCACTGCACTCCAGCCTGGGCAACAGAGCAAGACTCTGTCTCAAAGAAAAAAAAAAGAAAAAAGAAATAGAAGTATATGAGTTAACTGACAAAGAATTAAAACTGCCATAGAGATGCTCAATGAGCTGAGGAAAATGAAGTGTGAGCAAATTTACATTATCTTATCAACAGAGAAAGAGAATGTGAATAAGAACCAAACAAAAATTTTAGAGCTGAAAATTATAACTGAATGGAACTATTCTATAGAGGGGTTCAATAGCAGACTTGAACAAATAATTAATGAATTTGAAGACACATCATTTGAAATTATCCAGTTAGAGAAACAAAAAGAAAAAAATGAAAATGAGTTAAAGCCTAAGGAACTTATGAGACATCATCAAGCAGACCAATATTTGCAATATGGGAGTACAAGGAGGAGATGTGAGAGAGATAAGGAAAGAAAATGTTTTTGAAGAGATAATGGCCAAAGATTTCCAAATCTAGAAAAGGAAATGAACATTCAAATTCAAGAAGCCCAATAGGATGCACTCCCAAAATTCCACATCAAGACACATTAGAAATGTAAAAAGTGGCAGACAAGGGGAGCAATTTGAAATTTTGAAAGCAGAAAGAGAAAACTGACTCATTCTAGCCTCCTAGAAGACTACCAGAAATTTTCAGCAGAAACCTTGCAATTGAGAATGGGATGCCACATTAAAAGTGCTGAAAGAAAACAACTGCCAACCAAGAATACTATATTCAGCAAAAGTATTCTTTAAAAATGAATAATAGAGACTTTCCCACATAAACAAAAACAGAGGGAATTCATTATCATTAGACCTGCCTTATAAGAAATACTAAAAGGAGTCTTTCAAGTTGAAATGAGAGGATGCTAGACAGCAACATGATAGCATATTAAAATATAAGGCTCTCTGGTAAAAAATATATAGGGAGCTGAACAATGAGAACACATGGACACAGGGAGGGGAACAACACACCCTGGGGCCTGTTAGAGGTGCGGAGGATGGGGGAGGGAGAGCATTAGGATAAACAGGTAATTCATGTGGGGCTTAATACCTAGGTGAGTGGTGGGTTGCTAGGTGCAGCAAATCATGGGTCATGTTTACCTTTGTAACAAACCTGCACATCTTGCACATGTATTCCAGAACTTAAAATAAAGTGGAATTACATTAAAAAAAACTGAGAATACTATAATGCTATAATAGGGGTGCATAAATCACTGAATTCTGATAGAGAAGTTAAAAGTATAAAAATATGACAGTATACTAATAGATATACAATATAAAACAACGTAATTTGTGACATCAATAACGTAGAATGGTAGAGGGGGGACAGAAAAGCTTAGAGTGTATGCAGTTTGATATGATTTGGCTGTGTGTCCCTACCCAGAACTCATCTTGAATTGTAATCCCCACTTGTCGAGGGAGGGACCTGGTGGAAGGTGATTGGATCAGGGGAGCAGTTTCCCCCATGCTGTTCTTGTGATAGGGAGTTCTCACAAGAGCTGATAGTTTTTTAAGTGTTTGGCAGTTCTCCCTTTGCTTGCTTGCTCACTCTCTTCTGCACCTCGTGAAGAAGGTGCTTGCTTCCTCTTCACCTTCTGCCATGATAGTATGTTCCTCAGGCTTCCCTAGCCATGCAGAACTGTGAGTCAATTAAACCTCTTTTGTTTATAAATTACCCAGTCTCAGGTAGTATCTTTATAGCAGTGTGAGAACAGACTAATATACAGTTGAAGTTAAATTGTTATCAGGTTAAAACAGCTTCTTATGATCATAAAATGTTTTGTTAGTCTCATGGTAAGACACAAAAAATACCTATAGAATATATATTAAAGAATATAACGGAGTCAAAGCATATCACTGTAAAAAAATCAAAACACAAAAGGAAGAGAGCAAGAGAAGAAGAAAAGAACCAAAAAGCTACAAGACAGACAGAAAACAACAAAATAGCAATAGTAAATTTTCTTTATCAGTAATTACTTTAAACAGTTTAATAAATTCCTCAAAGGACATGAAGTGAATAATTTAAAAAATTCGAGTGTATGCTACAAGAACCTCACCTTAGATGTAGGAATGCACATATGCTGAAAGGGATGGAAAAAGATACTCCATGCAAATGGTACCAAAAAAGACCATTTTTTAATGTATATTTATGAACTGCAACATGGTGTTTTGATATATGTATACATTGTGGAATTATTAAATCAGGCTAATTTAATTCCATCAACTGATGTGCTTATATTTCTGTGGTAAGAACATTTAAAATCTCTTAACAATTTTCAAGTGTACAGTACATTATCATTAATTATAGTCACCCTGCTGTGTAGTAGATTTCCAGAACTATTCCTTCTAACTGGAACTTTGTGCCCTTTATCATCATCTCCCCATTCCCGGCCCCTTTTCCTTAGCACTTGGTGTTCATCATTCGACTCTCTGCTTCTAGAAGTTTGATTTTTTTTTTTTTTTACATTCCACATATGAGATTATGCAGTATTTGTTTTTTCTGTGCCTAGCTTATTTCACTTAGCATATGCCCTCTAGGTAAATCCATGTTGTTGCAAAGGACAGAATTTTATTCTTCTTAAAGGCTGAACGTTGTTCCATTGTGTATATATAGTATATTTTCTTTATTCATCTTTTGGTGGACACTGACTGGTTCCTTATCTTACCTATTGTGTGGATAATGCTGCAATGAACAGGGGTGTGCATATATCTCTTCAACATACTGATTTCAGTTTCTTCGAATATATACCCAGTTGTGGGAATATTGAATCATATGATAGTTCTGTTTTTAATTTTTGCAGGGATATCCGTACCATTTTCCGTCATGGCTGTACTAATTTACATTCTCACAAACAGTATGCAAGGGTTGCCTTTTTCCATATCTTCATCAACGCTTGTTATCTTTTGTCTTTTTGATAAAAGTCACTCTAACTGGTGTGATCTGATAGATGCGGTTTTAATTTGCATTTCCCTGATGACTAGCGATGTTGAACATATTTGCATATACCTTTTGGCCATTCTATATGTTCTTTTGAAAAATGTCTATTCAGTGCCTATTCTTAAATTGTGTTGTTTTCTTGCTATTTGGATTGTTTGGATCCCTTATACATTTTGGATATTAATCCCTTATCAGATGTATGGTTTACAAATATTTTCTCCCATTCCATAGAAACAACATTCTTGAGCAACCAGTGGACCAAAGATGAAATCAAAAGAGAAATTACAAAATATCTTGAGACAAACAAAATGAAACACAATATACCAAAGCTTATTGAATGCAGAAAATAAGTATTATGATGGAAGTTTAAGTGATAAATGCCTATATTAAAAAAGATGATAGATCTCAATAAACAATCTAATCTTATAGTGCAAGGAAGTAGAACATGAAGAACAAGCTAAGCCCAAGATTAGCAGAAGGAATAAAAAGATTAGAGAAGAAACAAATAGAGAATAGGAAAGCAATAGAAAAAAATGGATAAAACTAAAAGTTGTTGTTTTGGAAAGATCAACAAAATTGAGAAATCCTTAGTTGGAGTAAGAAAAAAGAAGACTCAAAATCAGAAATGAAAGAGGAGATATTAACAACTGATGCCACAGAAACAAAAAGGATTATGTATTAATCTGTTCTCATGATGCTAATAAAGACATACACAAGACTGGGTAATTTATTTATTTATTTATATTTTATTATACTGTAAGTTTTAGGGTACATGTGCACAACGTGCAGGTTTGTTACATATGTATACATGTGCCATGTTGGTGTGCTGCACCCATTAACTCGTCATTTAACATTAGGTATATCTCCTAATGCTATCCCTCCCCCCTCCCCCCTCCCCCCTCCCCCCACCCCACAACAGGCCCTGGTGTGTGATGTTCCCCTTGCTGTGTCCATGTGTTCTCATTGTTCAATTCCCACCTATGAGTGAGAACATGTGGTGTTTGGTTTTTTGTCCTTGCGATAGTTTGCTGAGAATGATGGTTTCCAGCTTCATCCATGTCCCTACAAAGTGCATGAACTCATCCTTTTTTATGGCTGCATAGTATTCCACAGTGTATATGTGCCACATTTTCTTAATCCAGTCTATCATTGATGGACATATGGCTTGGTTCCAAGTCTTTGCTATTGTGAATAGTGCCGCAATAAACATACGTGTGCATGTGTCTTTATAGCAGCATGATTTATAATCCTTTGGGTATATACCCAGTAATGGGATGGCTGGGTCAAATGGTATTTCTAGTTCCAGATCCCTGAGGAATCGCCACAGTGACTTCCACAATGGTTGAACTAGTTTACAGTCCCAGCAACAGTGTAAAAGTGTTCCTATTTCTCCACATCCTCTCCAGCACCTGTTTCCTGACTTTTTAATGATCGCCATTCTAACTGGTGTGAGATGGCATCTCATTGTGGTTTTGATTTGCATTTCTCTGATGGCCAAGGACTGGGTAATTTATAAAGGAAGGAGGCTTAATTGACTCACAGTTCTGCGTGGCTGGGGAGGCCTCAGGATGCCTATAATCATTGCAGAAGGGGAAGCAAACTCATCCTTCTTCACATGGTGGCAGCAAGGAGAAGTGCTGAGCTAAAGGGGAAAAGCCCCTTATAAAACCATCAGATCTTGTGAGAACCCACTCACTATCACGAGAACAGCATGAGGGTAACTGTCCCCATGATTAAATTACCTCCCACTAGGTCCCTCCTACGACACATGGGGATTATAATAACTACAATTCAGGATGAGATTTGGGTGGGGATATAGCCAAACCATATCAGATTATAAGAGATCACTATGAACAATTATGTACCACTAAATTATGTAATCCAGGAGAAATGGATAAATTCCTAGGAATATAAAACTGTCAAGATTGAGCTATGAAGAAATAGAAAATCTGAATAAATCTATAATTTGTAAGGAGGTTGAATCAGTAATCTTCCAACAAAGCAAAACACAGAACTAGTTGACTTAACTGAATAATTCTATCAATCCTTCTCAAACTCTTCCAAAAATTATAGAGGATAGAATATTTCCAAATACACTTTTCAAAGGCCAGGATTATCCTGATAGCAAAGTCAGGCAAAGACACTACAAGAAATGAAAACTCCAGGCTACTGTCTCTGATGAACATGATGCAAAAATCCTCATAAAAATTCTAGCAAGCTGAATTCAATGGTACATCAAAAGGATCATGTACCATGACCAAGTGGGATTTTTCCCTGAGATGAAAGGATGGTTCAACATTTAAAAATCAATCAATATGATACACCACGTGAACAGAACTAAGGATAAAAATTACATGATCATCTCAATAGATGCAGTAAAAACATTTGAAAATATTCAACACCTTTACAAGATTAATAAAAACATTTCAAAAAATAGGAATAAAAGAAAATTACCTCAGCATTATAAAGGCAATATATGACAAACAGCAGACGTATTCAATAGTGAAAAACTAACAGCTTTTTCTCTAAGATCAGGAAGAAGAAAAGAATTGCCATCCTCACTATTTCTATTTAACATAGTACTGGAAGTCTTAGCTAAACAAAAGAGATAAAAGGCATCTAAATCTGAAAGGAAGATGTAATATTTATTATTTCTATTCACAGATGATGTCTTATATGTAGAAACAACTCTGCCATACACATACAAACTGTTGAATAAATTCAAAGTTGTAAGATATAAAATCAACATATAAAATAAAATCTTTTTATATGCTGACATGAACAATCTGAAAAAGATAATTAAGAAAATAATTCCACTTACAATATCAAAAAATGATCAGGACTAAACTTGACCAGGGATAAAAATACTTATCCACTGAAAATTTTAAAAACATGGCTGGAAGGAATTAAAGATACAAATAAATGGGAAGATATCCTGTATTCATAGATTGAAAGACTTAATATTGTTAAAACACTCATCCTGCCCAAAGTAATCTACAGAATTAATGCATTCCCTATCAAAATTCCAATGCTTTTTTCTTTTCAGTAATAGGAAAACAATCCTAAAATTCATATGGGACTCCAAAGAGTCCCAGATAGCCAAAACAATCTTGAGAAAGAACAAAACTAGAGGCCTCATACTTCCTGACTTCAAAATATATTAGAAAGCTATAGTATCAGAACAGTATGCTACTCACATAAAAACAGACATATAGAGCAATGGAATAGAATCAAGAGCCCAGGAATAAACACATCCATATATGGTCAAATGATCTTTGACAAGTGTGCTAAAATCACCAAGGGAGAAATATAGTCTCTTCAACAAGTAGTGTTGGGAAAACTGGATATCCATGTTGAAAAGAATGAAATTGATGGATATGTTAATTAGCTTGGTGTAATCTTTCTACAATGTATATATAGATTAAAACATTACTTTGTACCCCATAAATATACACGATTATTATTTGTCAATCAAAAATGAATAAAATTGGACCCTTATACCATATACAAAATATAGACTCAAAATGGATTAAAGACTGAAACATAGTCCTAAAACTATAAAACTAGAAGAAAACATAGGAAAAAAGCTTTATGACATTGGTCTTGGCAAGGATTTCTTGAATGTGACACCAAATGTGAATGTAACACAAAAAGCCCAAGATACAACACCAAAATGGGCAAGTGAGACTACATCGAACTAAAAAGCTTTATGGCAAAGGAAACAGTCCACAGAATAAAAAGGCAACCTATGGAATGTGAGAAAATATTTGCAAACCATATGTTTAATAAGGGATTAATAATCCAAAATATATAATAAACTCCT
The DNA here is from genome assembly GCF_028858775.2 of Pan troglodytes. Classification (NCBI taxonomy): domain Eukaryota; kingdom Metazoa; phylum Chordata; class Mammalia; order Primates; family Hominidae; genus Pan; species Pan troglodytes. The sequence continues at coordinate 52,571,806 of NC_072412.2, forward strand.
AAAACTCAGTGTTTAACATCCCTAAGGAATGAAAAAGCTACAAGATATCACCTCACACCTAAGATGGCCATTATAAAAAACAAATAACAAATATCAGGATATAGAGAAATTGAAACCCTTGTGTGTTTTTGGGAATGTAAAATTGTGTAGCTTCTATGAAAAATGGTGGGATCTTTCCTCAAAAAAGACTAGGACTAACATATGATCCAGCCATCCCACTCCAGGTATTCAAATAATTCAGAACAAGGCTTCAAATAGATACTTGCACTCCCATGCTTACTGCAGCACTATTCACAATGACCAAGAGGTGGAAACAACTTACATGTTTGTAAGTGGATGAATGGATTGAGAATATGTGAAATAGAAACACATAATAGAATATTATTTAGTCTTAAGGAAGTTCTGTCCCACGCTATATGGATGAATCCTGTGGGTTTTACGCTATGTGACATAAGTGAGCCACAAAAGGCCAAATATTGCATGATTCCACTTAGATGAGGTTTCTAGAATAGTCAAACTTATAGAAGCAGAAAGTAGAGTGATGGTTTCCAGGGGTGGGGAGAATGGGGAATTGCTGTCCAATGGATACAGAGTTTCAGTCATCCAAAATGAATAAGTTCAAGAGAACTGCCCTACAACAATGTCCTTATAGTAAACAACACCGTTCTGTCTGTACACTGAGATTTGCTAAAAGGATAGATTTTATGTTAAGTATTTTCTACTACTTTCTTTTTTAAAAAGAATATAGTATCCAATGGAACTGCCATCATCTGTTGCTCCTCCCACCTATCTGTACCAAATTCCTGTGAAAGGTAGAAAATAAACAAATGAACCATGTTAAATTTTGGACCTGAAGATTGATATGTTAAATGCGAACTGATTTATTGAAGCCCCTGGTTTAGGAAAACCTGTGATTTATTCAGTTATTAATGATATTAGTGTTCATAATGTTGATGATTACTTTTTTCAAGCAGTTTTAGATTTACAGCAATATTAAGAAGAAGGTACAAAGACATCCCATATACCCGCTGCCCTCCCCTGCTGGCCTCCTCCATTATCAACACCCCCCACCCGTGTGGTACATTTGTTACAATCAATGAACATACATTGACATATCGCTATCATCACTCAAAGTTCACAGTTTATATTAGGGCTCACTCTTGCTGTTGTACATTCTATGGGTTTGAATAAATGTATAATGTCATGTGTTCACCATTAAAGTATCATACAGAGTATTTTCACTGCCTTAAAAATCCTCTGTGCTCTGCCTATTCATTCCTCCCTATCCCCAAACCCCAGCTACCTCTGAGCTTTTTTACTGTCTCCATAGTTTTGCCTTTTTAAAACAAATTATCTTTGCTTTTGAAAAGACATAGAATATTAATTACAACATTATTTATAGATGTGTATCTATGCAATATAGGGTTTCCCTGCTGTAAGGCAGTAAGAAGGGGTGAGTAAAAGAATAGAGGGAGCTAGGTCTGAAATTAGAAATAGGTATCCTTCCCTTTTACTTGGATGGAGGAAGGGTGATTGGTTTTGGAACAGGAAGTTCAGGGAAGCTTCACCAGAACTTGCCTTAGCCCTTAGCATCCCTAGCCAGGTGTGTTCACTAACCCTTGTTCTGAGGAATAGCACTGTGGCAGAACAGATGTTGGCACTGGGCCCTGGTAGGTAGGGTTCTTGTCCCTCTTTTACTGGCTGGTTAAGGCACGTGGGAATAGTTCTCAAATATGGTTTTCCTGTCTGTAAAATTAGGAAACTGATTTATCAGACCTAGATTGATTGCCTGGACTTTTCATCACAGTCTCAATCTCAAATCTGAGGTTCCCTTCTCTGACTGTACATCGATTTTGGCTTTGTATATGTGGCCACTGAACTTCTCAGGTCTGTCCCAGACTGAATCTTTGATCTTTTTTCACTTCTGTAAAATGCAGGAAGCCCTTTCTTTGTTGTGGTCCCTGTGATGCAAGCTTGGTCAAAAGAAGAAAAGAGCAGAGCTGTGATAAGCTGATTTTAGCAGCAGTGCTCCATTTAGCACCAGGCTGTGTATCCCCCGTGAACAGCACAGCCCACTGGGTGCTGGTGGCAGGAATGGCTTTTTGCAGAGACCAAGTGGGTCCAAATGAGAAGGGATTTTCCCATTTTGAACTCCTTTCTTCTGCTGAATTTTCACTGGAGTATAATTTGTTAGTATCTGGCATCGATCCCCCTGCAGGTCATCATACCCATTCCTTTCAGAATGTGTCTGGTAGTCATGGGCAGGGAGAGAGGGACCTTGTATGGAGTTTTGTAGACAGGGCTTCTGATCCCATATACTATAAAATCATTAAAAAACCACCTATCATGCACATGCTGTAAGGTAGGCATTGTGAAAAATGTTTTTCCATACATTCACTCCCTTATTTTGGTCACTAAACTGCATGTTCATTATCTTTTCAACCACAAGCTTTTGTCCAACATTATAATGTTGAGACCTATGGCATACCCTATACTCTTTGTTTCCATCTTCCAGATCCCGAGTCCAGCTACCAACTCACTACACCTCTGCTGTCCTGCTGTACTTGTATCTTTAAGACACCTGTGAGACCTTTTCTGTGCTTTCAGTTTTATGTGATGGCTTGACATGCAAACACAAGTATCTCTAGGAAGGCATTCAGGCCTTGAGAACCCTTTGGGGTGTAGTAACAGGAACTTCCTCTTGTGAATCATGCCTTTCATGTAAGAGCAGTCCTGTTAGGAGCACATTATTGACCTCTGCACCTATTCATCAGCCAGAAAGTGTTTATTTACTGAGTATATCCTGAGGTACTGAGATCATTGTCATTGCAGTGTTATTTTGGATTAAATATACATTTGTATTTTTGAAAATTTTGGCATAGTCTACTTTCCCTTGAAAAGAATAACATCAGTAATAACTGGCTGATTTAGGAATCTGTTGACTAGCTTGTCATATAATAGCTTATTTTTCCCCCTTTGAAACTGAAATAGTTGGATTTCTGTAACCTGTGGTATTTTTCTTGGGGATCATAAATGTAAAGACTAAATTAGAGGTGAAACTAAGTTTAGTTTGTACATTAGATTTAATTAGTATGAAATTAATTTTAATGTTCTTTTTTTTTGAGACAGAGTCTCACTCTATTGCCTCAATTACTCCAAATTAATTTTCATCGGAACTTCAATAAACATTTTTTTTTTTTTTGAGACAGTCTCACTCTGTCTCCCAGGCTGCAGTGCAGTGGCATTATCTCAGCTCACTGCAACCTCTGCCTCCCGGGTTTAAGCGATTCTCCTGCCTCAGCCTCCCGAGTAGCTGTGATTACAGGTGTGTGCCACTAAGCCTGGATAATTTTTGTATTTTTAGTAGAGAGGGGTTTTTGCCATGTTGGCCAGGCTGGTCTCGAACTCCTGATCTCAAATGATCTCCCCATCTTGACCTCCCAAAGTGCTGAGATTATAGGTGTGAGCCACCATGCCTGGCACTGATAGTCTTTTGTGAGAAATATATTTGTTCATTAAATGTAGTTTAAACAATTCTGTTTCCTCTCAAAAACATTGAATAATTTGGGGAGAAAAACTAACAGATATGTAACTATTAGAGATGTATTAAGTGTGTTGTATGTGAATTTAAATATCATAGAGAAGGAAAGGTCAGTATAGGTTGAACGAATCTCTTTAAATTATAAACAGCCTATTCCTGCCTCTGGTTGGTTTTATACAAAATGCATTAGTTGAATTTCCCTATACTCAGACCATAGTACTGATAGCTCACCAATCTTTGATTTATAAGAATGGTAGAGGTTGTTCCTGGATTCTCCAGATACAAAACATGCCTGTACCTAATCACATTTGGTTGATAAATTCATTTAAAAAAACCAGAAATGTGAGTTATGGAATAAAAATTACCAGGAGAAATACCGAGAATAAAAAAATCTCTTATTCTTAGGAACAAACAGATAAATAGTTCCACATGCATTTTATTATTCTGTTTTCATTTGCATTCTTCATGACAGTGAGTTCTCCCCCAAAGAACCACTTAAACATCTTGAAATTTGTTGTTTCCCATCAGTTTCTTAACTGCAAAGCTTCATTACCTCAAATTATACTGTCCTCTTCCTGTGGGAAACGTGGGCAGTAGGAGGACAATTCGAACTCAGAATTAGCTAAATTTTGCATTAGGAAAAAATGGAAATCCATTTAAGATGTTTTTACTTGAACTTCATTCTGTTATTAAGCCTTACTCTGAGCCACTTTATTACACAACAGTCATGCAGCTCACTACAGCTCAAAGGTTAGAAGCATGATGGAGTCCTGAAAAGGCCTCAGATATGTTATTCTGGGTGTAAATTTATGTTACAGTAACTGTGAATGCAATGTTTATGTGCTTATTTGATATCTTAAACTAGCATCTTAAAGGCTTATTATATGGAGCCTTATAATTTTATACAGAACCTAGGTCAGTGATTCTCAAACCTGGACACAGGATAAACTTTTGATTCCTGGGTCCCAATCTCTAAAGATTCTGAGTCAGTGAAGCTGGATGGAGCCTGGGCATCTGCATTTTTAACAAATACTTCAGATTCTTGTAATACAATTGATCCATACTCCTTGAGAAATATTGGCTTAGATTCATGAAAATTTCAAGAGTTGAAATGATTCATTGTAATTTTTTTTTTCTTTTGAGATGGAGTCTTGCCTTATCACCTAGGCTGGGGTGCAGTGGCATGATCTCGGCTCACCGCAAACTCCACCTCCCGGGTACAAGGGATTCTCCTGTGTCAGCCTCCCAAGTAGCTGGGATTATAAGTGTGCACCACCATGCCCAGCTAGTTTTTGTATTTTTAGTAGAGATGGGGTTTCGCCATGTCAGCCAGGCTGGTCTCCTGACCTCAAGTGATCCGCCTGCCTCGGCCTCCCAAAGTGCTGGGATTACAGGCTTGAGACAGCACAGCTGGCTGACTCATTGTAATTTATGTAAAAACAAATGATGACTTACTGGGGCTAATTGAGCCTGTATTTTTGTGATACATAAAAGATCAAGTTTAGTTCAAGTGCTTTTTACTTTTCAGCTTTGAGGTATAGTTAACAAAATAAGAATTAAGGTATACAATATGATGTTTTGATGTGTACACAGTGTGAAATGATTATAAAAATCAAACTAATCAACATTCTACAGCTTCTTTTAGTTACCTTGTGTGTGTGATGAGAACATTTGAGATCTACTCACTTAGCAAATTTCAAGTATACAATACAGTATCATATAAATATAGTTACCGTGCTGTACCTTAGATCTTCAAAACGTATCCATCCAATATAGGTTAAAAAAAGAGTTATGAAAGTTTTTTTTAAAATGTGGACTATATTAATTTTCAGAGCCCTTTCACTTGGAAAACTAACTACTGTTACACTATTTACTTATAACTTTTTTTTGTGTTCAAGTACTCCTTCTGAACTAAAAATTAGATGCTATACATTTGAGCTTTGCCTATTACAAATTCACATACATTGTTTTTCCTTCTTTGTGAGGTTATTTTGTCAATTAAATGATTTCTTAGTGCTGTATGAGTTATATAATAGGGTGGGTAGGTTATGCTTCAGTAACAGACGTCAAAATTTTTTTTTAAGAACCAATCCTCCATGTCTTTTCATGGTTTCATAGCTCATTTCTTTAGTGCTGAATACTATTTCATTACATGGATGTTCTGCAGTTGATCCATCTACCTACTGAAGAAAATCTTGGTTGCTTCAGCAATTATGATTAAAGCCGTTATAAACACTTGCATGCTTGTTTTTGTGTAGAAGTGCATTTTCAACTCCTTTGGGTATATACCAAGGGGCACAATTCCTGGATTATACGGTAAGAGTAAAATCTCTTATTTTTAAAGCAATTTTTTTATTTCTCAAGCTACATGTTCATCCCGAGTTGGTTTGGGTGTTCTGCTCTGTGTTATTCTCACTCAGGAACTCAGTCTCATGGGTGTCTCTCAGCTTACCATGAGTTTCCAGGATCAGCATAGTGTGAGAAGCAGGAAAAGAACTTCAGAGGGTCTTACACCAGCAAACCAATACTTAGCCTGGAAATGAGCACATCACTTTTGCTCACTGGTATCATGGCCCCACCTTCACAAAAAAGAGCCAGGAAATTGTTTTCCATTTGCCTAGAAGAAATGGTAATCGGATATCAGCAGCACCAGTAACTTTTGCATTCTGCCCATATTTTTAAATAATTTTGCTTGCTCTCCTACCTGTATATGAGGTACAGTCACCCCTCCCTGAGGATCACAACCCAAAAGTCCCATTTAGTCATGGCATCAGGCTCAAAGTCTGAGATCTCTTGCATGATGCTTAGTAGACTCCAACCAGAGGTAGGGGATGGCAGTGGCCTGTACATCAGGTGTGGGTGTAAATCTGGAGATAGAGGCTATTACTGATTATACTTCCTGGGTGCAGCTCCCACTCTATTCATCTCCATAGCCCTTGGCTTTACCCTCTGGAGGCTCTTGTTGTTCTAATATCCTCTTTGGTTCCATATGAAGTAGGCATTGGGAATGTAGTCTCTTATGCTGTTAGTAGCTTTCTCAGCTTACTTCTTGCCCGTAGATGTTTGGGACTCCTAAATTCTTTATAGGTTTCATAGTCTTTAATTATTTTTTGGCAATTCAGTTCTCCCAATAACTTAGCTTTTTATTTATTTTAATTCAGACACTAACATGTGCCAGTAACCACACCCATAGTTCTTTTCTAGACATTTTTCTAGATTTGTTACACATGTCTTATTTTGTACCCCATTCCTGTCCATTACTTAATTGTGGATACTCTGGGCTTATCAGGCTTCTTTGGCAGAACCATTTATTTAGTCTATTTTTTGCTGCACCATTTTCTTCCAACTGACGCAATTTCTGGGTGCCAGTGAAATCCATTCAGAGATTTTTGACTGTGGGTGAGGCAGCTAATCCCTTCATTTAATTCTTGCTGTGGTGAGAGTTTTAATTGGCATTTGTTATTCAAGGCATTTCTTTACACTTTGGGCTTGGGAGCCGGCCGTCTCTTCCTAACTTAGAAGCTCCTGCATTTGTGGACTCTATTCCCTTACATTTTTGCTTGCAATGTGACTAATTTGTTCCCAGTTTCATTGATTTCTTGTAATATCAAGCGTCACAGGTTGAATTATCCTCCCAAAAAAGGTATGTTGAAGTCCTAACTCCCAGTACTTCAGAATATGACCTTATTTGGAGATAGATCTTTACAGAGGTCATCAATTTTAAATGAGATCAGTAGGATGGGTCCTAATCTAATATGGTTGTTATTCTTTTTTTTTTTTTTTTTTTTTGAGGCAGAGTCTCATTCTGTCACCAGGCTGGAATGCAGTGGTGTGATCTTGGCTCACTGCAACCTCCGCCTCCAGGGTTCAAGTGATTCTCCTGCCTCAGCCTCCCAAGTAGCTGGGACTACAGGTGCACGCCACCACGCCCAGCTCATTTTTGTATATTTAGTAGAGACAGGGTTTCACCATGTTGGCCAGGATGGTCTTGTTCTCTTGGTCTTGTGAGCTGCCCACCTCAGCCTCCCAAAGTGCTGGGATTACAGGCGTGAGCCACTGCACCTGGCCTATGGCTGGCATTCTTATAAAAAAGGGGAAACTTGGACACAGAGACAGGCATGTGTACAGAGACAGAACACCATGTGAAGACGAAGGCAGAGAAAGAGGTGATGCATCTACAAGCCAAGGAATCCCAAATATTGCCAGAAAACCACCAGGAGGTAGGAGACAGGCATGGAACAGATTCTCCTCCACAGGCCTCAGAAGGAACCAACACTGCAGACATCTTGATCCCAGATTGCTAACCTCTGGACCCATGAGATAATAAATTTCTGTTGTTTAAGCCACCAAGCTTGTGGTAGTTTGTTATGGTAGCTCTAGGAAACTAACACACCTTGTCAAATGAAGCCAATAGCAGTGAGCACATATGACTCTTCTGATTCCAAACTACTTCTACTAGAGATAAAAGTTCACTAAGTATATTATCTGCTTTCCAAATTAGCATAGGTAAATAATTTTTATCAAGTGTATCACCATTGTATGATATGGATTACCATCTTCCTAGTAACATTTTCTGCTGCATTCAGGGTTGGCTAGGTTATGTTGCTGCAACAATGCTAAAATCTCATTGCTCAAAAAGTAATGGGCTATTTCTCACCTACGTTGCCTGGAGTCTCTGCTCTCTGCTATCCTCACTCAATGACTAAGGCTGTGATAGCTCTTTTCAACACGTAATTCCAGAATCACTACAGGAATCAAAAAAGGAAAAAGAATGCTTAGTCTTCACTGACAATTCAAATGCTCTACCCATTTATAACATATGGCTAGAACTAGTCACATGTCATCATCTAACCATAAGAACAGCACAATGTGCTCAGAGGATGTCTTAGCTCAGGCTACTGTACCAAATACCACAGACTGGATCACTTAAACATTTTTTTCTTGGAGTTCTGGAGACTGAGGAGTCCAAGATCAGGATGCCTGTGTGACTGGGTTCTGGTGAAATCCCAATTCTTGGCTTGCAGATGGCCATTTTCTTACTGTGTCTTTATATGGCAGAGAAAGCGAACAAGCTCCTGTGTGTTGTCTTATGAGGGCACTAATCCCATTCATGAGAACTCTATCCTCATGACCCAAGTATCTCCAAAATGCCCACCTTCTATCAATAATACCATCACACTGGGGGTTAGGATTTAATACATGAATTTTGGGGAAACATAAACATTCAGTCCATGAAAAAGGGAAAGGAAAACAATATATCAGTAACACTGATAACTACCATGAAAATACTCCCAAATTGTTGATCTGGAAACTGCTAGTGTTTCAGTTCAATCATTCATTTAACAAGTACTTTGTATGCAACACTGATAGGTGCTGGGGATAAATGAATACAGTTGAACTCCTCTATTCTTAGGGCATTTATAGTCTGGTAGAAGAGGTGGATATTCATCAAATAATGTTACACGAAATTGCAACAATGGTGATTACTACAAAGAAGAGAGATAAGATATTGGCATGCTTATAAGGAAAGGATTTGACCTACTCAGTGGGATCTAGAAAACCTGAGGAATGAAGAAGTGAAGAGGAGTAACAAGAGTTTCCAGAAAGAAGGAAACTCATATGCAAAGGTCCTGGGGCAAGAAGGAGCTTCAGGTGGTGCTGAAGTAAAGGGGGTTAGGGACAGAACCTTTAGAGATGAGGTTGGAGTGAGAGCTAGATGACATATTCGATAAGGACTTCTAGGCCACAAGAAGGAATTTTGTCTTTATCTCAATATAAAATGGAATCAATTACAGGGTTTATCAGGAGTTTAGCATGAGGTGGTTCTCTGCAGTTGATAGCTGATGGCTGTCTGCTGACAGTACCCTCAGCAGCTAGGTGGCAAGGCTTTCCTTGAAGGAGAACTGGGCAGTTCATCTCCAAGTCTCCCACACTCAGGCAGTATGTGGCAGAGCCAGGGCTGGAATCAGACTTGCTGTGCTCAACTTCAGTGCTTGCTTCAACTCACCCCCCAGGAATCTGGGGATCAAAGCACCAAGGTCAGAGGTGGAAAATATCGCGAAGTATAGTGAAGGACTTTGAAGAATAAGATAATAAGGGAGATGAATACAGTGACTCTTTCCCTCCAAAACAATATATTTTACAAATGGACTTTTCTTTTTTCCTCCAGGGCTTCTTCCCCCGTCTATATTCTCAGTGTCTGCCCTTTGATCTAAAATAGAGTAAACTTTCATGCAAGAACATTTGATTTTTTTCTTCAATCTGACTATTCATAACCTATTTAAAATTGATTTATAGTCTTGCTGTCTTCAAATTAATTCCAGGCATAAGCCAGGAGAAGGTCATCTTCCTCACGAATTTTGCAGTTTGCCAGAGGTTTTTCCCTGCCTGGTTTAAAGGGCCAGCTTCAATTTCACTACTTTGTAGCCCCTGCCTATATGCGTGACTTTGGGCTAATTGCCCTGACCTGGATTAATGTGTACCTCGTCTTGTAGGGGATCATCTACCCTGGATGCCATCCAGGCCTTGAAGGCAGAGATGTATAGCCACTGGCTCAGTGTTGCACCACTGAAAGAGTTGCAGTTGGGAGCCAGATTTACAGAGCCCTCATCGGAGGTGTTTCTATTAACAGCTTCAGCCTCATTGCTCCTGGCAGAAAGAACCACGATTCAAGTATTGCCTCGCCCCTGTGCTGAGCACCACATCCCTGGAATGACTTGATTTGCTGTGAAGAGATTCCATGAACGAGTTGTCCTACCTCTCTGGGTCCCCAAACAGCTCCCTGTCTGCTCTTTCTCTCTGGTTCTTCAACCGTGATGAACTCTGGGGGCCATCATCTTTATATTTTGCTAAAACTCTGGATTTAGAAAACACTGATGTGAAATTTCATTCTGCTTTGAGGTGTCTGCTGATTCACTATGGAGCTGATCTGCTATAATCTCGTGCCCTGTCATATTGTCTTTTTTTCTTAGGTATTCCTTAGTCTTCCCAGATAATCAAGCATCTTGGATTCATGGCTTTTGTTCCCTGGTAAGTGAGGCCCTATCTTTTTGCCTAGAAATATTTATATTGTACCTAGTATTGACAAAAATTTTTGAAAATTCTTTATATACTTCCATCTTTACTGTTTAAAGAATATTAAGTAAATACTTTAGGTGATGATTGGGAGCGAGATTGAGATCTATATGCCAGTTCCTATAGCTGCCCTTATTTGGAGGACATAGAGATGAAAAATTACGAGGTCTAGAGCAAGATCACTTGTGTGTGAATCTTCATTCTACCACTTACTGATATTGTGGGCAAGTTACTCACCTTTTCTAAGCCTCAGTTTTATCATCTGTAAAGCAGACATGATAATAATAAACCATGATGCAGAATTGTCTTAGGATTTTATAAGATAAGGCATGTGAAATATTTAACATGGTTCCTGGAATGTAGGAATATTAATATGTACTGCTCTGAGCATACACCACACGCTGGGCATTATGTCATGGTTACATCACCTCTCATCTTAAAACTGTCAGGCAGCTTTGCTAAAATGTCCATAACATACAGATGAGGAAACTGTATGTGAGTTACCTGCCCGTGGTCACAAAGCTACTAATGTGCAGAGCTGGGATTTGCATTTACATGTTTCTGACTCCAGGGGGCCAGCCTGTTTCCCTTGTGCTACAATGCCTCAAGAAGACTGGCTATTGTAGCCATTGCACAGTGCTATAAAATGGATCCTCTAAGGGCTTCTGAAATGTGTGAGGCTTGGCTTCCTTTCCACTGGGTGGAATGTGCTCTTCCACATGAAGTCTCTCACTCAACTCCCTCAGGAACATCCTTTTGTAACCTCTGTCACTGGATTCCTCATACCTCACTCTAGTCTCCTGTTGACTGCCCTTCTTGTTCTATGTTATTCTGTACCAAAAACAATTATTTTGATAACCCGTTAGGTAAATTTCATTTCACATATGTTAAGCACCTACCAGGCATTTTTACATACTTTTAATCATCAAAAGAACCATATTACTATTTTCATTTTATTGGTGACAAACTTGCACCAGATTACAGAGCTGAGAAGTGGGAAGAATCAATATGCAAATCCTGAGGTCAACTTAGTAATTGGTACCACAATTGTAGTTCCGGAAAGAGGGAATCTGGAATTGGTGATCTGACATTCTTGGAGGCAATGAGGATCCCTTAGTAATTGTAATAGAAGACACAGGTATGCAGTGTGGAAATGGTTATTTATTTATTTATTTAAAAATTAATTTTAGATTTGGGGGGTACATGTGTAGGTTTGTTACATGGATATATTGCATGATCCTGAGGTTTGGGCTTCTATTGGACTAATTACCTAAATAGTGAACATAGTACCCAATAGGTAGTCTTTCAACTCTTTCCCCTTTCCCACCTGTCGGAGTCCCCAGTGGTATCTATTGTTCCCACCTTTATGTCCATGTGTATCCATTGTTTAGCTCCCACTTATAAGTGAGAACATGTGGGATTTGACTTTCTATTTCTGTGTCAATTCACTTAGGATAATGGCCTCCAGCTGCATCCATGTTTCTGCAAAGGGCATGATTTCCTTCTTTTTATGGTTGCGTAGTATTCCATAGTGGATACGTACCACATTTTCTTAATCCACCACTGATGGGCACCTACACTGATTTCATGACTCTACTATTGGGAATAGTGCTGTGGTGAACATAAGATTGGTAGAACAATTTATTTTCCTTTGGGTAGATACCTAGTCATGGGATTGCTGGATTGAAATGGTAGTTCTAAGTTCTTTGAGAAATCTCCGAACTGCTCTCCACAGTGGTTGAACCAATTTATATTCCCACCAACAGTGTATGAGCATTCTCTTTTCTCTGCAGCCTCATCAGCATCTGTTGTTTTTTGAATTTTTAATAATAGCCATTCTGAATTGTATGAGATGGTTATTTAAACAATCACTTAAGGTCATCTGGAATGAAGTGCCTATGAAAGCATAGCTTGGGTAGACTTGGACACAGCTCCCACGGTGCAGCACAGAGGCAGAAAGAATACTGACTAGTGGGCTAGCTGCTTCCAACTGGCTCTAGAGCTTAAGGGAAGATAACTACAAACTCAAAGTTTTAGTTTCTATCATGCTTTCCCCTACTTTTACATTGGACACATACATAATTTAGTCCATTGCTTATAGAATATCAAGGCAAGATTATGTCTGAAGTAGAGGAGGAAAGCATGCCACTCAAAGATAGGCACAAGGATTAAGACGACAACCATGAATCTCTCCTTTTTGGAAAGAGGTAAGAGAGTTTCCATTTGTGTAAGGCAAAGTTGCATTAAATTAGACAGAGTGCATTGTTTTGCTTTCTTGTTGTTTGGAAGTTCAGTTGGGAGAAAGAAGGTGTGAAGGGAGGTTGAGTAGTTAAAGGAACAGATTGTGGCTGGTACTGTTGGCTGGCTCACTCAACACCCATTAATTTTCTTCTACTTTGCTTTCCTCTACCACAGAGGTTGGAAAGCTAAAAAATATCTTTCTCAGATTTCTTAGATTGCTTTTCAGTTTACAATGCAGGCAAGTGGCTTAGGTTCCACCAAACCAATGAAGCAGTGTAAGACTTGGAGGCACTCGTGAACCATCAGTAGCCGTAACCAAGGAGCAAGTGCATTGTGGGAGGTGTCTGAATGCATAGGGTGCTGCAGCAGAGCTTCTCAAGTTGGTTCTCCAGTGAGATCACTCTGAACACAAGGTGGTGACACTGCGGGAATTGCTAGCCCCATTCGTCAGTGTTTGCTGCTCTCCTGGATGAACAATGATGCGCTGTAATGTACGTAAGTGTGCAGCAAGCAAGTATGGTTCTCCAGCACCCATGCAGATTCTGCTAGTGACAGAATTCTGTCTTTTTCAGAATCCCCTTCTGCTTAAACTAACTGGCATGGGTTTTGTCATTTTTGGCGAAACACTAGTTAATACATTATGTCTTCTTGTTCTCAATCCTAGTTTTTCCACTTTATTACAGCCTCTTCTTAAGGAGAAAATATATAGCCAAATGAGTTTGATTCATCACATAAGTCTTATTTGGAAAGCCAAGTAAAATAGACTTCTAAAGTGCATGGGGGCACTTTGTGACAACTATTTTTTTTTCAAGAATCTTTCACCCTCAAGGCTTTAAATTGATATGTAGAGTCAAGACAATTCTAGAGAATTGTAGCTACTGATGATTTGTATGATTCTATTGTAGAAACTAATAAACTATGTTTCCACAATGAAAAATTTGAGTTGTTTCTTCTTTTTTTTTTTTATAGCCTATTGCTCCTAGCTACACACCTGTATAGTATGTTACTACATTGAATACTGTAGGCAATTGTAATGCAATGGTGTATCTAAACATAGAAAAGGTACAGTAAAAATACAATATAAAAGATTTAAAAGTTTTGCTTACCCTGAACAGAGCCTGCAGGACTGGAAGTTGCTGTGGTTGAGTCAGTGAGTGAGTGTGAGTGAATGTCAAGGCCTAGAACATTACTGCACGCTACTGTACACTTTATAAACACCGTACACCTAGGCTACAACAAATTTATTTTTTAAAATGTTCCCTTTTCAATAATAAATTACCCTTAGCTTACTGTAACTTTTTTACTTTATAAACGTTTCAATTTTAACTTTTTGACGCTTTTGTAATAACACTTAGATTAAAACACACATTGTGCAGCTATACAAAAATATTTTTTATATTATTTCATAAACATTTTTCTATATTTTTTTATTTAACTTCTGGGACACATGTGCAGAGCGCTCAGGTTTGTTACATAGACATACATGTGCCATGGCGGTTTGCTGCATGTTTCTTCTTTAATTAGCTAAAGTCTGCTGTGTTGTTTATTACATTTTGAAGGTATTGAATTTATGGATTGCTCAGGGATTTTAGAATTGCTAATTATTCTCAGGATTGTTACTAAAGGTTTTAATTTTCTTAGTTAAAAAAATATAGATTATCTGACTATCCATAATGTCTTTGTGGCTACTTTCAGAATAAGCTAGAATAATGGATATGTGGGGAGTGAAGTTTCTCTCTTTGCTGGAGAAACCAACTGTGTTTCAGTTCCATAATGGATTAGTATCATAATTCATACGGGCTCAGTGCTGAGGCCTACTGAGACCTCAGAAACAAAGACTCACAAGGAAGAGGAAGTAAGTTGGTCTACGTGGGACATGAGCTACTTCCTAAGGGAGTAACAGAAGAGTATGGTCAAATCATTTTGGTTTTGACATCTAAGAATGTCTAATTTGGTAGATGGAGCCTGGAAGCCCTATCAGGTGGTAGGAAATACTTGAAGTTCAGGTGGGTGGTGTGGTCTAGTTAGATTATGGGAAGACCTTAATTACTCTCTAGGATTATTTAGTGAAGGATCTAGCTCTTAAAGGAAGGGAATTATCAGAGACAGTTCAGGGCATAAGGGCCATAACAGATGGGCTGAGGTTAGGGAAGAGTTAAAATATCAGACATAAACAAAAGTTCTGACTGGGGAAGCTGAGGCTGATGCTCACAGGCAGCTATCAGGCCAATTTGACAAGAGGGTGTATGTGCACCCATGTGCAGAGGAGAATGGCAGAGGAGGGGGTGAAGGAGGAGATGAGTAGTGAAGGAAGCTATGATTTGCAAGTTTACCTTCGGCACGTGAGACTCTAAACCTATGGCAGTGAGACAGCCTCTAAACCCCTACTAATTAGTGTAAAGCTGTTGGTTTACTTCTTGCCACAACCACTATTAATTCAGGAACCAACAAAGTGAGTTATAGTAGCAGCATACATGGATCTAGTAAGGGAGGCTATGCAGGCAGTGACTGACAGATGGATAACAGAGGGAGTGGAAGGCACTGTGTTTTTGAAATTGAAAACAATAAAATTAATTTGCATGTCCTCTATGAGTGAGACATTAGCAGTCATTTTTGGGCCAATTTATGTTTGCCATCACATTTTAATCGTGGCAGTTACAGCCAATTTAATTAGTAAGTTTTTGGGAGTCATTTAACATTTCACTGAATGAAAGACCATTCTGAGGGGAAAAGAGGTATCCTCTCTAAATAAGAGTCACAGCTTTGCAAAAGCAAATCAGTTAGTAAACATTCAACAACAGAGAAATTGTTGTTCCATATTTTTAAGTGACAATTTAATTAGGTATTTAAAATGGAAAAATAGAAACACTGTTTGCTATCAAGAGTGGTGATGAATAAGTCGGGCTTAAATTTTGGCATTATCTTTTCTTCCTCCTTCTCAGTAGTTCCTCAGTTCCAATTTGTTATTAAATTTGATCTTTTTTCGCTCTTGTTTTCTCTTTAGTTTTCCCTCCACCATCCCCACTCCCTATTTCCATGGTTGCCATTTTATCCAAAGCTCTCATCACCTGGTTTCTCTTTTTTGTGAAATCATTTCTTTCCCCTACCAATCTACCCTATATAAAGCTGTCAATTTAAGCTTCAAGAACTGTTTTGTTCTTGGTATTCCTTTATTTTAAAAAACAGTCATACTGAAACAGAAGAGTTCCCTGACCCCCTTCGCAGGATATGCAACAGGGGTGTGGCTTGTCTATTTGCCTGCTGAGCACTCAAACCCCTTACATGAGGGGGATCACACAGATGGGCAGGTGCAGGAGCTGGGGCAAGTGCTTTTGGGCTCCAGCCCCATGGTAGCATCTAGGGGTGGATGCCTGTGACTCCCAAAACCCCAGTGGATGTGCCATAGTGCTCTTTTAGCTCTTCCATCACAGACAGCTTAAGTGTTAACCAGCTTAGTGCCCTCTTGGTACCTGGGTTGTTGTCTGGTGTCCAGGAAGCATCAGGTCACACGGACAAATTGAAGCATAGTGAATGCAGGGGATTTTATTGGGTGGTGGAGGTGGCTCTCGGTGGGAGGGATGAGGAGCTAGAAAGAGGACGGAGTGGGAAGATGATCTTCCTCTGGAGTTCGGTTGTCCCATGACCCATCACCTCTCCAACTGTCCCCAGATGAACTTCTCTTGATGTTCAGATGCTTCTTGTCTTCTCTCCTTTGCTGCACCACTCTGCCACTCTGCTGCTCTGCTCTTCCTCTTCTCTTCTGCTTGTCTGCTTGTGGAGCCTGGGGTTTGGGGTCTATATGGGTACAGAATAGGGGAGCGTGGCAGGCCAAAAGGGAACATTTGGGTGCGAAAATAGGAATGTCTGTTCCCGTTTAGGTCCATGGGTTTCCAGGCTTGAGGATGGGGACTTTGCTAGGGAACTACCATCTTCTACCCAGTATTTCCCTGCCTCCTGTCCATATCAATACCTTTCTTTAATTAGTCCCACATTTCTTAGGCTTGTATTTAAGGCCCTCCACAAGTCTGTTCTTTTCCTGTCTCTTTCTGTCTGAGTTGTCTTTGTTGGATTTCAGCCCTTTGTTCAAGGTTTACTCATTGTCTCCTGAAGATGCATATGTATCTTTTCATTTTCTCTGTAATTTGTCCACACCAGTCAACCTACCTAAGAACTTATTCTTTATTCTTCTTGTTCATTTATATACACTTAAGGAGGGTCCTAGTTTAATCTCAGGACGAAGACTCTTAAAATTCAGACAGAAGTTGGATGTTTGTTATAGACTGAGTTGTGTCCCCTGAAAATTCACATGTTGAAATCCTCACCCCCATGACTTCAGAATGTGACCGTATTTGGAGATTGTGTCTTTAAAGATGTGATTAAGTTAAAATGAGATCATTAGGATGGACCCTAATCCACTATGACTGGTGTCCTTATAGGAAGAGGAGATTAGGACACAGGTGCTGAGGGAAGATGATGTGAAGACACAGGAAGAAGACACCATCTGCAAGTCAAGAAGAGAGGCCTCAGAAGAAAGCAACCCTGTTAACACCTTAGTCTCAGACTCTTAATTCCAGGCTGTGAGAAATAAATTTCTGTTTTGTAAGCCACCCAGTCTGTAGTTTCAGCCACAGTAAATGAATCTACTATCCCTTTAGAAAGGCAGTGAGTCTACTCAACTCCAGGGTACACACTCCTGCCACTCCTTCGGCACTTGTGCACAGGGAGAGTGAGGTCTTCACCCCTACTTCCATGCTTAGGGCCTCTCACTAAAACTAAGTGACACCCTGAGTA
The DNA here is from genome assembly GCF_028858775.2 of Pan troglodytes. Taxonomy (NCBI): domain Eukaryota; kingdom Metazoa; phylum Chordata; class Mammalia; order Primates; family Hominidae; genus Pan; species Pan troglodytes. The sequence goes on from NC_072412.2 coordinate 52,589,453, forward strand.
AACTATCTACTTGTCACACTTACCATCTGTCCTGCTCCCTTTTTTCCATTGACTCGATGAATCTTAGATTAAAAAAGAAAAACAAAAAAATTTTCTTTCTCAAACTTCTAAAGCCCAATTCAAGGTACCCCTTGGCCAGTGTGTTTCTGCATGTATTAGTAACACCTGTCACTTACAGGGATTAGGTGCCCCTTCTGCACACTCTCATAATTCCCTGTGAATATCTCTACCATTGTGTTTTACAACACCTTACACCAGAATCCAAGTAAAGCAGGGAAGCTATGAGCAGCCTCAGATTTTACCCTGCATTTGTCATTGAGGCAAATTCATTGCATCCCCTAAATTGATGCAGCTCAACATTACATTAATGATAAGTGGATAATTTACTGTAGATTTGGCAGGGAAATGGAGTGTGAGTGAGGCCAACCTTGCAATGTTCCCATTCTGCATCTCTTCCTCTTTCCTGTTAGGTAACTGATGGCTCCTTACAAATCTCCTCTACTGAATAGAGCAGTAAAACTCTCATTTCTAAGTTGCATGTTCCAGTCAAAAATAAAAGAATGACAACATAAAACTTTGAAGTGCTAATTACTCTTATGTTCACCAAAGAGTGATATTGGGTTATATATAATGAGGAGTACATTAGCTTCAAATAATATGGGATTCCATAAATATCAGGAGAGTAGTTTGTGATAAACATAAAAGAAAAAACATGTTTTTTTATCTGTACTAGTTTCAAGTATGTAGCTAGACTGTCTTCTGCTATATTAAATTGACAGTGTGTTATTTTATGACCCTAAAATATGTATATCCCAAGTTACAAGCTATGTTCAATTCCAGTGAGATTTCTGTTAAGGGAAGACAGAGAATATTGAATGTTTTCTTTTCTTTTCTTTTAAGCTTTGGAAATTAACACCAGTATTAAACCACACAAAGATAGTGAATTGTAGGGGTAAATAAACAAGATACTGGTTGTGTCTCTATGTGTGTGTTCCCTAAATATTTCTGTGGCATTTTCAAACTTTAAAAAATTTTTAATTAGTACTAATGCTTCAAAAAGCACACTGCCTGAAATAATTTGCTTTGATTGTAGATGGATCAAGAAGTTTTCTTTTCCATGTTCAACCTAGAATAGGAGAGCTGATCCTTCTGATCTGAAGAATTATGAGCAATCATAAATATTATGTCTAGGTAAGAGAAAGGAAAATAAATCCCGTAATTAAATCATTACAACACAAATGGTCTTAGTTCTTCTCCTACCTACATTAAGTGTAATTACTCAGCATAGTAACTTCAAGAGACACCTACCACATGGGGCGGGGAACTGCTTAGCAACATATTCATGAGTAATCTATTTTTTTTTTTGGTTTGTGCTTGGAAGGGAATAAAAAGGCAAAAGGACGCCAGGCTGCAGAAAATAGCTGTGAGAGCGGTCTGAAAGATGCTTTATGAATTCTGTAGTTTGTTTAGGGTGGCTAGCTTCTGTAGAATTTAAAATGAGTGCAAAGAGAGAGCCATGGAGTCCCCTAATCTAAGTCATTGCTACCCACAGCATTATTCCCACTTTGGTGATGAATGTTTCAAGAGTCACTTTTTTTAAGGAGACTAGGCAATAGTTTAAAGACTATTACCTCTCAGAAGTTTCCAGCTCTTTGTAACCTGATTTCACAATCTTTATTAGACCCCTATATGATTCCTGGAAAATTATCTCCACCCTCAGGGCTCCCTTTCCCCTCAGGCCATGTTTAAACCATTTGTATAATTATTTAGCGAATTTCTCTGAGGTTTTGCCCTCAAACAATTCTTTTCCTCCCCTTGCTTATTCCTTGTAATTTCTTGAATTCATGTGCAATTGGTATGGGTTCTGCAATGTAAAAATGATATAAACTATGCATTTCATTAATGATCCAGAATAACATCAGTTAAAACATATTGGGGGGACACATATTTGGAGGGCCAGCTGGGGCAGCCAGTTGGTTGATGGTCCATCATACAAAAGCTTTATAGTAATCAGGTCACTCTGGTCCCAGGACAAGTTCTTAGTATATGAACAGGAAAGAGTTGACACATAGACACCCTGCCAAATATAGCTGTAAAAGTGACCTTTGCTGGGATGTCTGTCTGAGCCATGTATTTGTAGGTCTTTGAGTGCTCATGGTGACGACGGTGTGTCTGTCATGTTCCTGGATGTAGGACATGTCTGTTGGTCATTTTAGTACCTCTTTGCAACATTTTGTTTCTGTTTCTGATTCAGAGTTTGCTTCTTGAATGCAATACTGGTCCAGTCATTTCTTAGTAACAGTGAAGGGGTTGATAGATATGTTAACAAGGGCAAGTGACCTAAGTTCTTTAAGCCTCAGTTTTGTTGTCTGTATAATGGGCATTATGATGCCCATATCACAGTCATTTTACATCAACCAGACGTCAATCTCTCTCTCATCCTCAAATCTCTGTCTTTTTCTTCCTCTTTCTGCAATAATTCCATGTAACTCTCTCCTTAATCTATGGGCAGTGCTTTATATGTGCATTATTTGAAGTCAGGGAAAAAGATTATTTTCCAAACCTTCTGAGGCTATTGTTACTCCTACGGTGTGTGGGCCCCTGTCTAAAAGTGATTGGAGTCGCCCCAAATCAATGTGTCAAGCACTATTCTAGGGGCTCAATCTTAATCCTACAAAAGAAATACCTGGCCAGTCATCCAGAGATCTGTTTCTCAGTCCCTCTTCCCTTCAAATGGGATTGGCCAAGATACCCCAGGATGACCCCAAAGGCACAAGTCCAGGGGCTTTTCAGGGTCTGTGGTCATCCTCCCATGAAGGGTAGAAGATTAGAGAGTGCCCTGACTGGGGAAGAAATGATTTGGGGCTTGGAGTGCCCTGCCCAGTGTCTCTGCCTGCCTACTCCAGACACCAAAGATTGACTTCAAAAATTTTAAGAGGCCAGGCACCGTGGCTTATGCCTCTAATCCCAGCGCTTTGGGAGGCTGAGGTGGGTGCATCACTTGAGGTCAGGAGTTCGAAACCAGCCTGGCCAACATGATGAAATACTGTCTATACTAAAATACAATAAATAAAGTAGCCGGGCATGGTGGTGGGTACCTGTAATCCCAGCTACTTGGGAGGCTGAGGCAGGAGAATTGCTTGAACCCAGGGGGAGGAGGTTGCAGTGAGCCGAGATCACGCCACTGTACTCTAGCCTGGGCGACAGAATGAGACTCCGTCTCAAAAAAAAAAAAAAAAAAAAATAGACACTATAAATTGTGGGAATTTCTAATTTATGAGCCCTGGGGAAGGAGCCTCTTCTGCCATAGCTGAAGGGCAATTCTATACTGTCTGAATCTGAATCTATGGTAATTTTTAGATTTAAAAATTCTAGCCGTCTGCTTCCATTAGGAATTCAAAAAGCTCCCTGACTGAGGACTGTGCACTTTCAATCTGAACTCTCTCTATTCATTAACTGTACATCTGATATAAGTTACATGACAGGTGCTAGGAAATGATCCAAACCTGTACAAATTCATGAAATCCCAGAGAGAGGAAGTAAATGGAATTTCTTCATAACTAACGTAAGACTCAAACAAAGCCTTCTCTGTCCTACAAGGTTTTCCAACTTAGGAAATATATGAGTTTAACAATAGAAGTTCTTGGATTTGTCATGTCAGATCCTCCATGACTTAAATTGTCAACAAGAGGTTTTATGGGGACATTTCTACAGGTACATAAAGCATCAGGCTATTTACAACATAAACAGATGCTGGCACCATCTGTTGGTTGATTGCTTATCACTCACAGAATGACCTGCTCTTTTTTTTCCTCTCTCTCAGTCATTTACTTTTCTGAAATTATCAACCAAAAATTAAAAGAAAAACAACAATATGGCTTGATTAGGTATTTTCCTATTATTCTTTTACCTCTTTCTTTAGGAACTTATGTTTCTTCTCATTTTGCTTTCTATCTTTTCCTCTTCCTTATTCTTGGTGAAATTGGCCATCCATGTTTTTCTATTTATCTGTCTATCAATCAATCAGTTATCTATCCATCTATACTTGAAATAGATTTAAGGGGCCTAAATGCTGTTTTGTTACATGGATATACTGTGCAGTAGTGAAGTCTGCGCTTTTAGAGTAACCATCACCCAAATAATGTACATTGTACCATTAAGTAATTTCTTATCCCTCACTTCCCTACTGCCTTCCCACTCTTCCTAGCACCCAATGTCTATTATTCCACTCTCTGGGTCCATGGGTACACATTGTTTATCTCCCACTTATAAGTGAGAACATGCGGTATTTGAGTTTCTGTTTCTGAGTTATTTAACTTAACATAATTGGCCAGCCATAATGAGAATTTATAACATTTTAGGGTATTTGCTGTTTCCCCAAGTGTCAGCTCTCTTTATACTGGTGAATTGAAATACTATCATCTTAACCTTCAACCCGTTAAAAAGCCCACAAAATCATTATTTCTATATATAGTGGGGTTGATTTTTGGCTTCCTTGGATTTTGGCTTTTACCTCAAAATTCTCTCTGATTTGGTGTTTTTGGAGTTGAGGCAGAAGTCTCAATTCCAACATGGCTTACAAAGGTTGGCAATGAGACTGAATGACAATATTAAGATATTTGTATAATAAAGTTTATAAAGATCCTCCAATAATAAAATGCCAGCAACATAAAATTTTCCTAAATCTGAATGTTAAAGTCCCACATCAAATTCTTATTCCTTTGTGAGTTAAAAAGTCTAAAATCTATTTTTGAAAAATCATTCTTATAAAGGTCTTATTCTTCCCAGCCTACCACGGAAGTTCCTGAATATCCGGGGAGAGGCAATTTCTTCTGTATCTCCATCCTAATGATGTGCCTGCTTGGCATTGGTCTGGTTCCTTCAGGACCTCAGAAGCTGTATTGGTTCAATGAATGCTAAATATCCCAGGAGCCTGATCTTTTAAGAGTTCAAAGAGTTCGTGGGACACATATGGTTAGCCCAGCACTGATTATACCCATGAAATTAAGAAGCTTGTCCCTTGTCCCTAAAGCAGTTGTCCCAGGTGTTAGTGTGATCTCAGGACCTAGTACTTAGTCTTATCCAAGACTATAGGAGAAGTTCAACAGTGCAGCAAGAAGGAGGAGCTCCCACCTCAGGATGTGTCCGTGTTTTCCAGTTGTCTGCCAGTTGCCGGTTGTCTGACCTGTGAATAGAAGCTCAACTGAGAGTACTCTCCAGTCTTCCAACTAGCTGTTTGCCTGAAGCTGATAATGGATGATGATAGTAACTCAGATAAAGCTCCCAATAAATCTTCATTATCCTCATATCATTTGTTAATGTCTTGATGTGTGCCAGGAGCTTCTCTGAGTGCCTTACGTATGCAAAGTTGTGTAATAATTATCATTACCCCAATACATAGCACCTTTCTTCTCAAACAATTTTAAGGAATTTGAGAAATAAAACCAAAGGTAAAGATTAAGCCCAAAATATCATCTTTATTGAAAAAAAAAGAGACTAGTTTAGAGGAATGAACCTTAGTATAAAAATTGAGTGGACCTCCTTCCTGAATTCTGGAATTGGGCTGACACAGCAACCCAGTTCCAGGGGTGTGGCATGAGGCAGACCTCTTCCCTTTGGGCAAGTACTTGCAAATTAAAGCTTGGAGGATGTGTCAAGCACTTGTGTTCCCTAGAGGAGGGGATTATGGGATGGAGCTGAGTCAAGCGTGTCCTGCTCTTCTGAAATTAACCTAGTCACACTGATGGCTTCACTCCCTGAGGTGAAGTAAGGAAATGGAGTTATGCTAATTGAGCTCTCTTTATAAGACAGATGCATCAGGAATGGGCATGAAACATTCTCCATAGTATGATAAGTAAAAATTTTGGAAGTTTTTCTTTTATAATGCTTTTGTTTTGAATTATGTAAGTAATGTGGGCAATCATTGTGAAGTCTTATTGAGGGTCTTTTAGCAAGACAGTGACATGATGACTTCTCTTAGAAAGGTAATTTTGGCAGCTGTGGTGAAGATTTGAAAGGAGACACTGGAGCTGGAACAGCAATTTCAGAGTCTCTGAGAGGCCAGGTGTAATGGTTCACACTTGTAATCCCAGCACTTTGGGAGGTCAAGGTGGGAGGATTGCTTGTGGCTAGGAGCTTAAGGCTACCCTGAGCAACAGAGCAGCAAGACCCCGTCTCTACCAAAAAAAAAAAAAAAAAAAATTTCTGGACATGATGGCATGCCTGTGGTCCCAGCTAATTGGGAAGCTGAGTGGGAGGATCTTGAGCTGAAGAGTTCATGTTGCAGTGAGCTATGATTATGCCACTGTACTCCAGCCTGACTCTGTCTCAAAAAAAAAAAAAAAAGAAAGAAGGAAAAGAAAAGAACAAAGAATGTTGCATGAAAGATATGAGTAGGACAGTGGCCGTTGGGAGAATGAGAATACAGATGTGAGAATTTTTATACCACTGAGAGTGCTAACTTGGCAGTAATAATCAGTTGTAGTAGAGAACTACTAATGGGATAGGCCAAAGTGGTTCTGAGATTTAGGACAGACATTAGGAGCGTGTATGCTTTGGTCCCAGAACCATAATATTCTCTTACGTGAAGACTCACTTTTAGTGAAGATAGAAATTATCCCTGTGAGGGGTGGGGTGGGGTTGTCTTGTTTTTATTCTATAGATGGGAAAACTGAACCATACTATAGTTGCCTTTTCTGTTAAAATTCACAGTTGGATTCTAGCACTATTATGTAGAGTTTATCCAGTGCTTTCTCATTTTTCTAGAGTATTTTCTACACAGAAGGGGACATGTTGCCTGCATTAAAATATTTCACTCTACTGGTTAAGTTGCTTTCATTGGAGGAGGTAGGGCTAGGATTTAATGTGGAAAAACCTGACTCATAGCCAACTGTATGCATAGACCTTGCTCAAACTTCTTCCTAGGAATCATCCCTTTTTATTAAGCCCAAAAGTGACTCAGAGACCCTTGGTGGTTACAGGAAAAAATACTTTAAATTTAGGAAAAATGAAATAGGATGATCCTCCCAACTCTAACTATGGCATCTCCTCTCCTCCCCTCTGCCCAGCCATTCTGGGATTTTCCACTGAAGAAAAGAAGCAGGGAGAAGAGTAGTCTAAAGTCATCTATAGTGTAACAGAAGTGAATTCATTCATTCATTCATTCACTCATTCATTCACCAAATAGGTGCCTTCTATGTATCAGACAGTGCTTTAGACATTGGGATGTATCAATGATCAAAACAAAGCTCCCCATTCTGATAAAACTTATGTTCTAGTAGGGAGAAACAGCAGGTTGCTAAGAATGGTTCTTGATTTATGCAAAAAGCCACAATCTGCAAACCTTGTCTTAAATTGTTTTTAAGATTAAAAATGAAAAAGTGGAATATTAATTTTTAAAATTACTTTTATTTTCATTTAAGATGGGGGTCTCACTGTGTTTGTGGCCAAGCCTGGTCTTGAACTCCTGAAGGGCTCAAGCGATTCTCCTGCCTCAGCCTCCGAAGTAGTTGGGATTACATGCATGCACCACTGTGCCCAGGCTAACACTAATATTGAAGAACATTATTCTTTTAGATTGATCCCTTTAAATTGTAAGGTGACATTATCTTTTAGCCACCTAGGGGGACACATCCTTTTAGAAAATTCTTGTGTTTTGTTACAAACATATCCCCAGCAGTAACTTCGGAGAGAAAAGATGGTGAGAGAAGTATTTCCTCTTTTTTACCCTGTGGCTTTTATCCCTCCTCAGGAGATAAAACTAAATAATAAATGCCAGATAGTGGATACAATTCTAATAGTTTTGTTGTTTTTGTCACTGCTCTGAGTTACAGAAGATCACAGTGCTTTTCTGGACCATCTAAATTCCAGCACCTAAACTTTTATAGTGCAAAGTCTCTAGATTTCAATCACAGATGTGAAATGTTTTCAGTCCTGCTCTTCAGTTAAACTCTCAGAAACACAGACAGTTCCTGACTTAAAATGGCTCAATTTATGGTTTTTTGACTTTACAGTGATACTCATAAAACCATCCTGTTTTTCATTTTCAGCATGGTATTCAATAAACTACATAAGATATTCAATACTTTATTATAAGATAGGCTTTGTGTTAGATGATTTAGTCCAACTGTAGGCTAACGTAAGTATTCTGAGCACTTTTAAGGTAGGTTAGGCTAAGCTGTAGTGTTCAGGAGGTTGGATGATTTTCATATATTTCCAAATTACAAAATTTTCAACTTAGAATGGGATTATTGGAGCGTAACCTCATTGTAAGTTGAGGAACATCTGTAATGAAAGATGGGCAGGTGCAGGTAGGACAGCATCTGGAATTCTTGCTTTTCTTGTTAGTTCTCTCCTATACGTGGATGGAGATAGTCAAAAGAAGTGTTCAGGTACTGCCGCATTAGTTAACCAATGAAACTAACTTATCTTGCAGAATTTGACGTTAATTATAAGCTAGTTAAGGCTTATTGGAGGTCTCTTTTAACAGGAGCTTGGTGTTATCTTTTTGGTCTGCACTATCCATTCAATTTGCCTATTTGCCTGAAGGTGGGGATAGGGGATGATGGTAATAACTCTGATAAGGCTCCTGATAAGTCATCCTTAATATCACGATAGCCCTGATTGAATCCTTAATGCATACCAGGGACTTTTCTGAGAGCCTTACATATACAAACTTGAGTAATAAATATTACCTCTCTTTTAAAGATGAGAAAATGTAACAATAGTTAAACAAATTATTAAAGATCACCAAATTAAAAGCTGAAGGAGCCAGGATTTTTGGACATGGGGTCTAGGTACAGAGTCCATTCTCCTAACATCTATATTACATGGCAACTTGCTGAAAATTCAAAATCAGTATTAGAAATTATAATATTTTTAAATATATAAATTGGTAGTGTAGTGGGGACACAAATTTGTTCACATTTCACTCAAATTTTCAGAGGAGTAGTTTATTTTTTAATTAACAGATCTTCTGCCTTTTGTAGTGAGAAATATTTTTAGTTTGATATACTTAGAAGGATGCAATAATTTAAATAGTATCTTTTCTTATATTAACAGTTTGGAAAAAAACTGATAATCTCAGAATCTTCTTTCTTTCCCTGCTTCTTTCAAGGCATCTGGGGATATGGGTAAGGGATATAGTTTAAGAAATCTCATGACGGACTTATTTCTGTTCTGGTGAACAAACTTGCAATAGACTTTTGCTTTCACCCTAAAAAAAACAAAACAATCTGAATAAGTTACATAATTATAATTTAAAAATATTAAAAAGCCAAGGGCACAAAGAAACCTAAATAAATTGGACTTCAGAAAGTGGCAAACCCTTCATGAGAAAGAATCGATTCATCCTGACTGAGACAGAGGGAGGAGGAGGAGGGATCTGCCATACAGAAGATAAGAAAAAACAGACTAATTTTAACAAAATTTTAACAGCTGTGTGTGGGCTGGTGTGACAGATTAGAATCCAGAAAAGCCCCAGATTCAGATGAGACTGAACTACCGCCCCCTCCAACCCCACTCTTTCTCATTGGTCTTCACTGAGTGCTGTGAGTAGGTCCTCAAAACTGGGGACAGGGAGAGTTGAAAACAATACTGTGAGGTACATCAGAATTTCAGGGAATCTGCAGAATGACCATAAAGAAGGCAACACCTAGGTACATCATAGACCAACTGCTAGAAACCAAACATAAAATGCAGATTTTAAAAGCAGCTATGAGGGAGAAAATACTTTGCATACAGAGGAATAATTGCTAGTGACCAGAAAGAACACACATCAAAAGAAAAATTATACCTTTTACATACTGAAAAAACATCCTCTGTCAGCCTAAAATATTATATTCAGTGAAGTAATATTCAAATATGAAACTTAAAGTATTCATAGACAGGCAAAAGCTGAAAGAATTCATCTCTAGCACACCTGCATTATAAAAAGTGCAAAAGAACTATTTCAGACTGATGGGAAATGATTTCACATGGACAAGTTGGAATCCCAGATCTGCAGGAAGGAATGAAAAGAACCAGAAAAAGTAAATACCTGGGTAATATAATGAAACTATGTTTTAATAACTCCCTTTTATATACATACACAAATAAGTTTATTTTAAAAACTATTATTTAGGAAAAATAGGGTATTGAGGAGTTTATAACATATATAGAAGTAAAACATAAAACAAGATAGCACGAAGTGTGACAGAAGATAAATGGAATACTGTTGTAAGGTTACATTTTATATAAAGTTATATAATTTATTTGCAGGAAGACTATATAATTAAATTCTTATCTAAACATTATTATTTGAAATTAGACTATATAAATAGGCTGTAATATCCAGAACGAATTTGTAAGATGCCATGAAAGAAGTGCTTAGAGGGCAAGTTATAGCAATTAAATATTTATTTTGGAAACTCCATAAGACTAAAGCCTAAGATCAATGGTCTAAGCTTCTACCTTAAGAAATTAAAAACAACGGGCAAACTAAACCCACGCTAAATTCAAATGAAACAAAAAAAATAAGAGCAAAAATCAATGAAATAGAAAAGAGACAAACAATAGAGAAAACCTACATAGTCAAAGTTGAATATTAAAGATTAGTAAAATTAACAAAACTGGAAAAAATAAAGCATAAGAAAAATACAAATTATCAATATTAAAACTGAAAGAGATATTACTACAGATTTTACTAATGTTAAAAAAGAGAATATTTTGAGCAACTTTGTACCAATAAATTTGACAACGTAGATTAAAAAGGACAAATTCTTAAAAAACATGAATTACCAAAAACTGTCAAAAGAATAAATAGAAAAATCTTCAAAATTTCTGTATCATTTAAGAAATTAAATGTGTAATCAATAACCATTCTACAAAGAAAACTCCGGGCTCAGATGGTATTATTAGTGAATTCTATCCAACTGTGAATGAAGAAACATGCTAATGAGAAAATAAGTAGAAGAAAACACTTCCCAACTCATTTTGCAAAACAAGCATAATGCAGATAATAAAAATCTGTCAAAAACAATATACCAAAAAAAGAAACCAATATCTTGCATGAATATACACAAATATCTTTAACAAAATATTAGCAAATTAAATCTAACAGTATTTTTAAAATACAGTAAATAATAATCAAATGGGTTGATTCCAAGAAAGCAAGGCTGATTTTACATTAAAAAAGAAGTCAATGTAAATACCACATTAAAAGAATAAATGAGAAAAATAATAGTTATCTCAACAGATGCAGCAAAAGCATTTGACAAAATTCAATACCTCTGAGCACACTGGGAATTGAAAAAAATTTCTGCAATCTGATAAAGGGCATCCACAAAACAAAATAAAACAAAAGCACTAAAACCTAACATCACACTTAATTGACAGAACACTAAATTCATTCTTGTGTCTAAGCACAGACAAGAGTGTCAGCTTTCCCCATTTAACATTATATTGCAGGCAAGAAAAATAAAAAGTGTAAAGATTGGAAAAGATAAAGTAGGGGACATAATTGCATACATAGAAAACGCTATGGGATTAAATCCTCTAAAACTCTGCTAGAACTAATTAGTAAATTTAGCACAGTGAACATGTTAAACTTTTTTATTCATGGGAAGCATGTGTACATAGTAAACACTATGAATGAACAAAAATCCTATTAGAACTAATAAGTGAATGTTAGCAGAGTCATAAAATACAAGGTTAATATGGAAAAAATCAATTTGAAAATGACAATAATACAATTCACAATAGTACCCAAAGATATTAAATAGCTAGGAATATATTTATGACAGATGTGTAAGGCCTTCACATGGTACTTAGAAAACACTGCTTCAGCAGGCCGGACACAGTGGCTGACACCTGTAATCCCAGCACTTTGGGAGGCCAAGATGGGTAGATCATCTGAGGTCAGGAGTTCGAGACCAGCCTGGGTAACATGGTGAAATCCCGTCTCTACTAAAAATGCAAAAATTATCCAGGCATGATGGCCTGTGTCTCTAATCCCAGCTACTCGTAGGAGGCTGAGGCGGGAGAATTGCTTAAACCCGGGAGGAGGAGGTTGCAGTGAGCTGAGACTGTGCCACTTCACTCCAGCCTGGGTGACAGAGCAAGACTCTGTCTCAAAAACAAAACAAACAAACACTGCTGAGAAAAATAAGTACAAAATAAATGGAAAACTATTCCATATTTATAAATTGAGTTGACTCAATATTATTCAAACATCCATTCTTCCTAAGCTAATGTATAGATTCAATGCAATCCCTTTCAGAATTCTAACAGTATTTTTCTGAGTCTTGTAAAATGTGACTTTAAAGTTTATACAAAAATACAAAGAACATAGAATACCAACACAATTTTGAATAAAGAACAAAATTGAAGGGCTTACACCATTTGATGTCACAACCTACTATATAGTAATCAAGTCAATGCAGAGCTGGGCTCAGGGTAGTTAGTATACCAATGAAATAGAATAGAAACTCCAGAACTAGGCCGACACATATGCAGTCAATTAATTCTTCATATGAAGTCGATTGATTCTTTATCAAAGTGCCCCATTCAATGGTGAAAGAAAAATCATTTCAATAAATGTTGCTGAAACAACTGAACATCTGCATAGAAAAAAATCGCCTTCTATTTTATTCCACACATAAAAATTATGATAGACCTAAACACAATCCTCTAATCATAAAACTTCTAGAAGAAAGTATAGGAGAATATCTTTGCAACTTTGGGGTAGGGAGAAATTGCTTGGATTGGAAGCAAAAAGCACTAAGCATATTTTAAAATTTGATAAATTCTATCAAACACCCCCAGACTCTAGGGGAAGCCACTTCCGGGTTCTTCTCTGCCACCCCCTACTCTGCATCATGTGAACTGCAGTAACTTATTCTCAAACGCTTTAAACACAGAGATCCTCTCAGCAGCTGTGGGCCTGCCTATTGTCCCTGCCTACCATGGAGTGGGGTGAACAGGCACTGCCTACCAAGGGCAAGTCGAAAGCTCTGAGGGAGAGAAAGAGAGGAGCAGGAGAGAATGGAGAGGGAGAGACTATAAATTTGGAAAATACAGAAAAAGATGAAACTTTCATTAAAATGATGCTATTATGAAAATGAACAGAAAAGCCACAGACTAAGAAAATTTTGGAGCACACATCTGATGAAGGACTTGATTCCAGAATCTATAATAAACTATTACAAAGTGCCCCAAAGAGATGAACATTCCAGTTAAAAATGGGAAAAATGCTTGAGCAGATACTTCACAAAAGGAATATATGAATGGCCCATAAACACGAAAAAAGGTAAGACATACAGTTATCAGGGAATGCAAATTAAAATCACAATAAGAAACCATTGCACACATATTAGAATGGTTACAATAAAAAAAGACCAAGTGGTGAAGATGAAGAGTAACTAGTATGTAAAATGGTATAGGCACTGTGAAAAACTATGTTTATGAACTCAGCAATTCCAGTCTTAGGTATTTAAGAGAATGAATACATGTGTTCACAAAAGACTTGTACAATAATGTTTATAGCAGTTTTATTCATAACCTCAAATCAGAAACCACGTGCATGTCTATCAGCAGGAGAATGGGTAACTAAACTATGGTCTCTTTACACAATGGAATACTCCTCAGTAATGAAATGAATTACTGAAACACACAATATCATGGATGAACCTTAAAAACATTGTTAAGCAAAAACAGACCCCACTCATAAATACTGTTATGATTCCCATTTATATGAGATACAAAATTAGACAAAATATTAATCTATTGTGATAGAAAATAGAAAGTGGTTTATGGAAGGTGGGTGCAGGAATTGACTGGAAGAGGGACACAGGATAACTTTTTGGGATGTTGTAAATACTTTTGTTTCAGGTAGTTGATGTATAGGTATATACAATACTTAAAAGTTATCAAACAGAATACCTAAGATCTATGCAATTTACCTTTGGTTAATTAAACTTCAATTAGAGAAAGATATATGAAAAGGAAAAGAATCATCTCAATGGATGATCACATAGGGTATGGTAGGAAAGAAAGGAAAAACCATAGAAAATAGATGATATGGAAGAGAAAGGTTATTGCAAGGGAAGAAAGGATAAGATGAAGTTTTAAAATTTAAATCTTATTTTCTAATTTTCTAGGTTTCATTAAAATTGTAGTATGAATACATTTTCTGGAAATTCTAGTCCACAGGTTGACCACTGTCTCCTCCTCATCTTTCCTTTATTCGCTATGATGGGTGTAGCTCACAGAACAGTGGTAGGGGTGCCAACTTCTGGGGCCAAATCTATTTCCAAATTCAAACACCAAAAATGTTTGTGAATTGAGACTGTTTTGTGATTCATCCAACTTCAATTTTACCAATTCCATCAAGGGAAATATTAGTTCATTCTGGATGTAGGTTTGAGTTTCTGTTGGGGGCTAATTTACTTACAGAATGAATATACTTTGCTCCTTATCTTGCACATGCATAGTCTGCGATAATGTAAAGTTGTAGGATAGGAACTGAAGCCATAGCTGGAAAAAAAAAAAAACAGATTGGTTCATTATATAGCTCATTTAAACTTTAAAAGGGCAAATAAAAAATACCGTATCAGCGGAAGGAGATGGGGAGGAGAAAGATGAAGAGGAGGATGGAAGAAAAGGCAAAAGAAAGGGAGAAAGGAAAGAAAGAAGGAAGAGATGGAGAAAGAGAAGGAAACAAAAGAAGCGTCCTGGTAGGTGGATGGTGATGGAGTCCTTGTGTTCCCAGACCAAACTGAGGGTCAGGCTGCTATTTCTTTTGGCCCAATAATAAGATGCAGATGAACAGGGGAGGAAGACAGTTTTTATTTCTGCAACCGGTTACAGGGAGAAGGCCTGGAAATTATCACCAGACCAACTCAAAATTACAAAGTTTTCCAGTTTTCTAACCTATATGTCTACATGTAAGCGTGCATTCATCTAAAGACATAAGTGATTAACTTCTTTTAATCTGTAACTAAAGTGTGAGTCCTGAAGACCTTCCTCTGGGGCTTCAGTAAATTTACTAAATCTAAATGGTCTCAGTTGCTGGGGTGATTAGCCTTATCTTGTCTCTTGCTAGATCATGAAGGTTTGGGAAGTTCCTTCAGACCCCCAGTAAACTTGTTTGTGGAGGCCTGGGAAGTTTCTTCAGGCCCCCAATAAAACTTGTTTAATCCTAAATGGGTCCTGTTAAGAATTCCTTCATTATTTTGTCATGCTTTAAGGCCCAGGAAAGGCCTAGGCAAAGTTCTTGGTGGGCTTTTGTTATATCCCAGACTTTGTATAAGGGCTTTGACTTTCAATATTTAACTTAACCACTCAGTTAAGTTAACTGAAACAGTTGTTATGGAGGCCTGTGTTAGTGAGACCTGGCCTGCCACACTTGAACTGACACGATGTCCTCTGGATCTTTACTGGACTCTTCAGATGAATGCCAGATCTGGGCTTATCTTGAATTGGTGACCTTTGGACACTGGTTCTACTTGGCTTTGTAGTGGTGTGACTCTGCAAAGCACGTTTTTCTTTTTTTAATAGGGGCACTAGAAGAAGACTGGAAGGCAGGAGAAGGGACTTACTCTTTCCTGCTTGTCTCGTGTCCTTGCCACAGTGCCCCAGGACTGGCCTCTAAACTGAGCAGTGGTAGGTAGTTCTGGTTGTGAGTTTCTTTCCACACTTCCAGAACCAGCCGTATCAGCACCACTTCCCCGAGGTCAGGATCCTAGCTCCTGAGTTCCTCTCTGAGTTTCTAGTTCTAATCACTCCAGAGTTTCCCCTTTATTCTCCCAGCCCTATGGGGGCAGCTGCTTCCCACAGTTAATATCTTTGTGTGGCCTCTGTGTTTGTTCCCCCTTTGCCTTCTTAGATCTTTAATACCCATTCAGCCAACTCATCTCTGTTAATATCTCTCTGTTTTAACAATGGTATAGTTTATCTTCCTGACTTGATCTGGCTGAAAATTTGCATATACGTAAAAGCATTAGAGAAAATCACATTCATAGATTTGAAAATGTGAAAATCATTTTAATATAGTAAAGCTATAGATGAAATTTGATTTACCAGAGTTCCTTTTGGTGACAGCATTTTGGGGAAAGAAATATACTCTAAAGTCTATTTGGCATGATAGGTTAAGTCCTGAAGCAAATTTTGATGCTGTAGTTTGCTGATAAACTTTATTTTAATAAAGATCACTGCTGTTGATGAGAAGTCATTTTGTTCGATGGTGACTCTGATGGATTTGCATGTGCATGAGGAGAATAGTTCTGTATATCAGAGGAGGAAGAAGGGAGGAGTGGCCTTACTAAAGAGTCTTGGGAGGGAAGAGGAAGAAGGAGAAACACCTAGATGGCAACTAGGTGGCAAGTGACCTAGAAGCATAGAAACATCTAATGATAAATTTTGAGCTATTAGTTGAGGGATGTCTGTGTGACATCCTTCCAAATCTTCTCAATGAAATTTCTAATGAAGTATATGTGGCCATCTATTGCTTGTGTTTCAGAGTACTTTTTTGTGAGGAAACATCCAGAGTTAAACTCAACATCTAAATTTGCGGGGAGGCTGAACTGGAGAAAATTGACAACTCAGTTGTTCTAGTCTAGAGCTCTGGCTGAAGCAATGGCCAATGCTTGGACTGTGGATTTAATGACATAGTATTGATCCCAACTCTACCACTTATTAATTGTGTGGGTTGGGATATGTTGCCCAACCTCTGTGAGCCTCATTATTTTTTCTAATCTGTAAGATGGGATAATAATAATAATAATACCAATTTCATATGGTAGCTGTGTCACATAAAAGAAATGCATGTACCATAAAGTGCTTGTTATAGTGCCTGACATATAATAAGTGCTCAAAAATATTATTCTGTATATAGTATTTTGAGCCCAACTTAAATGTCATTTCTTCAGTAAAGCCTTCTGTCACCTCCCTTCCCCAGTCTCTGATCAGAATACTTGAGTCTTTGATTCATTCACTATCTATTACAGATCTTCGTCACACTAAATTATAATTGCTGTTTATCTAACTGTTTTTCCTATAGACCCTGAGCCTCCTGTGGTCAAAATTCATGTATTTGTTTCCTTAACACCTACAATTAGTTCCTGTAATATAATGGAAAGGCTAAAGACTGTTTAGTGAGTGGGTGAATTTTGAAGATTTGTTTCCTAGGAAAGTTTCTGAAAAAATAACCTTTACATAGTCAAAGACTTGTTGATGACATCACACAGAAAGTAAGGAACCTCTTCTCCTTTAGTGAGGAGTAGCATGGATGTGCTCCACTGCTTTACATTCCCTCCCAAATTCAGGGTAAGATGAGGAAATCTGGGAAGCTTCACGAAGCACGTGGCTATTGAAATAATTGCTACAAGATGAGAACTCTGATATCAGCATGGATACATATGGAATTCCAGGCAGTGACAACATTTAAGGCATGGAAAGGTAAAATTAGATGAGGTAGGTTGAAGATTGATAAGTAAATGGCTGTGATGGGATGTGATATGGTTTGGCTCTGTGTCCCCACCCAAATCTCACATTGAATTGTAATAATCAATGTCAAGGGTGGACCAGGTTGAAGTAATTGAGTCATCGGGGCAGTTTCCCCCGTGCTGTTCTTGTGATAGTGAGTGAGTTCTCACAATATCTGATGGTTTTATAAACGCCTGGCATTTCCCCTGCTGGCACTCATTCTCTCTCCTGCCGTCCTGTGAAAAGGTGCCTTCTGCCATGATTGTAAGTTTCCTGTGGCCTCCCTAGCCATGTGGAACTGTGAGTCAATTAAACTTCTTTTGTTATAAATTACCCATTCATGGGTATTTCTTCATAGAACTGTGAGAACAGACTAATACAGAGTGACAGTGCGGAAGTGTCATTATCATGGAAGATAGTGCTAGGAGTATAAGGAGGCACCATATTCTGGAAAATTTTGAATGCCCATCCAAGATGTTTGAATTTTATTTTCCATGTTTCAGGGAGTTGCTGATTGCTTTTCAACAGGTCCATGCCATGATATGAAGTGTTTCAAAAAGACCACGTTGGGAGCAGTGTGTGGAATTGATCAGAAAACGGACAGAAAGAAAGGAGTTCATTCTCTGCCACAGGGGATAAGGAAGGAGGGCAGGAGCTGAAGCAGTAGCAAGGAGAGTGGAAAGGCCAGGGTGCATGCCTTCAAAACTAAAGAGGTTGAGATGGCAGGATTTGGAGGGGTTACAGAGAGGTACAAAGTGAAGATGACAGATTTTGGGTATGAGAAACTGGGAGGAGGATGGCACTTTGAGTAATAATAGGGAACACAGAAGGAAAAATAAAGAGGAGAGTAGCTTTTCCTTCGGATATATTGCTCTTGTGCCATCAGTCATATACATACATGGTGAGGTCTTGCAAATTGTGGAAATGATTGAGTGTTAATCTGGCCATTTCACTTGGAGAACATGTACACTGATGGTTGAAACTGTGAGAATGGGTGACTGAAAATGGTGATGTTGGAACTTTTGTAAATAAAATCGAAAGTTTTTTAATTAGATGAGAAAGCATGGAGAAATTTCTTGGGAAGAATTATTTCTGGATGACATCATCAGTGGGTTTTTTTTTCCTGTAAGATGGAAGGAAAGGTTGGTTGGTTCAATTTCCTGTGCATATTGAGACATAGTTTTCATTTTTCTATCCTGTCCATGCAATAAAAGTTTTCATTAAGTAGCATTACTATCATCTTGATATTAAGTAGGAGAGAAGAGAAAGATACTTGTATTTGTTTTGGGATTTGAGAGAGAAAAAAGATATTGTAGAAAAACTGGGATTGGAGGGAATGTCTTAGAGGATGAGCCAGAACTACCTCTAAGTATTTATCAAAATAACTGTCAAACATAATTCTTTATTATTATTATTATTATTATACTTTAAGTTTTAGGGTACATGTGCACAATGTGCAGGTTAGTTACATATGTATACATGTGCCGTGTTGGTGTGCTGCACCCATTAACTCGTCATTTAGCATTAGTTATATCTCCTAATGCTATCCCTCCCCCCTCCCCCCAATCCACAACAGTCCCCAGAGTGTGATGTTCCCCTTCCTGTGTCCATGTGTTCTCATTGTTCAATTCCCATCTGTGAGTGAGAACATGTGGTGTTTGGTTTTTTGTCCTTGCGGCAGTTTACTGAGAATGATGATTTCCAATTTCATCCATGTCCCTACAAAGGACATGAACTCATCATTTTTTATGGCTGCATAGTATTCTATGGTGTATATGTGCCACATTTTCTTAATCCAGTCTATCATTGTTGGACATTTGGGTTGGTTCCAAATCTTTGCTATTGTGAATAGTGCTGCAATAAACATATGTGTGCATGTGTCTTTATAGCAGCATGATTTATAATCCTTTGGGTATATACCCAGTAATGGGATGGCTGGGTCAAACGGTATTTCTAGTTCTAGATCCCTGAGGAATCGCCACACTGACTTTCACAATGGTTGAACGAGTTTACAGTCCCACCAACAGTGTAAAAGTGTTCCTATTTCTCCACATCCTCTCCAGCACCTGTTGTTTCCTGACTTTTTAATGATTGCCATTCTAACTGGTGTGAGATGGTATCTCATTGTGGTTTTGATTTGCATTTCTCTGATAGCCAGTGATGATGAGCAATTTTTCATGTGTCTGTTGGCTGCATAAATGTCTTCTTTTGAGAAGTGTCTGTTCATATTCTTTGCCCACTTTTTGATGGGGTTGTTTGTTTTTTCCTTGTAAATTTGTTTGAGTTCATTGTAGATTCTGGGTATTAGCCCTTTGTCAGATGAGTAGGTTGCAAAAATTTTCTCCCATTGCGTAGGTTGCCTGTTCACTCTGATGGTAGTTTGTTTTGCTGTGCAGAAGCTCTTTAGTTTAATTAGATCCCATTTGTCAATTTTGGCTTTTGTTGCCATTGCTTTTGGTGTTTTAGACATGAAGTCCTTGCCCATGCCTATGTCCTGAATGGTAATGCCTAGGTTTTCTTCTAGGGTTTTTATGGTTTTAGGTCTAACATTTAAGTCTTTAATCCATCTTGAATTAATTTTTGTATAAGATGTAAGGAAGGGATCTAGTTTCAGTTTTCTACATATGGCTAGCCAGTTTTCCCAGCACCACTTATTAAATAGGGAATCCTTTCCCCATTGCTTGTTTTTCTCAGGTTTGTCAAAGATCAGATAGTTGTAGATATGCGGCATTATTTCTGAGGGCTCTGTTCTGTTCCATTGGTCTGTATCTCTGTTTTGGTACCAGTACCATGCTGTTTTGGTTACTGTAGCCTTGTAGTATAGTTTGAAGTCAGGTAGTGTGATGCCTCCAGCTTTGTTCTTTTGGCTTAGGATTGACTTGGCGATGCGGGCTCTTTTTTGGTTCCATATGAACTTTAAAGTAGTTTTTCCAATTCTGTGAAGAAAGTCATTGGTAGCTTGATGGGGATGGCATTGAATCTGTAAATTACCTTGGGCAGTATGGCCATTTTCATGATATTGATTCTTCCTACCCATGAGCATGGAATGTTCTTCCATTTGTTTGTATCCTCTTTTATTTCATTGAGCAGTGGTTTGTAGTTCTCCTTGAAGAGGTCCTTCACGTCCCTTGTCAGTTGAATTCCTAGGTATTTTATTCTCTTTGAAGCAATTGTGAATGGGAGTTCACTCATGATTTGGCTCTCTGTTTGTCTGTTATTGGTGTATAAGAATGCTTGTGATTTTCGTACATTGATTTTGTATCCTGAGACTTTGCTGAAGTTGCTTATCAGCTTAAGGAGATTTTGGGCTGAGACAATGGGGTTTTCTAGATATACAATCATGTCATCTGCAAACAGGGACAATTTGACTTCCTCTTTTCCTAATTGAATACCCTTTATTTCCTTCTCCTGCCTAATTGCCCTGGCCAGATAATTCTTTAATCCTGTGCAAAACCACCTTGTTTTCCTACAAAATGGCAGGAAAACATTTGTTTTTCTACAAAATGGTCACTGAACCATACTGTTTTCTCCAGGCAAACAATGAGTAAAAATTTGTCATTGTTTTCACTGTTGATGCTGATCCACAGGAGATACTTTGCATGACATTAGCAAGTCCCTGAGTATTTGTATTGGTTTCTTGATTCTTCCACACTCATTGATGTTTTCAAAGCCTGAAGTGCTGGAAGACAGTTGAACAGCTGTTGTCTTCAAAATAATCTTACTGTTGTTCCTTTCACTCTGAGCTCTTGATTTCCTCACATGAATGTTTAAAAGGAAAGAGGTTCCCTTTCCTTCATAATTAAAAATTAGTAGGTATGACAGATACAACCTAAGGTGGCCTCCAATGAGTCATGCTTTTGTATAATTCCCTCCCCTTGAGTACAGATGGAACCTGTGACCTGCTTTTTAACCAATAGAATATGGCAAAGGCGATGGGAGGTCACTCCCATAATTATGTGATATTATGTAAAACTCCACCTAAAGCAGGCTGGAGAACACTTCCTTTGCTGGCCTTGAAGAAGCAAATAGCCATTGTGTGAACTGCCTAAGGGGAGGACCACATTTCAGGGAACTGCAGCTGGCCTCCAGGAGCTAAGGGCCTCAGTCCTACAACCACAAGTAACTGAACCCTTCCAACAAACACAGAAGCCTGGAAGAACAATCAAAAGTTTCAGATGGGAATGTAGCCTGGCTGGCAATTTGATTGTAGCCTTGGAAGACCAGAGGAGAGGATCCAGTTAAGCCATGCCTGGATTCTCAACATACAGAAATTGTGAGATAAAACATGTGTTGTTTAAAGCTGCTAGGTCTATGGTGATTTGTTATGCAGCAATTGAAAACTAATGCAGTAGGAAAAGTACTGGTTTAGTGGTCAAGGCCCCCAGGTAAAATCCTCCAGTGTGTAACCAACTAGAGAATGAATCTGAAATATTTCTGTTATTTTAAAAAATAAGTGAAGTGTCCCATAGCTTATCACTTCGATCAGCATTACATGGGGAACAATGAGTTGCTTCTGGTTGTACCTGCCCTACCATGAGAGATGGGCGACTCATTGAAAGGAAACAAAAAGGTAGATGGGTCCTCTTCTTCTGTGTGTGTCTGATATTCTTGGCTGGCCTGAGATTCAACATGTATTTCCCCAGGCCTTCTCACATTCTGTTTCCAATAATGGGATCTTTTTATTTAGTGCCTGCAGATGGAGTAGCATTAAATGAGGAAGGGCATCAGTCCCTCCTTCAACTCTTTTTCACCTTTCCCTCCATTTCTTTTAATTTCTCAGAACTTTAACATGCTTGGTTGTTGTATTCTAAGAACAGTCAGTGCTAATTGGTGGAATAAACATTAACTGCAGAACAGAAGCTCCACTACTCATGAACATTCATTATATCTAATTATAGTGATGATCATAAAGCTATGGGCCAGGACCAAAGCAGGTCACCTCTACCACCACTAACAGATGTCATTGGTTGCTTGGGAAGTGTCACTATGGAGCTGGGAATAAATGGCCTCATAAACATTCTGATTTGCCTGTTGGATTTAACTTCTTTTGGAGGTTGAGGGCATTAGCATTATCATCTTTATTTTGCAGGTGAAGTTCTGAGGCCAAGAAAGGGTAGCTGATTTCTCCACTGGTGGTGAGTCCAACCCCTTCTTCCTCCACTAACTGTATTTGATTTAAGTAAACCATGTACTCCTGCTGGGTTTGTTGCTTTATCTGCTAAGTGAACATAAGCAACTTTACTTGTGAGAGATGAGGAGATTTGGCCAGATGTTCTGTTGGCTCTTTCAAAGATGTAAGATCTACAGTTCTAAATTGGAATCAACTACAGTTTCTCCAGTGGCTGAAAACTTCCAAAGAGTACCTAAAATAGAATCATGTACATAAATAATTCTTAACATTTAATAGCTAAAATCAATAACTGAACAACAAAAAACACAATCCAATTAGAAAAATGAACAAGAAAACAGGAAAACCATTTCACCAAAGAGGATGTACAAATGCAAATCGGCTGAAAAATGCTCACTGTCATTAGCCACCAGAGAAACGCAAATTATAACCACAACGAGATATCATTACATGCCTGTAAGAATGAATAAAATGAAAAAAAAAAAAGGACGCCACCAAATGCTGGCAAAGGATGTGTAGAAACTGGATCACTCACACATTGCTGGTGGAAAGTAAAAGTGGTACAACCACTCTACTCTGGTAAACACTTTGGCAGTTTCTTGTAAACCAAACATTCAACTACCATACAATTGAGTATCAGCAATAGTATTTTTGAGCATTCGCTGTAGAAAAAAATCACTCAGCAATGGAACAACGTATTGAAACATACAACCAGTTGGATCAGTCTTGATGGAATTATGCCAGTAAAGCCAATCCCAAAATGTTACATATTGTATAATTCCATTTATATAACATTCTTTAAATGATAAAATTACAGCAATGGAGGAAAGATTAGTGGTGGGAAAAAGTGGGGGTTAGGTGGGTGTGGTTTTAAAAGAGCAATACAATGGATCCCTCTGGTGATGGAACTGTTCTGTGTCTTGACCAAGGTGGTGGCTCTGTGAGCCTACATGTGTGATAAAATTGTGTAGAACTTGATACACATACATATACCCAATTGAGTCCAAAGAAAACTGTGAAAATCTGAGTAAGACTAGTAGTGTTAATTTCAATATCCTGGTTATGATATTGTATGTATTGTAGTTGTTGCAAGATCTTACCATTGATGAAAGCTGGGTACAGGGTACACAAAACTTCTTTGTATTATTTTCACAATTGCATGCAAATCTACACTTATAGGTTTAATTTAAAAGACTTAGAGTTATATGAAACCATTGGGAAAAAGTGAAAGCATTAACAGACATTTAGTAAGCACTTACTATATGTCTCTGTGTTAACCATTGCCTCTGTCCTAAGGATCTTTTCACTTTGGTGATATAATCATGGAACTGTCAAAGAATTTTATAAAATAATATAGTGCTTCTAGGTAATGTCCTCTGACCAACTTGGCCAATTTGGACAATTGGAAGGAATAAATATTCCTTCGTTGTCCTCAGTTAATATAAAAATGACAAATACTGGCTCAAATAATCTTTTGACATTTTATTGATGGCATAACTCACTGAGCACCAGGGGAAAATAAGATGGAGAATACTTCAATCTAATTAAAAAATTGACATCCTTAACAAAAAGTAGAAGAAAAATCCTTTTATAGTGCAGTATTCCACCCCTCATATTTTCAACCTGTGACTGTACCAAACCACATCTTATGATAGAGGGTGAAGGGCATATCTGAGAGACAGAAGCAGGCTTCACTGTCACCTTTGCTAGGAACTGGAACTGCTGGTTCTGGGAGGTCACTTGACCTTTTAAGCAACTTGATACATACACATTAAGATTTATGGAGATCCTAACAACAACAACAACATGTAGTTCTGTCTTCAGAAGTAGCATTTGATGAACACTTCATTTTGGATTGCTGAAAAATGCCTTTAGAGTTTACATTTTTTCTTCTATTAGATGCTAATGAAATGTCCTAAACAAACTTCTGAAATGATCATTTCAATCTGATGATTAATAGAAGCATTCCTTTGTGCCAATATGTTATTCTCTGTTCAAAGAACTATGCTATTATTAACTACATCTAACACAATTTAGAGTCAACATTTGCTGAAAACAAATATAATTGTCATGTACTTCGTGCTGCTTCACACTTTGCATAATAGTTGTCAAGATGGCAACATATTTCTCCTGAGAACAAACTTGCTCTGCACTTCATTTTCCTAGTGATTTTATCTTGAGAGATTTCTAAGGGTGGTTATCATGTGACTGTGGTAGCAACAGGTATTGATGTTAAGGGCTTGGGCTTAGCTGTCAGCCTCCACCATTGTATGTCATGCATTGGATAACTTAAGGAGTATTTTATTGCTTTTCTTAAAAAATGAGCTGTGAAAATTAGTTTGAGAGTTGATATGCACAGGTACAGTGCTTTCGAGGCTGTGTGTGCCCTCTCCACACAGTCTCATTTTTCATATCCAGCAAAATCAAGAATGATGACATTGTTGGCATCCACGGACCATGTTATATCCAGAAATCCCAAATCGCTTTCTTATCTGACTTTGTACAAAGCAGAATTTGGCACTGTTATGGTGCTTCTTTTGGACTGTCATGTCTCTAATCACTTTTTCTTATTTATACTTTGTTGTTTTTGTTGGGTTCTCTTTTTATGTGTATTACTAAAGGTCAATGCTCCCTGGGTCCTTTATCTCCCACCACTTAAAACCTAGGGAATGGAATTTCTAGGATGGGACATATCTTGATGATTTTATTTGGATAATGAGGATGTGGGATGTGGAGGGTTAAATGAGGAATGCAGCTCAAAGTGCTGCTGATGTTTATAACTCAGACATTTTTGCCTCTCGCAAAAGGTTGAATCCTAAGGTTGAATCCTGGGATGGATTGGCTTTGAGCCAGGTTCTAGCAATTCATGCACCTTTCTTATTCCTTTTCACTCTTTTCCCTGGGGTTAGGCTATTAAACATGGTGGCACTTATTTTTTCCTGGCTTGATGCCTGGGGTTTTTTTCTGGAAGAAAAATGATCTCTTTGTCCAGTCGTTTCTTGCTTTTAGGTCAGGGACTTTGACAACCGGCACCCAGGAGCCGTTTTGACTGCCAACTAATCAAAAAAGTCAGTGCTGGGGAAGGGGGCTGCCCCCTATCCCTGCTCCCTCTCTGTGTCCCACTTTGAATTGAGTGTCTGCTAGGTGTTGAAAGACATTATGGAAATATACGGCCTGACAAAGGAAGTAGATGGCCAGGAAGTAAATTTGGGAATGTTCAGTTATTTGGTTAATCAAATGAGCAACAGAACATCAAAAGCCCCAAGCAGGTGAAAGCACCTATGAATCAGAGCTGGGGAAGTTAAATTGCTTCTGTTTCTCTGAAGAAGAAGAATGAAAGGAGCTCAAAATCCCATCTCTTGTAGTGCAGAGCCAAGAACTAAAGCAATACTGCACAGAACGAATGAGACAGAAAAGGCATGGAACAAAAAGACACAGATTGTAAGTTCATGGTTTGCAGAAAAAAGATAAGGGGAAGAGAAACCAGAATAAATTGCAACTTGTCAAAGAGAAAGAGCAAACCAAGAAAGGAATTCATATTTAGAAAGTTTCCAGGGAAAAGAGCTGCTGAGAAGCAACATTTACAAATGAGAAGATGGATGAGACTATGGGGGTTAGATATCAAATTAATTTGTAAGTCAGGAAAGCATAAGGACTTATAAAATATGTATTGATAGAGTACAAAAGGACTCCCTTGGAAGCATCTGGCACTTAATTATTAGATCAAAATGACGTAAATCCAAGGATGCTGAAAAAATGAAAGAAACACAATCTTTGAGTTCAAATTGACAAAAATCATTTTTTAACTAGCCTGTATGCACAGGCAATTTCAGAACAATGGGGAACAGCAGGTAAAAAGTGTTACAGGAAGAAAAGCAGCCTTGAGGACATATCACTTATATATTTAAATAAGGTTAACAGGCCAAACCTTCAAATGATAGAAAAAAGTTCAGCACTGATGAGCTGATCAGGACAAACTAAGTTATGAATATAGCATCTTCATAATGTGCAAAGAAAATCTCGTATATTTTATCTTCATGGAATTATAAAATCTTTTGTTCAAATAGTGACTCTGAGTAGGAACAGCTAAATTGAACATGATAATGTTTAGTCTTATTCATCAAATTAGTATATATTTTCCTGGCCTTGTCCAGACTCTGAAAAGTAGACAATGAACTGAGTGCAAGCACATGATAAGAGTGTCTAACTCTCTTGTGGGAAGAAGTAGTTGTCACATTGATGAATTTCAGGTCTGTTCTTAGTAATTTCATTAATAATCTGGACAAAATAGAGTATGAGTTTTGGACAGACCTGAACTTTTAGTGCAAGCATGGGCCCCGGCTAAGCTTGGGGAAGTTATATAATGTCTCTGAGTCAGTCTCTTCATTATAAAGTAGAGATAACGATAGCTACCTGATAACACAGGCCGCCATGAAATGTTACAAATATAACAGAAGAACGTCAGTAAAATGCCTAATACAATGGGCACTCCATGCACACGCACACTTCCTCTTCTAGCTGTTCTTCTGGGCTTGGCCTGCCTTGCTGGGTGTGTCACTTTGTCTTTCTGTGTATTATTACTTCTCTTTATACAGGCTGTCATGTCTTTGTCCATTGTCATCCCCAGCTGCTTCTCTGCTCCACCTACACTGCCTAGAATATTAGTACAGTTCACTGCTCTTATATATGCATTTTTGCATATTCTTCAGGGTTAGTTTTATAACTGCCTGTCATTGAGCACCTCTGAAATGCATTAAGGAGTTGAGATTTGATATTAAGGCAGTGGTTCTCAACCCTGGCTGCACATCAGAATCAGCTGGGAGCTTTACAAAAATCCTGAAGCCCAGGCTGTACTCCAGACCAATTATATGAGACTCTCAGGGTGTCAGCCCCAGGCGTCAGGATTCTTTTACAACTCTCTGGGTGATTTCAACATACAGTTAAGGTTGAGACTTACTGTTCTAGTATGTTAGTGAGGTACTCTATGTGGATGCCATCTGCAAAATTAATGTGAATGCCTTTCATTTCATTATTGATTTGATTATGGGTCAAGATAGTATCTGGGTTTGTGCCAACCCTAGTTGGGAAATCGTGGGCCCAAACCCTGCCCCCAAACATTGATTCTGCTCCACTCTTATCCCCCTACCATGCTAACATAAAAGGAAAATCACTTTTATAATGCAAAAAATAAGAGAGAATCTAGTATCATTTCTTCATTTTAGAGCTGAGGAAACTGAAGCACAAAGAGGAGGAGCAACCTACCTCAAAGCCCAAGTTGTTGTTGGAGCCAATATGCAAATGCAAGTGTTTTTATTTGGCATCCAGGGAGAAATTGTACATTGTCTAGGCGTGTTTTGATTTGTAACAGAGTAAGCGCTGTCTTTTATAATTTAAAACTTTGTAGATTGATAATTACAGAGGTTTGCATTCAATGGTAGGTTGTATGTATAGATGTTTAATGGACATATTAATAAATGAAAGAATCCAGAATTAAGTCACTGAATTAATTTCAACAGCAACAAAAGATGTGAGTGAGTTTTCCACTGTCTTTCCAAAGACAATGGAATTAAATTCCAATGGAATTAAAACAGATGAAGTTGGGCCCTGGGACCTGGTATTAGTAGCAGAAGAGAGGACTTTGGCTTGCCATTTTTGCTTCTGAAAATAAGAAAGACCACTCAGCTTATCTACATTTTTTTGCAGGGAGTACCACTCAAAACTCAAACTCTCTGTCAAAGAAAAATTGCAGTAGATAGTGTTAAACAGGCAAAGAAGACTTTATTCAAGACTGCAATCAGAGAGAGAGATGGAACTCAACTCAGCTGAAACAAAATGCAGGCAAGTTTTTAAGCACTAGCCTGAGCTAGTGACAACATAGCACAGCATTATTTGTGTGGAGGTTGGTCTATGCGATTAGGCCATCTGTATTTGCTGATTGGTGCTAATGGAAATTAGGGTGCTACTCTCCCATAGAGCCTGGGAGATAGGGGTGCTGTCTTCCTTAATGATTGCATTTCAAAGGAATGGCTCCCAGATTTTTGAGAAAGAAGTTACTCTGTTGTAAAACCAGCAAGAGTTTGGGAGAAGATTTATTTCTCAGGCAGACAGAGAAAGAAAATACAGTTACAAACTTTTTAAAGTAAATGTAGGAGCAGGCAGTCGGGGGCCTGCAGTCAGGGGGGAAAAAAAACTGTCTAAAGTTTATTCAAGCTGAGAGGAAATGTTTAGGCTGTTTGGTCACCCCAGCGAGCCATCCTTTCTGATTATCTCCAGGGATGTGCTAAGTCCTGGTGGGTGAAAAGAGCCCGGTGCTCAGATCAACAGTCCGGCCCCAGCATTGGCTAAAGCATCAGAAACTTTCTAACACAGAACTCATCACTGGGCCTGGAGATTCTGAGCCCTTTGCTACACATTAAAATCCTCTGGGGAAGGTTTAAATATTGTCACATTGTCACTGCCTGGGCCCCAGCTCTTGAGAGTATGACTGTAGTTGATCTGGGTTGGCTCAGATACCAGATTGTTTTAAAGCTCTCCAAGCAATTACAGCTTGTAGTCAGGGTTGAAAACCAAAGGAGATGAAACCTCTCATTTAACCTGTGAGAGAGCACTGGGACCAGACAGGAGGGGCTGTTTGCCCACAGCCTTGTCATTCGTTACAGACATACACAGGACCAGTGCTCAGATCTCTACTTCTAGATCAGTGCTTGCCACTTACATTTTCTTTGCATTTACTACAGGTAGATTTGCAGTGAATACCAAAGTTTATTACATTTAATTTTCCTTTAATTTGTGTCAGATTAATAGTTTCAGAATAAAACCTTGGAGCACCTTTTAGTGGTAGGGGGTGTGAGAGGCAGGTTATAAGGTATCTGTGAGTAAGGTGCTTGCTTTCTGTGCCTCAGTTTCTCATTTTAAAACTGAGACTATATGTATATATACTGTGTGTGTATATATATACACTGTATATATATACACACACACTGTCTATATATACACACACTGTATATATATACACACTGTCTATATATACACACACTATATATACACACACTATATATACACACTGTCTATATATACACACACTGTATACATATACACACTCTATATATACACACACTGTATATATATATACACACTGTCTATACACACACTGTATATATATACACACTGTCTATATATACACACACTGTATATATATACACACTGTCTATATATACACACACTGTATATATATACACACTGTCTATATATACACACACTGTATATATATACACACTGTCTATATATATATACAGTGTGTATATATATATATATATAAAAAATATAAAAGACTGCCTTCTAGCATCCAGTTTTGCTAATGAGAAGTCTGATGCTATTTTGATTACAAAATTTTTGTTGTTACAATTCTTCTATTGTTGAAAGTAATTTTATATATATATATATATAATATCACTATTTGATTTACAATTTGATGTACAATTTTCAGAGCAGAAATCTTGTTTGTTACTCAGCTCCCGGTCATGCTTCTGTCCCTGGGGTAGCAGAAAGGGCCTGAAAACAGTTTCAGCAGGTCTCCACCTGCACGGTCTAGTTGTTTCTAGAGACAATATTGAGCAGTGGGGAAGGGACAAAAGCAAGGATGTCTTCTTTCCTCAGGGATTTGTAGATATTCCTTGGAGAGAAGAGGATGCCTGGCTTTGTATGCAGTCTATTCTGGATAGTAATCTTTTTCTTTTTGGAGACATTGCTTCCCAGTTGTCTTATTGATTGATTGATTGATTGAGTTGGAGTTTTGCTCTTGTTGCCCAGGCTGGAGTGCAATGGCACAATCTCAGCTCACTACAACCTCCACCTCCCGGCTTAAAGTGACCTCCTGCCTCCCAAGTAGCTGGGATTACATGCATGCACCACTACGCCTGGCTAATTTTTGTGTTTTTAGTAGAGAC
The DNA here is from genome assembly GCF_028858775.2 of Pan troglodytes. Taxonomy (NCBI): domain Eukaryota; kingdom Metazoa; phylum Chordata; class Mammalia; order Primates; family Hominidae; genus Pan; species Pan troglodytes. The sequence continues at coordinate 52,619,987 of NC_072412.2, forward strand.
AGGGTTTCGCCATGTTGGTCAGGCTGGTCTTGAACTCCTGACCTCAGGTGACCCACCCACCTTGGCCTCCCAAAGTGCTGGGATTACAGGCGTGAGCCACCGCGCCCCATCCCCAGTTGTCTTTTGTCTTTATCTTTTTACATCATTTTCTTTGATAGAAGATTTAAATTTTTGATGAGGCTAAATCCTCTTCCTCTGCTGTGTCCAGGCTCTGTGCCTCATGCTGGAAGGCTGTTCTTGCCTCAGTGCTATTGAGTCTTTTATATTTTCTTCTACAACTTTTATTTAAAAAAAAGTTCAGCTCTTTTACTCATAATACATCTGAGATTTATTTGTATTCATGGTGTCAGGCAGCACTCTAACTTAATACTTTCCAAATGGATAACGATAACCAGTATTCACTATAGTATTTATGCAATCATGTCTCCCTTTATTTAAATATCACTTTTATCATAAACTAAATTTGCATTTGTATATGGTTTATTTTTCTTTTCCATATGCTGCTCCATTTATGTCAGCTTTTCTGGCACCAGTATGACATTATTTTCCTTAGATAAATTCATAAGATATTTTGATATTTAGTAATATAACTTCCCTCTCTTCACACCACATGCAGGATTCTTTAAAAAATTTCTTATCCTTTCTTGCCATTTTTCCATGTGGATTTTAGAATCAGCTTAACAAGTTCCTTAAATAATCCAGCTGTAATGTTTATTGAGGATTGCTTTGAATTTATAGTTTTAAGTGGAGATATTTTATAATTTGAAATACTGAAGCTCCTTGTCTAGGATCATGGCATATTTTCCCATTTAATTAGTTTGTTAAAGTCCTTATATACTTCACAATTTTTTCATTAAGTTATTACAATTTTTTATATGTATTTGATTATTTGAAGATTTTGCTTGTCTTCTAGCATCCAATTTTGCGAATGAGAAGTCTGATGCTATTTTGATTACAAAACTTTTGTTGTTATAATTCTTTATTGTTGAAAGTAATTTCCTTTTATTATTTTTGATCACTCCTTCTGCATAAATGGGTACAAACGAGGGGTGATCTAATGTCCTAATGCATTCTCTAAATGCATTTCCTGAATTAAAATTGTGATGATTGATCCAGATGCCTTTCTTCTCACCTTATTGCTTTTCTTCAGACTTATCACATAATTCTTTAAAGCTGGACATACATATGACAGTTTGAGGGTCTTTTCCAGGTCTATAATTCATATACTGGCAACTGTGCACTAATGATTTGCCACAAAGAAGACAGATTGATCTCACAGTTCCTGGCGTATCATGGATGAATAGCACATATTTTTTTAATGGAAGATTGAATGAGGTTGATAATCTCTTTTAAATTAATTAATTAATCAATGAATTATTTTTAAGAGACAGGGTCTCACTCTGTTGCCCAGGCTGGAGTGTAGTGATGTGATCATAGCTCACTGCAGCCTGGGCTCAAGCAGTTCTCCTGCTTCAGCCTCCCAAGGATAATATCTTTATAATTCAACAGGAGAAGGAATACTTTTGCCTCTCAGCTTATTTCTAAAATTCCCATTACTTTACATACAATTTTATTTTACATATAGTCATAGACATATGTGAAGGAAGGAACTTTAGTAATTATCTATAACACTGTAGGCAATCTGGGACTCATTTCACTGTACTTTTCACTGTTAGGGAAACACACCCACAGAGCTTCAGTGAAACTATCTAATGGCACTAGTCCTTGTACCCAGGCATTGTGATTTTCAGTTCTGAGATTCATTCTACTCACTGCTTAAGAATATTACATGCCTAGCTTTTCTGGATGCATGGGTTGGGACATTCACATAGGAAAAGAGGGATTCTCACATTTCCTCTTTGCACTCTTATATTTAGCCTCATAATATTTAACTCATAATTGCCTGGGGATTGGACCATAAATTCAGGTCATTCACCTTAGTTGTGTTAACCCCCAACACAGCCTTAAAATATATTGTAGCTAATATTTATTTATTATAAAATATTTTGAAAATCATTTTCATTGAAATATATTATTTTGTTATTTTCATAAAGTTATGAGAAATGTAGACTCTGAGATCAAGGTGACCTCATATTTCACATAGGCAGGTATCCTGATCAGTAATATTATACACAGACCTTCCAAAAATATGTCACCAGCAATTTTCTCAGTTTCTTAGATAGATTAGTTTAAAGGACTTATTTAGGACACTAACTCTTTGCTCTTTCTAGTTTCTAAAATGCTACGAAGGAAAGAGAAGAAAACTAACATGTACTGACCACTTACCATGTGCCAGACATTATACTAGTGCTCTTGTATATATACTTTTGCCCTATTTTACAAAAAATACTGTTTTCATTTCATTTTAATGCAAACAGATTGTAAGGCATGTGAGCCCCCACATGAAGTCTGTTGCTCTTAGAATATTTCCAACTAGATTCTTCTATTCTCTATTCCCCGCATCTCTCACTGCCCTTGGTGAGTGTACCTAAGCAGTGTTTATTAAAGTGTGTATTTTAAAAAAGGGAATAAATTTGGCATGTATCACTATAGGCTTATGCATAATTAATTCTGAATAAGCTGAAAATGGAGCTTAAAATGGATGAAACTTTTAACATTTGGAATATTAGCTAAAATGGGTATTTAAAAAATTATGGCTTTTCATGAAGCCATACAAGCCTCAGAGTATAGAGTCATAGAAAGAAATGGACTTAGGAATCAGACAGGGTTTTTATTTCCAGCTATCCTCATAGGTGTGGGACTTGAGTTAACCTTTACAGCATTGGTTTTCTCATTTTGAAAAGGAAAATAATATGTCATAGAGTTTTTATGAGAATTAAAGAAAATAAGGTATGTAAATATATAATACACATGGTTTGTCCTATTTTGACACTTTGAAAATGATCATTATTAAATGTTCTGCGGCACATCTTGAATTTTTGTACTTGAGGCTATTGTCTTGAGATCAAAATATTAAAATTTTTGCTTGGGTAGTAGTTCTGCTCTAAAGTTAAATTATATCTTTCCTCTTTTACTGATTTAGAGCATCTTTTAACATTTCCTAGAGGCATGTTCCAGAGCTTGGCATTATAGTTAGATTTTTTTTCTCTGACAGATATATCTTATTCTAAAAAATAATCTGGAATTGTATCCTTGTCTATACAACTCAATTTCACTCATTTTAAAACAAAAAATCTTCCCTTTCACTCTGCAAATACAGCACATTTAACAGAAAATAGAGGCAATTAGGTAAGCACTCCTTCACTTTTCCAGCACCAGTTTCGCCAGCCCATCTTTTTCTGTTCTCACAGGGTGTACTTTCTTCTCTTTACAATGGGGGTTTATTCCTGCTGTTCAGACCAGCCTCTCCGCAACTCCTCCCTTCTTCTTCATGGATTTATTATTGCAGTGGTATCTGCTTCCTCTTCCATCACCAATTTCTATCTCTCTATTTGATCCTTCCTCAGTAATATTTGCCTCAGTAATATTTGTATTAATATTTTGACTACACATCTTCCTCCTGCAACTGCTTGCTTTCACCTCAAACTCCTCTGTAGAGTTGACTCTTCTTTTTCTGCTTGTCTTCTTCCACAAGTCAGCCCAATGAGGCATTTCCTTCCAGCTCTCCCTGAAATTGGCTATTGTGAAGGACACCAGTTATCTCAGCATGCCAAACCCTGTGGGTAATTCTATGTCCTCATCCAACCTGGTGTCTCAGCAGCATTGACATTGTGGGCCATGACCTGCTTTTCAAAGCACTTTCTAACTACCTGTCCTTTTGTGACTCAACATTTTTCTATTTTCCTTCCAGTTTATTGGCTTCTCTCTCATTCTTTTTTACTAGTTTCTCTTTCTATACCGAACTGCTAAATTTTTGAATACTTCAGACATTTTTTCCCCCTATGACTCATATCTAGTGTCCAGACAATCACTTGCAGCTAGCCTCTCTTTTTCTCTTAAAATCTCCTCTCTTCCCATTTCTCATTTCTCTTTCCTCTCCTTAAGCTAATGAGCTTTTTTTGAGTACCTTCTATTTCTTCCTGGGCTCTGGGCTAGGCACTGGAGTTACCAAGGTGAATAATACACATTCCTTGTCTTCAAGCAATGTGTAGTCTACTAGCAGTCTATATTCTTTCTAGAAAGTATTATGAAGAATTAGAGTTGCTGTGATTAGGCTATTGGTCGTGACAGAAGGGGTACAAAGGACAGAGTGGGTGCGGATGGGAATCATGGAGAATTTCCTCTCTGATATTGGAATGGCTCACACCATTCTTATTCCAAACCCATAACTTGCATGGAAGAAAATAAATTGAAGATCACACCTAAATTTTTAAAATGTGATCTTTCAGGTGCCAAAAAAAAATGCAACTGTTTCAAACCACCTGAGTTTTAAAACATGAATAATAAGCCAAAAATGTTATAAATGAAATATTATAAATTCCCTTAATTTCTTTAATTTAATTTTTATTTTTATCAAAGTGGCACATATCCATAATTTTAAAGTCAGATGGTTCTAAAAGGTCAATAGTGAAAAACACAGAACTGTGTTTTTCCTATTTATCCATTCCTTTTTCCTAAAGATAACCACTTTCAACTAGTTTAGCTACTTTTTTGGGTGTTTATCGCCATGTTGTAAAATAACTGATGTTTTTACATTGATTTTTTTTCCTATTTAAATATCCTATGTGCTGGATAAAGAGAGAATCCTCTTACTTGCTCCTCCAATCCACACATATATTCTTCCCTAATTCTCCCAGGGATAACTTTTAGTTTTATCTTACTCAGATTTTATATTATCATGACTCTGACATTTCTTCACAACTAAGACCTGTAGTATACTATTATTGCATTTCCTTTCTTGTATATTTTCCTTGATTTTAATAATTACATTTTAGTTTATTATCTAATACAAATTGTGGCTGACTGCCATGGTTACTACTTGAAATGGTGACTACAGCAGTTACTACTGTTACTGCTTGAGACCATCATTATAGCAGTTTCTACTGTTACCACTTGAGATTGTCATTACCACTGAAGGAAGGGATGAATGTAGAAATGAAAACTTAAGACAAAAGAAACTATTTTAAGGAAAGGCAACATGGGGAGAAGAAGAGAGCTACCTGCTTCTAGTGAGCAAAGGCAGCCCTTTGTATTTATTGGGTAACAAGAGCAGGGGGAGGAGGTAACGATTGGTTCACTGCTTAATTGATCAAAGGTTCATATTGTTACTAACAGGCTTCAATTATGCCTAATCATAAGAAACACTTGTGCCTGGGTCTTGACTGCCCTCAGCAGTCCTTCTGGGTGGCATACGCAGTTTGTCAGTTTGCCAACATTCTGCATTTATGACAAACAGTTTGCTACTTACATAGCCTCCAGTGGTATACTGAGTTGATCACAACCCTCACTCTTTCAGCCTCCAACAACAAATTCACCCCAGGACTCTGCTAGAAATATAATTCCCCACTTTGTGTGTTCAAAGACACTATATATTCCTATAAATTTAATTTTCTTGCTGACTTCATCCTTGGAGTTCTCTACATCTGCTGGAATCAGGACCAGGCCATCTCTAGGCAGTTGCACAGCTTTTGTCCTGGTATGTCCCTGCACCATCATCCTGGGGTAGCCTTGGTCTCTCTTCTTTGTATTAATGTCCCTGGTTTCTGCATCTCATGTTGTTTTCTTTCTTTATATCCCTGTTAAGGCAGAACACACCCATCAGTAGTTTCTTGAGGGAGGATGCAGGAATAAGTTGTCTGAGACCTTTGCTTTTTTCAACCCCTACAATGAATAATTTTCCTTTGTAGGGAAAATTAGATTGGGATTACTTTTTCTCGAGAATATTTAAATCATTGTCCCATCGTCTCCTAGCTTTCAAGATTGCAGTGAGTCATTCTGATTCCTCTTTGGCTAGGACCTACTTTTAAAGAATGAACTCTGGGGAATCTTCTTTCTTCCTTTACTCTGGAATTTCACTGGGAAGGTCCTTCTCTGGGTTTTCTCTTGTCTCTTGTGCTGGACATTCAGTAGGCTTTTCAATCTGAAAACTTTTATATTTCAGTTCTGGAATTTTTTCCTGAATCATTTATTTGATTTATATGTTTATTAATTTTCTTTGTTTTCTGTTTTTGGAATTCCTATTATTTACATGTTTGTCCCTTGGCTAATTCCCTAATTTTCTTACTGCTTCTCTTTTGTTGTATTTCCAAGCTCTCCTTTTGAGCTACTTTCTGAATAATTTCTGCAACTTTACTTTCTACCTTCTCTGTAAGGCTTTTTTTTTCGCCTTTCTGCTATTGCATTTTTAAATTCCAAAATCTCTCTTTTGTCCCAGAATGTTCCATATTTGTAATATCATTTTTTTCATGGTTGTTTTATCTTCTTTCATCTGTCTGAAAAATACGGATTTTTGATTTGTTTTCTTTTCTCTGCAATGTCTATGTTTCTTACCATTTCTTTTCCCTGATAGATTCGACCATTTTCTGTTTTGTTTTCTCTTTGGTTGATTGTATTTCCTTGTGGAAGATTTTCAGTGACCTGTCTGGTAGGTACAAGTCTGGCTGACTCTGTTCTGGGATCTGAGTTGGGAAAGGGATGGGAGTATCATCATTCCATGAGTAGATTTTTCACTTAATCTAGCATTGTTCAGTTTGGCAGCCCTGCTCCTATGCCCAGTGCCCCCTAGAACCCCTCAATTCACGCTATTCAGAGAGAACATTTTCTAACTTTTGTTGAGATTGGACAGGGTATCTAACGTCTTTTTAAACAGATTTTTAACCAATCACCTCTGCCTTCACCCTCCTTTAAGAGGTACCAGGTAACTTTAATTTCTGAACACTTCTGGAATTTGAGGTATGCACTGGCTAGCTTTTGGGCCTCCCTCCCCAGCCAGTCTCGGTTTTCGATTTTTCAGGTTTGCTAAATCATTTACCACTTATCCATCTGATTTCTAGCTTCTCAAATTGTGTTGCTGTTGTTTCCTCTCTTGTTCTGTTTGTCCTTGAGGATTTATGCCTTTAAAAATGCTATACTTTTATTTTAGAGGAGTTTAGAGAAGGAAATCAGGTTAAAATGTGTTTAATCTTCCTTTTTAAACCTGAAGCCCATCAATTTAATCAATTAAGGGAGACTTAAAAGAGGGGCAGAAATGACACACCAAATAGAGCAGTGAAAGTAAAACTGAGACAGAAAGGAGGAAGCAGTCACCAAGAGGACATACAAAAGTGGGGAGAAGGAATGAGACCTAGACTGAGGAAGGGCACAGCAGAGACGTTCATGTCTAAAACATTGACTTGATGCATTCATTTCTTTATTCATATATTCTCTCATGCAATGGAAGTTTCTCTTGAGCCATTGTGTTAGGAACTCTGATAGATGTTGCAGATACCAAATATATGAGTGGAAGGTAAATCAGCAATTGTTACTAATTCCTAACAGTTACTGAGCCCCTAAAGGGCTTATAGTCTGCTATCTTCAGATTATTTCAACTCAAAAATATTTATTCAGAAACTAGTGAGAGTCAGGCATTCTTCTATGTGATAAAATACTATTAATTTTATTCTGTAACAGCCTCTAATGTGTTGATTTATTGATTACTCACTTCTCACATCTCTTTTGGTGTTCATTATTGTTAAAACCAAAACAGATTCCAACAATAATGTCTGTGGAATCCATTCAAAGGTGAATATGTAGTGTTATGCATTTGTATTCTTATGCTAATATGCTTGTATCTATAGTGTGACCATAAAGTAATAAAGAGATTTCTTGTGTTACTTACAGACCTCTATCTCTTAACTTGCAGTTACTTACAGAATATTTGAATATTTTCAAGAGCAACTAGGTAGACCTCATGAAAAGACTTTTACATACTGAAGTATTCATAGGGCTAAATCACTGGAGATTTAGAACAACTTATGGTTACAAAATTAGGTAACAAAATAGATTAAATGTATTGAATGTCTACCATGTGTCAGACACTCTTCTAAGTGTTGTACCTGTATTAACTCATTTATTCTTCAAAGTAAAGGAGATTCTATCTTTATCCCCATTTTAGAGCTAAGAAAACTGAGATAGAAGATTAAAAGACAATTGGAGAAGACATTTGTAGAGTACCTATACAATTTCCTCTATTGGAATTGATCCATCTGTTTTGACTGTTGACCTCATGGATGGTCACTGAATGAGCATCTGAAAGACCTCCTTAAGAAAAGATCCCAGAAAACTGCAATGGTATCCAGGGAGGCTGGCAGGCTTGCTAGGTTTTTGTTTACTCATTTGTTTGTTTGCTTTAGGGTTAGATTCATATTGATGACTGAGTAGCTTGATAAGCATAGGAGGACTAAAAAATTATGAACCTTTGAAATGTTTAGAACATTTAAAGAATAATTTAGTGTGTCAGAGATTCTCAGCCCATTATTCAAAACAACTTATCAGCAGATTTTAAGGGGAAGGAACTGTTTGCATTGCTATTATACAAAGAGTCCTTTAAATAATTGTTGCTGGTGCTCAAAATATCTGTTTAAACTCAGTTTATATATTACTACCATATTCTACTATCATTTTCTCATAAAGCTTATTAGTGATCATGATTACAAATGAAGATGTAGTCCCTACTCCTACGGATTTGGGCTTTATTTGCTTGTATTATCACTATTTATAGTAATCAATGGTCATGCAGGCTACTAGCTGGTGATAGTCCATTCAAGCAGCTAAGAAAATCACAATGGCAAATGCATTGCTTTCTGGTTAAATGAGGCGGTACAAATGAGTCATTAGTTATAGCCTCCTAGATAACATATGGTTCCAAGGCATCTCTGTTTAACCTCCAGTTTCAAAAGATTATTCAGAATTTCTTCCCTTCCTCAGTGGCTACTCTGTAGAATAAAAACTAGCCTGAGTTTGAAACACAAATCCATAGCTTATGTGGTGCATAAAAATGTGTTAGAAGGTTTATTAATCAGGGGGTTTCTGCACTGGTGGGTAATGTTTTTTGCATACTCTTAGAAATCTGTCATTCTCTTATACACTAATCTCTGTGTGTATTTAAAGTGGTCATCTTAGGCTTGCTAGGGTTAAGATCACTTACATTGGTATTTTCATCTGTAAACACCAATAGTAAACTATCCCTATTTGCGAGTCAGTGTTTAAGTAGCCTAATAATTAGACCGTAATAAAAAGGATCTAGGATTTTGTATATGCCATTGCATCTAAACTCTATCACCTTTCTTACATAAACCAGGTCAGTTTGTATATCTCCCATTTTTTTTAAAACTAACTTTGTGACCTCAAACAAGTTTCCTAGCCATTCAAGGCCTCATTTTTATCATGTGTTAAATGGAGATGATAACATATCTGTCTTATAGGATTATGTGAGAATTAAAGAAAGTAGAATTAAGGCAAATAAAACATTATTGGGCCGTAGGAATCACTTGATAAACATTACTTCTGTATTACTCCCAATTTAAAAAGTGACAATTTACTTTCAACTGACATGTTTATTTTGTACATGAAAATACACAAAAATAGTCCCTTCTTTAATATTCGCCTTGAAGTGCATTCTGGATGTTTATTCTGTGCTTTCATGCCAGTTCTCTGTGGTAAGAGGCAGAGATGATTCAACCTGAATAAAACAGCCTTGAGGGTTTGTGGAATCCAGTATTAATGATTCAAGCTCCTATCATTACACAGTTGCAGAGATAGCAAAAGTTGTCATTACGTGAAAACCTTCCTCTGTTGAACTGAAATCTTATGAGTCCAGTTTCTTGCATCTTCCTGAATACAACACAAGCAACCACCCCCATCCATTGTAAAAATATCTGTGTAGAAGAGCCTTGTGGAATGTCAGGTACTGTAAGCATCTGGAAATTCAAATGCAGATAGAGTAGAAATCAATTGCAAAATGAAATCTCCTATCTTAGTGGAAGGAGTTTAGAGTTTATGAAATTAATAAAAGTGGTTAGTCAAATGAAAAGTCACTGATAGTTGAAAATATAGTAGACTTAGGCTATTTGATAATTGAAGAGAAATGAAGCAATGGATTAAAATAATCATTTGAATACAAAAGGATTAAAAGACCCTTGAGAAAACTGAAGGAGCTCTCAATTTTTTTCATGAAGCATGTCTCTTTATTATCAACTTGCAAGAGTCAAGTATAAATTAATTAGTACTTTTGTTTGAAAAAAATCACGCTCAGATACTTGATTTAGTTCTCAGAATTAGTGCACAGTTACAGTTACAATAAAATAAGTGGGTTAAATATGAGATAATAAAGGAATTTCTATAATTTGAGTTCCTTTTTTTCAGTATTTAGTTCCAAGCAAATCTTATTAATGTCTTTTCAATGGATTCACATTTAACAAAGACCTTTGTGAAATATCTGCCATCTTTTAGGTAAAGCAGACATCCAACACAAGCTTCTAACATATTTCTTGGAGCCTATCTGCATAGTCAGAAATTATGCACCCCAAAATTCTTCCACACGGTTTATTTAAACAATTGCTGAGAGTGAAAAGAAAATTCATTTTGTTCTTGTGCTTCTGGATTCTTAAGTACCATCTTCCTGTACTTTCAATTTAAATTACCCTCAGATAGTTTTTCACCCCTGCCTTAACATGCCAATTAATATTCTGGCTATTACTATGTCACTCGCCTCAGAAGAAAGTTTCTGTCAAGCCCAAATTAAGTTACTGAAGATATGAAATTAAAACAAAACAAAATCATGGCTAAAAAAATATAAACCTTAACAAATAGTAAATTCCTGCTGAGGGCAGAAATAAAATGTACTCTATTTGAGATCAAAATTTACTATTACTTTGCAAGAATGTCAATTCCCAGTTCAGCTCTAGTCAAGTGTATGAAATACATCGTTTCCGAATTTCAATGTTAATTCCTCTAGCACATACTGACGAAAGGGGAAAAAAATAACTATTATCATAAAGTTTCTGTTTAGGTGATTCCGTAGAAAGTTGATGATGATCACAGCTATGTTGCTTTTTGGAAGCTTGGAAATGTTTGTGCATGGAATGCAATTGGTAATTAATCAAGGAAGTGATATCTCATTAGGTTTCTAAAACTCACTGTTCTACTTGTATGCTCAATGCAATCCTGTCTTTTTCCTTCCAGAACCTGACTCCAAAAACCTCTCTAACCACTCTGTCTTTCCCAGTTTCTGCTATAGCCACCACTTTTCTTCCTTCTTTTCTTCCTAGGTTCTCTCTCTTAGTCATTTCATCCACTCCCATAATTTTAACTCACACATCTAGGCAGATGGCTCTTAGATTTGTATTTATAGCACCATCTTACCTTCCAAGCTCAATCTCACATTTCTAACTATCTGCTAGACATTTGCACCTAAATGTACCACCAAACTCAAAATGTCTAAAATTTAACTCATTTTCTTACTTCCACCTCCTCCTAATTTTCGTTTTTGTAGATGGTAACCACATTCCTCCAACTGTACACTCTGAAAACTTACAAAGTATACTTGGACCTTCTCTTCCCTTTCTTTACATTCCCATTGTCACCAAATCCCATCAATCCGATCTTTAAATCGACTCAATTCCACAAACCCATCTATTGGACACCTCTTAGAGCCACAGTTCTATGCTAGAAAATAAGGGGTAAATAAACTTATCAACAACAAGACATAAATCCTGTGCTCAGGGACCTTGCAATCTAGCAGCTGAAATAAGATTTGGACCCAAACTATTCTCAGAGCAACCAGATTAATTTTCCTCTCATACCTACAATAATAGCTTTGGTTAGTTGATTAGTTTACTGTGTACCAACTGCTATTCTAAACACATTTCATCCATTATTTCACTACTCCCCACAATTCTATAAAGTAGATATTAATGTTATTCCCCTTACAGATGAGAAAGCTGAGGCACAGAGAGATTTAAATATTTTTTCCCAAGGACACAGAGTTTATAAATGAAAGATCCAAGGACTGAACCCTGGAGTCTGGTCCGGAGACCAATCTCTGAACTCCTGCTCCCTGGTGCCTGCCCCCGCACCTCTTCACCCTGTCCTTCCCCAGCCACAGATGACAGGGAAGGTCCCTGACCCCAAAAAGCTATACTGTTGGCTGGACAGTTACTTATTATTTATGTGACTTGGTTTGAATAGATGAACTGGACCTTGTTGAGGTTTTTCTCTTGAGAATTTAAAATAGAAAACAGCAACTACTGCCATTTACACCGATGCTTGAGATATTGGACTTCTGTTTTCTAATTCTGATATACTTGACATGCTTTTGAACTGAAAACTTAAATTGAGATTAAAATAACTGTTGGTTCACACCATTTAATGTAAAATGATTTGTGGATGCTTTTAAATAACCTTTAAATATAATTTAAATATTTATGTCAATATCGGTTTTTCCTTCCAAACTCTTTACCTTTTTTTTTTTGTAGTTTTGTTTTGTTTATTTGTTTTCTGTAAAACTTTCTACCTTCTTAATATCCTTTTTGTTATTCCCCTTTTGTTTTCCCTCTGGTAGCTTGTCAACTTTAGATTTTTAGTTTTAGCTAGTATCTAAAATTTAATATTTGAGGTGTCTGCTTTGACACATCTGTGTTATTCTCTTACCAATCCAGATTTACTAGTCCAGAATAGAACCCTTCCTGGGTTACTCAGTTACCCTCACTATTTATTTGATTTTACCTTTCTTTTATTTTTTTATGTTTCTGCAAACTTTTACCAATTACTTATGCCACAATTGAAGCACTTTACATTTATCTAGATTATTTGGGCTAATTCCAATTTCTTTTATATGCTTTTAAATACAATTTTCTATTTGTTCAAAATTTCACTATTTTGTACTCTTTTTGAAGATTCTTGAAAGAGAATATTAGCCACTTTCAATAATTATGAATTTAAAATTAATTTTCAATAAAGTTTAATTCAAAAATCCAATTTAAATTTAATCAAAATATAATTTGAAATTAAAAATTTAAATTACAAGTATCTGAATATTTGAATCAATATCATATGAATATAATTATCTGAATAGCTGAATTAATGTTTTAAGTTAAATGTTAAATTAATGTTAAACAGTATCTGAAAGGAATTAGAATTATCTCAAATAATCCTGTATTAAAATTTATTATATTTCATTCAGTCTTTAAAAACCAGGAAACTCTGCAATATATGATAATATGGATGAACCTTGAGGACATTATGCTAAGTGAAATAAGCCAGGCATAGAAAGCCAAATACTGCATATTTCCACCTACCTGAGGCATAGAAAAGTGCTCAAAATTTACGGAACCAAAGAATGAAATGGTGGTTTCCAGGGGCTGTGGAAAGGCGAAATGGGAGTTTATCAATTAAGGGGCATAAAGTTTCAGTTAGGCAAGATGAATAAGCTCTAGAAATCTGCTATACAACTTTGTATCTATAGTCAAGAATCAGGTATTATAGACTTAAAAACTTAACTGTTCTTGTCACAATAAAATAAAACTGAAAATTGAATGAAATAATGTATTTTTGATTCTTACTAATGAAATATACTTTTCTAAATACTTCATTATTGGTAATAAAAATGGAACAGTTTTGCTCAAGCTATTGAAACATTCTTGTTAAATTTCTTAAACAGTTCTGATAACAGTTATAATTGGCAATTTGATAAATTCAGAAAATTGACTTTTTTCTGAAATCTGATAAAATAGCCACCCAATAAAACAGCTTTCTGAAAATGTATTTTGGATTTAAATTGGCCTACATACTAAAATCTAAAGGTTAAGTCTCAGTCTCATTTCCCTTATCACTTTGGTGGCATTTATCATAGTTGATTATTTTACTTCTTAAAACACAGTTACATGTTTTCTGGGATACCACGAACTTACCTGGTTTCTCTTACATCCTGATTTCCTTCTCTGGCTTTGCATCTTCTTGACACCCTAGATGTTGGAGTCTTTTCTCCTCTCCTTAAACAGATTTTTCTTTGGGATCTCAAATAGTCCCATAAATATCCCCTCATGCTGTTCTCTCCTGAGCTGATTCAGGGTCATGCTCATGGCCCTGACTGGTAGATCCAATTGTTTTCACTTAGTTTCATAATAGGCATTTCAAATTGAACATGCTGAGAAAAGAACAATTAATTCTGCCATCCCGCTCTTGTCCAAGTCATACCAACTCTCATCTGCAGCCCCACTACAGCCACCCAACAGGTCCCTATTCCTACTCTTGCCCTTCTCAGGTCGATTCTCCACAACACAGCCAGAGAATCTTTTCAAAGCAGGCCTCAGGTTCAGTACTACTCAATATCTTTGCATCTGTGCTTTTGCATTTCTCAACAGTGTGTACGTTACCTGGCCCCTGCCTATCTCTTTATTCCTGTCCCCTTTCTTTACCATGCTCTTCACTGGGTTTCAGCCACACAGCAGTGTTTCTATTGTTTCTTGAACATGCCAAGCTCATTTGCATCTTCGAGCCATTCTACTTGATCTCCCCTCTGCCCGTAACACTGTTCTCACTAAAACTCTTTTTCACATTATTTCAGTTTTTACTCAGATGTCATGTCCTTGAGGAGGACTCCCCGATCATCACATATATAATAGGACTCACTCTATGCTGTCACTTTGTATGCCTTGAACCTGTTTTATTTTCTTTGTGAATCATTAATCACTACGTGACATTATCATTTATATTTACTTGTTATTACCTGTCTCTCCCACCAGCTTATGAAGGCAGAGACTTCTCATTGACTTACTCATTGGTTTCCTAACATAGCACCTGGCACATAGAAGATGCTCAATATACATTTATTGAATGAACATATGTGGAAAGTAAATTTCCTCTTTCTTGACACTCAGACTTCACTGAAAATGGCAAATCTCAAGCTAATGTATCTGTCATTCTTATAGGCATCTAGTCAGTGTGCTTACGGTTCTCACAATCTTACAACTTTTTTTTTTTTTAACATCATGTACGTAGTTTTTTGTACGGCTGTGGGTAAAAGCCACAGGCAAACTCCATGTTGCATACAGCAAGCTGCTTGAGACTAATCTCTCTACTACAAAGACCATTTTTGATTCCTTGGAGAAGCACTTCTCATTGGGCTAGATCATCTTAGTTATTACAGAAAAAGAGTAAAAACATGAAGAAGCAAACTAGAAGAGTCATTCTAGATACTAAAATCTAGAATTAAGGAAGAAGGTTGTGGTAGGAGTTGAAAACAACCAATCCAACTGAAATCAACAGAATAATAATATTCAGTGGAATTAGCATAGTTCCAAGATATGTTAAAGAGGGACTTATTTTGTGTTCTGATTCATAATGATGAGCATTAAGTAAAATGCAATGTGGTTTTTGTTGTGTGGCCTTTGGATAACGCATGACTGATGGTGTCAATGTTCTGATAGAATTTATTCTTGCCCTCTGAGCACATGCCAGATCTTACATTCTGTCACGAGCTCATTTATTGTGCAATAGAATCTTCATCTTCAAAACTCTAGAGAGATTAAGATGCCTCACAGGTCAGAAAATTGTTGAACAGAACTGTTGATGTAATGTTTGAAGGATGGCCTGGGTACTAGAATGATGTCTTAACATATCATATTCAAACCTGACTATTTATTTTGTCAGTCAATTTTCTTTGGCTGGGGGAAAAAAAAACTAGCAACAGAAGAACCAATTTCCCCATGTGTGCATGCACGCTCACACGCCTGCAGATTGGTGTGGGTGTATGAAAGGGCATGCGGTTACAATAATAGGCACCAAGGAAAGCAAAGATAAATTGAAAATTAAAAACTTCTATTTAAGATAACAGATTTTGCCTATTTTCATACATTTGTGTTATCTGTTTATTCCTGGAAGCATGCTTTTCCTATTATCCTTCTAGTGCTTGCCTTCTAGTCCTTACTGATAACAACAATGATGGTGCCTTGCATGTGTTCAACACATTAGCGTTTTTGGAGCTTTTACACAATATTTTTTTTCTACCAAATAACTTGATGTTCTGTTTTTCCTGATTTCAAGTCAGAAGGCTGATATACAGGGGATTCAGAATTGAGATACTGCTTTGGCCCACCAAATTGATGGGATTACAGGCATGAGCCACTGTGCTCAGCCTTCTTTTACTAATTTGTAGAAGAATAAAGAATTTTACATAACTTTCCTATTTATCCTATGCAAATTGAGCACACTTCCATTCCAGAGAGTTTATAATCAAAGTGATAACAGTAGTGCTGTTAAATATATTTATTAGAGAACAAAAAAGAAATGAGGGGGCAGGTAAGCTTTTTAACAGGCTGGACAAACAGCAGGAATCTCCCTGGTCAGGTGTGCGTGGTTGCTATTTTTTTTTTTTTTTTTTTTTTTTTGAGACCGATTCTCACTCTGTCTCCCATGCTGGAGTGCAGTGGTGCCATCTCAGCTTACTGCAACCTCTGCCTCCCAGGTTCAAGTGATTCTCCTGCCACTGCCTCCTGAGTAGCTGGGACTACAGGTGCACACCATCATGCCCAGCTAATTTTTGTATTTTTAGTAGAGATGGGTTTCACCATGTTGGCCAGGCTGGTCTCAAACTCCTGACTTCAAATGATCTGCCTGCCTTGGCCTGAAAATGTAGTTGCTTTTTTGATATTTCTGCTTTCCTTGTCTGTGGCTAATGCATTTTTCCTTCAGTCCTCTACCCTCTCTAGTTGGAGGAGGTCAAGATAATTTTTAAATGACTAAGAGCAGCCCTGAAAAGATTAATCATTGTGTGAAGATGCGGAATAGCAGTGCAAACCATTTAGCAGTGTTGACAGAAGCAAAGGATGTAGGATTTTGTTCCCGTTATGGTTTTGAGGCTTTTGAGGCTCAGTTAATTATTTTTTCCATTCACTGCCAGAGCTCTGTCTTCCTTTGGAGAGGGAGAGTGTGGTATTATAATGCAGTGGGCATAGGTTTTGGAATCAGACTGGCCGTGACTTGAGTATGTATTTAAATCATCTACTCACTGCATCACTTGGAGCAAGTCATTTAACACTGAATCTCAGTTTCCTCATCTGTAAATTGAAAGCATAAAAGCTATGTTTAAATGTTGTTGTGAGAATCAGAAATAGTGCAAGCACAGTGCCTTGTACTATTTCTGATTCTTATAATAACATTTAAAAGTAGCCTAAATGTTAAATGCCTGTCACAAAGGCTGTCCTTCATAAATACTATTTTACTGCTTCCTTGAATTCTTTTCTATTAACATTTACTATCAACTTACTCTCACTCCATCTGCCACCCCTGCACAGGGCTCTGCTATCCCAGGGTCAGTGCTGATTGGCCCCTTGGTGAAAGAGGCAGTGATTGTGTTTTGCTGTGGTGAGAGACATACAGGAAACCACTTACCTGACTAAAATTAAAATCACATCTACCAAGATCTTAGCTTTGAAAGCAGAGACTTTCAAATGGTTAGAGAGCGGGTATGATGGCTAGACCAGGCAACTCTGATCCTTTCCTTCTGAATTTTATCTTTTGGTGGGGGACATTTTCTTCCCAATGTTGTTTTAATGCTTTCCTTCAAGGGTGTACTAAGGAAACTTTATGGTCTCTAACCTGAGGACATAAACCTTTCCCTTGATTTTCCCTAGAAGATGTGAGGTAGGTGGTAATTCTTAAAAAATATAAAAAAGAGAAAGAAGCCCGGTGCAGTGGCTCATGCCTGTAATCCCAGCACTTTAGAAGGCCAAGACAGGTGGATCACCTGAGGTCAGGAGTATGAGACCAGCCTGGCCAACATAGTGAAACCCTGTCTCTACTAAAAATACAAAAAATTAGCAGGGCGTGGTGGTGGGCACCTGTAATCCTAGCTACCGGAGAGGCTGAGGCAGGAGAATCCCTTGAACCCAGAGGCAGAGGTTGCAGTGAACCAAGATCATGCCATTGCACTCCAGCCTGGGCAACAAGAGCGAAACTCAGTCTGAAAAAAAGAAAGAAGGAAAAAGCAAGAAACTCTCTATCCTGTTTCCAACTGTTCAGTAGCTTCCATTTGCAACGCCAAGGGATTAAGACACAGAATGGGGCTTATTATAAAGAGAGCAAGAGTGCTGGTTGATGTGCTCCCCAGGACCTCCACATTAAGTCAAAATCTGGCCTTGGAGTCCTAAAACACAATAGGCCCCTTGTGGCAGAAACATATATGAGTCTTTAGGCCTTTCAATGCCCATCAGATGGCATTGAAGATAGAGTACCCACATTCATTATTCTGAAACTCACGTATGAGATTTCAAAAATCTTTCACTGGAGACTACCATTTTTGGCCAAGATTTAACAATAGGGACCAGATTTACCACCCTGCCTGAAACAACTAAAAACTCAGACAAAAATAGATGAAACAACAGTTTTCAAGACGTTAGGCATCAGGAAATGAATGAGATCTCTGATCACATAAACAGAATGTGATCACCAAGGGATGGGAGACAAGCAAAGTGCCTTGTATTCTTGCTTCAAATACTGCCTTGAAAGTTTTAGTCCATGGTGCAAGCAGGAGGAACCCAGGAAGATTCCCTGAGTTGAGCAGCCCGGACTAAGAGTTATAGAATAAGGCAGCTAGCATTTCAGGGCAGAGGGTAACGGAGAAAGGGTTTGTGCACAGGGAACCTCAGAAATCTACAGAGAGTCCTCCTTGAATATTCAGCAAAGAACCGAGCAGTGCTTGCATATGAGGAAAGAATTCAAGGCTGGGGAAAGAACAGCCAAAAAGAGTGCCCTGGAGCTCACACAAGTCCAGGAATTATCCCCATTCCCATCAGCCATACTAGAAAAACAAATAATGTATGGACATTGGCTAGGGTAAAAACAATAGGCTTATCTCAGCAGGGTGGAATAATCAGCCCTAGACTAAACATTGCTTTTTCTCACCTAGCAAATAATAAAATAATACCTCAAAGGATCAAACTATTTCCAAGTAAGTTAAGAGCTGCATCTCACAACAAAGTTTAAGAATATTTATAAGAAATATATTTAACCTAAAAGGTAAAATTCACAATATCTGGAATCCAGTAAAAGATTACAAAGCATAAAAAAACTAACCTTATTTCATTAGTAATTGAGACATGAAACAAACAAAAGCATCATACCTCTGAGATTATTTTGCTTTCTCCCTTTTCAGTCAACTAGTCTGCTTGTTAAAATAACTTTGTCTGAGAATGTAAGCTGGTTTTATCTTTGCTTGCTTTATATGTCTTCTATACTTAACAAATAAAATTAATCAGGCAATTGAAAAAATTTGTTTTCATATTTACAAAGAGATCTGTTTGACCTCAATATAATCACTTTTTTTTTTTTTTTTTTTACAGACAGAAATAAATGAAAGTGTTTGAAGTTTTTATCTAACTTTGCTTTTTCTTTAAGTCTTCCTTAGGACTTTAAGACAAGAACAATCAAGCCAAACAAAAATAATGTGCATCAGTAGTAAAGATAGAACTCTTGTAGTTCTCCTCTAAAACACTACACTCACTACCCCATTGTTCTATAAGACTGTTAATTTTCATGAGAATGATCAATTGCCATTTGTTAGTTAAAACAGTTGAAATAAAGCCTGAAGTTTGGACCTGAAACACAGTCTCAAGCTTTCAGGGAAATTCACTGGGAAGTTCTCAGTGTTTAGATCAGAGGTTTCAAAATTCAAACGACCTTAGAGTGTCTGTGTAATTACTGCTTTTTTATTTCTCATTCACTACTTATTTCATTCTCCATGTGAATTCCCTTTTTAAGTCTGTTTCGTACTTCGCCTCTTGGACACAGTGATACCAATTGCCAGGAAACTCCCTGCCTTCTACATTCTTTTTAATTCTTTTCAAAAGAGCAAACTATTTCTCTTCACTTTGATTCTGGAAACTCTCCTCTGGTTGCATGTCTTTCTGATTGATTCCTAACAACCCAGTCAAATCTTGGCTGGTGGTTAAGTTTATAAACAGAAATTGAGAAGACTTACCAAATGTAAGTGAGCTGACTGATCCAGATCTTACTCTGGCCATGTGAAAATTAAGTAGCCTCAGGAAAAGAACAGTCCTTTATTTGTCTTTGATTACCTAGCACTATGATTGATATATCACATATATATTCAAAAGGGTTAGTGAGTTTCTGGAAAAAATATCAATATAAGAGCAAGCAAAAAATCTCCTCTTATAGAAACTACCTATGATGACTAAAAACAAATGCATACAGGGGAAAAACTTGTATTAGTGCTGAAACTAGAGAATACTGCCAACCACATGACAACATCCCTGAGAAATCTCTGCTAAGTGTGATCTGCCTGGTACGATGTTGAAGGAAGTTATAAAGGGTCAGTTTATAATTCTGTTTCCCCAATGAAGTGGTGATTCTAGGAAGAATTCTAGGAAGTATATAGAGTCCTGGAAGACCATAAACACCCCTCCTTTTGAGAGTCCAGGAATAGAGGTCAGGGGTATCATGGAAAACCAAGGTTCACATCACTTTAAGCCAATTTTATCTTCACAGATACAGACACTCAGGGGTGTCAGCACAGCGACTAGAAAAGCAATCGCTGCTGTGGTAAACAGGAAGTATCTGAACGGTAGGATGCTTCCCTTGAAGATTCAGTAATTAGAGGGTGCAATGAAAATAGCGCTCTCCAACTCAACAGACAGAAACACTAGAAATAAGGCTAGACGCAATTAGTCCATATATCTGAAGTAGAGGCCAGAACAGATAATCAGATATAGATATAGAGATGCAAAAGTTAAGATACACAAAGGAAAAGCATGAAGAAACTTACTTCCTCAGGCTAGTTCATTTCCCACTGTCCTTAGGCTCCTGAATATTTAAAGTTATTAAAACTATATTATAGACTCTAGATTAATTCAAAATTAGACTAAAAACCTTAGAGTAATATCTAAGAGGAGAATTAGCAGATACCTAGGTAGGTTGTAAGAGATCTACAAGAAGATATAGCCATACTATTTGTAAACAAAGATCAGATATAAGAATGACTAGTCTTATTAAGGATAAAAATGGAAATGGAAAAAAATGAGATTTCCCCCCGCCACCAAGGATTCTGTATCTAAGAATTCCAAACTCAACTAGATAAATTGTGAAGGTTGCATAGGCAGATATACCTACACTGTTTTTGAGCAAATGTCAGGTATAAGAAATACTGCTTTTATTAAAAATGAAATGAAAATGGAAAAAATGAGATTTTGGGGAAAAGATTTTGTATTATAAAAGAACGAGATAATTATGGCAAGCTAAACAGAGGAAGAACATATTTTTAAAATATGTACTACAAGCAAGAAAATAAGCTTTAGACAGCATTTGCTTTGTACTCTCAAGTTAATGAAAGAAAATAGGGCCTCTTTGGAAAATAAAAAGAGATAAAATAACAGATTTTAGTAAAGAAAGATCTGGTAGTGCTGAGGAAAGGATTCAAGGAAATGGAAAACTAGAACATGCAATTAGCAAAATTAAAAATAATGTGAGATGCTATAGAGAGTGGAATGGATTTCAATGAAAATGGATCAGTGATATGTATATCAAGATTTTGAGGCTTTGTCTACTCAAACTATAAAAACACTATAGACTGGGTGGCTTAAACAACAGACATTTATTTTTTACAGTTCTGGAGTCTGGCAAGTCCAAGATCAAGGTGCCTGCATATTTGGTTCCTGATGAGGGCTGTCTTCCTTACTTGCACATGGCCACCTTCTCACTGTATCCTACATAGTCTAGTTCCTCTTCCTCTTCTTATAAGGACACTAATCCCACCATGGGGGCCCCATCCTCATGACTTCACCTACACTTGAGTATCTTTCAAAGGCCCCATCTTCAAATACCATCACATTGAACATCAGGGCATTAACACAGGAATTTTTGGGGACACAAACAGTCCATTACAGGCTCTATTTTAAAGCAAAGAAGGAGGATAAAAAGAGGGATATGATTAAAGACAAGATCATAGATAGAGATATGAAGGACATCTAATGAAGACCTAACACACAGATAATTTGGTGTTTCTTATGATGTGAACAAAGTACAAATCAGTTTGATGGGGTAATTCAGATGCATAGTAAAGAACAATCCTTAACCAAAACAAGTCCTGAACCAGTGGGTTGAATGGGCCCACTCTGTAACAGAGTTAACAAAAATGGATAAAAATCCAGACGTAGCTAAGGTTTGGAATTTTGAGAGACCTATAATAATCCAGGGAGGAAAAAATATTACCAGTAAAGGAGGAGAATGTTTAACTGGTCTCAGACTTGAAATATTAGGTACCAAAAAATAATGAAGCAATACCTAAGGTGTTTAAGGGGGTTTTGAGACTCATCCCTTCTACCACCTGTCAAAGCAGGTAGTTTTTATTTATAAAGACAATGAAAACAATCCCAGACATATAAGGACTCTCGTAGTATTCATTCTTCATACTTTATCATAAAAAATTTACTAAAAGTTTAATCCACTGGAATACAATTTAAAGAATTGTAAGTCAGGAAGTCACAATGCCAGAGGAATAATAGTAAATACAGAAACTACTTGAAAATAGAATTAATTTTAAATAAATATAAATATGATTTGAAAAAAAGATGCAGATGTTAACATTTTAAAAAGAGAAGGTATAGAATGCAGCAGAAAACCAACAATGACAATAAAATATGATAATCTCAAATCATACTAAAAGAAGAAAATATGGGAAAAAAAGAGCAAGGGAAGAAGTTGATGAGTGTATTGGGGCAATCTCAGCTCACTGCAAACTGCCTCCCAGGTTCAAGTGATTCTCATACCTCAGCTTCCCAAGTAGCTGAGACCACAGATGTGTGTCACCATGCCAGGCTAATTTTTGTTTTTAGTAGAGATGGGGTTTTACCATGTTGGCCAGGCTGGTCTCGAACTCCTGGCCTCAAGCACTCGGCCCGCCTTAGCCTCCCAAAGTGCTGGGATTACAGATGTGGGCCACAGTGCCCATCAGATGGGTGTATTTCTTAACCCTATATAGGAAAGAGAAAATTTTTAAAAAATCAATTGATATAGTACTTACACTTTGTTTTTTTACAACCTTAAAAGTTATCACTAATAAAAATAAAAGCAAACTATGTAACCTTCAAATTAGTGGAGAAGCAAAATAAAGCAAAAAATAAAAAGTAATTAGAAGATAAAAACGCGTAAAACAAATTATCAGAAATGAGGCCAACCATGCTTGACATGGTAATAATTATAAATGGCATAAAGTTAATTTGATAAAACATATATCAGATTGGCTCCCAAACAAAAATGGAACTATATACTATCAAGAAGAGACACACCTAAAATGCAGTGCCTCAGAAAAACTACAATTACAAGAATGAACAAAATATTCTCTAGAAATGAAAATGTAAGGAAAGTTGGGCTGCAATATTTTAGGAAGATGTGGATTTTAAAATATACAATATTATATTTATCATAGGTAGAACAGTATGTTATAATAAAGGGAATTACCAAAAAGTGAAAGTACAATTTTCATCAACCTGCATGTACAGAATATCACAGCTTAACAATAGAGAAACTAAAAAATGAGGAATGTATGGAGAAACATGAAAAGATAAAAATAAAACATAACCAAATCAAAAGATAATAGATACATTTTAAAAAGAGTATGTGATTAAAAAACCTGAGCTGCTCAATCTCATATCAGATTATAAAAGATGAAAGATAGCTAGTTGCACATGTATTTAAGGATGTGGTGAAATGTTTCTTTTCAAATACCTCAAACTGTTAAAATCTTTCTGTTGGCAATTTTGGCAAAATGCATCAAAATTATTTCAAAAAGTAGAGCGACTACAGTTAGCAACAATATATTGTATATTTTAACGTAGCTAGAAAACTTGGATTGTTCCCAACACATAGAAATGATACATACTGGAGGTGATGGATACCTCAAATACCCTGACTTGGTCATTACAAATTCTATGCATGTAATGAAAAATCATATGTACCCAATAAATATGTAAAATATTATATATCAAAAAATATTTTAATCATCAATACTTTTAATCCATTTGTACTATATCTAAAAAGTTATCTAAAGTAATAGGACATATGCCTGGCTAGATGTAAACATTCACAAGAGTGCTAAGATTCCTATCTTCCAAGAAATATACTGGTTTGAATCAAAAGATTTAAATGCTAAGCTAAAACATCCTCCCCAAATGCTAGAAGAAGATATAGAAGAATCTTTAACCTTTAAAAGAGTTCGAAGTGAATTACATATCCAATAAGAAAAGACTGTTCCAGGTGTATGGACTTTTCCCTTTTCTGTTTTCCTTGCCTGGAGCTCTGGCCTCCCTGTCTTCATCCAGATTTCTTACTTCCACTTCACTCAAGTATCAGCTCCAAAGTTCCCTTCCCTTCCCACCGTATATAAAAACCTGGCCCCTATCTGACCCTGTCCTGCTGAGCAACATCACATGTTCTAAATATGCACTTAAAAGTACATATGTTGGATAAATTCCTGGAATTTCCTAGGTTTAATGTATACAAACTTAAACTACCTTTATGGTGATTGTCAAGGTCCTCTCCAAACAATTGTAACG
Source organism: Pan troglodytes (assembly GCF_028858775.2). Taxonomy (NCBI): domain Eukaryota; kingdom Metazoa; phylum Chordata; class Mammalia; order Primates; family Hominidae; genus Pan; species Pan troglodytes. The sequence goes on from NC_072412.2 coordinate 52,644,490, forward strand.
ATTTGTGCTTTCTACAACAATGTACTAGACTGCTTGTTTCTTTCTATGGTACCTGTGGTAGATGATGTTACTCTTTTAAATCTTTTTAAACTTCTAGGTGAAAAACGGCATCTAACTGTTTTAATGCACTTTGATTATGAGTGAGATAAACACCTTTATAGAAGTCTTGGCTGTTGTGTTTCTTTTTTCTGTGAGCTGTCTATTCCTGCTGTTTATTCATTTTTCTATTGTGCTGCTCATCTTTTTAAGTCCATTTATAAAAGCTACATACACATTAAGGAAATAAGTTGTTCATTATCTGTGACTGTGTGTCCCCCTCCCGACCTCCATTTATTTGTCACTTGCCTTTTGACTTTATATATTTATTCCTATAAAAAAGTCTTAAGTTTTTTGTAGTCAAATTTTTATTGGCAGGACATTTTAATATTCTAGAAATTTCTGTGACCTTTACAGTATTCTGCACTACTCTTTCCTACCTTGTCACCATTAAATAGCTTCATACCTGCGCAGTATACCTCTTGACTGGAAAAAAATAATCCCAGAAGGCGGCAGAATTCCATGTTGAGCTGAATCTGTGTTCAACGGTGGGATTCATACCTATTTGAAAGACTGTTGGAGGGTCCTACCATGAAGGCTTGAGGTTTTCCTCTTGGAAAATAACATGATCTAGCAAGGGAAGTTTAGACCAACAAACTTGGCCCTATAATAGGCCTCAGTTTCCAGAAGGGAAGAACCCACTTCCCTTGGGACTAATTTCTGGGTCATAAAGGGAAGATTTTATGAGCAAAAATCCCTATTATTACTGTAGCCTGCAGGAGGGGAAAGTAGCACTGTTTGGGTATGTGTTTTTCTAATAGTATGTAACATAAATGGTGAAAGAAAGCATTCTCTTATTCTGAGAACATTGCATAATTCTGATGCCCATCAAGGGCTCCAGAGCATTGGCAGCCTTGGCAGGGGTATTTGCAAATGATTACAGCTTGCTCTGTGCTTGGCTGAAGCAGCTGCGATAAGGGGAAGCAAGATTTCTTAGTGGAGGGGACAATGGGATGTTACATGCGATGACAACACCACAAATTACAAATTACACTGATCTTGGAAGATGGTTGGTGATAACCTGGAGGGTGAGTAAGAGGGAAGAATCTAGAGATAGTCAGAGAAAGAAAGGGAGCTAACACTAGATTTAGCCATCTTTATGGAAAAGTTTGAATGATTTACACATAAGACAACCAAGCTTGAGAAAAGTAGTTCATTTTAAATAGAATTTTAAAAACTTAAACACTAAGGCTATTGTGGCCTATGTGAGAAAAAGATACTGGGAAAGGAAATAAAAGGAAAGGTATTAGTCCATTTCCACTCTGCTAATAAAGACATACCTGAGAGTAGGCAATTTACAAAAGAAAAAGGTTTAATGGACTTACAGTTCCACATGGCTGGGGAGGCCTCACAGTCATGGTGGAAGGCAAGGAGGAATAAGTCACATCTTACGTGGGTGGCAGCAGGCAAAGAGGGAGAGCTTGTGCAGGGAATTCCTCTTTATAAAACCATCAGATCTCATGAAACTTATTCACTGTCACGAGAACAGCATGAGAAAGACCTGCTCCCATGGTAATTGAATAATTACCTCTCATCAGGTCCCTCCCACAACACGTGGGAATTCAAGATGAGATTTGGGTGGGGACACAGCCAAACCATATCAGGAAATCGAAGGCACCTCATAAAAATGTGGTTGAAATGTCAGATGAAATAAGGGAAAGTACCATCAAAATGACCATAAGCTAACTTCATAATGTTGCATGAGCCTGAAATTATTTAAAGTATGATCACTGTTGTCATGTTTGCTTTGATTTTGTTGTTGTTTTTTGTCTAGCCAGAGTTCTGAATATGAGTGAGAGTGCTGATGACTCTTGGGCCAACTCTCACTCGACAAGAAGGCAGGACAGGAGCCATCCACCACCTCAATCTGCACTTCATGTTGATTCTGGGGTGGCAGCATGTGCAGACCTGGTGTTGAAGGGCATCCAGTGCTCTGAGAGAGTCTATCCCATCAGTCTTCCATTTGACAGCCAGTATGGATAAAGCAAGATGCTTCAAGCAGGCAGTATATATAGACCCAGATAAAGGGGAGTAAGAAGTCACTGTAAGCCATTCTAAGTGTCACCCAATAGGTTACAAGCTCCCTGAGATCATAGACTGTACGTTGTTTTTTTTCTTTTTAAATTATCATTCTTATACTGTGCCTGGCAAAGTGTAGGTTTTCAATACACATTTGGTGAACTGATGACAGAATTCATTCATGGCAGTACAGCACAAACACTAGGAAGCCCTCCCTGAAGAGCAAGGCCGTCGGAAACCAAGCCTTGGCCGACATTGTAAAGAACCAGGGGGTGGCCACCTCTAGAACTCAACTCCTGTTTTGCTGTCAATAAAGGCAGGATGAAAGTGGATAAGTTTGCACTAAAATGCTATAAGATTGATTCTTTTCTGTAATGCAAATGAGATTAGGAGGATATGCTATGATTGAATTTTACATAATCACAATCTTGTTATTAGATAGAATGTCAACCTCTTTATCAAATCTGGGAAGCCAAGAAGTAGGATCACTTCATATAACTTAAAATAAGTAGTTTTAAATATATAGAGTAAGTAGTAAATTTATGGAAGTCATTATCTAAGATATAGTGTGGTTAAGAAAGAGGAAGATTTAGTCAAATAGTTAAAAAACTAATTTGTATAATTTTTAAGAAAAATCTAAGATATTTGAAATATATTACTAAGTGTTTTAAGGTTTATTATTGAGTTCAAAATAAGTTTACATAAATTTGTAGATAAAGACTCAAAAGGCAGTTAAGAAAGGATGTGGCTGAGTGCCAGCTAGGGAGCCAAAGCGCCTCAATTCAATGCCCTACTCCGTGATCAATGGCTTTGAGTAAAGTGGCTTAATGCTTTTTACCTGAGCTCCCTGATCAGTAGTACTGGGATAATGTACCATTTTTATAAGGACACATATATGGCAGTATGAAACATTGTCTAGAGTATAGTAAAGATTTAATAGATATTAGCTATTAATAAAGAAAACCAGATTGCTTGAGGTATAATCTTTTTTTAAAAGAATTATAATAACTGGTTGACATACTCTCACAAAATTTTCCTCTGAAGTAGAGATGAAAGATAAAATAAAAACAAGACTTGGCCTGCATGAGTGATGCCATTTCTGCTCTGATCTTGCTCATTAAATAGCTTAATTTCTCACATCCCGTGAACAGGGTATAACAGCTCAATGGGTAGTGAAAGGTCAGGTGTAGAGTCACCATCATTAGCAAATAAAACTACAGAATGCTCAGTTAAATTTGAGTTTTAGATAAATTATAAATGTTTTGGTATAAGTGTACCCCATGCAATATTTAGAACATAGTCATGTTATGCTAAAATAATTATTTGTTGCATATTCAAAATTCAAATTTAATTAGGTATCCTGTATTTTATCTGGCAGTACAAGTCAGGTGTGCAGCTAAAGCACTCAGGCAGTGTCTGCAGGTTTATGAGGCCATCACATCTTTGGAAGACTGAGTCTTATCCTCAAGACCTAATATAATCCTATTTTTTCCATTCTGAACCATATTTTACTCACATCCCTGCCCACATCCGTTTTTTTTTTGTTTTGTTTTTTTGTTTCTTTTTTTTTAATTTAGAGGCTTTAAAATAGTGCGTTTTGTCTTATGGCTAAAGTGTGACAGACTTTAAGTTCTAGTTTGATTTTTGGGAAATAATAATATCTAATATGATAAATTGATAATTATGCCCTGGGAAGATAAATGGTCTACACCTTGAAATTTACTAAATGTTTAGTATAGATGAAAGGAAATGCATCTTGAAATTTGCAAATGGTATTTACACAATTTGTGGTGTACTTTGTATTGCCAATATGTTTAATGTGACGATTTGTGCAATCATGCCATTCAGAATCCTCAAACTCTAGGGCAACCGTCATGAAAGTTCACTCTCTTTATCTGAAAAGGAACTAAGATATTTCTCCCTGTCCTCCAATTATTTTTATTGATTAAATACATATAAGATTTGCCATGTTAGCCAGTTTTAATTCTACAGTTTGGTGGCATTAAGTACCATTTGCATTGCTGTGCAACCATCACCACCTTCCATCTCCAGAACTCTTTTTATCTGTAAAAGTGAAACTCTATACCCATTAAACAATAACTTTGCCTTACCTCCTCTCTGTTGCTCTTGGCAACCACTGTTCTACTTTTTGTCTCCATGATTTTGGCTATGCTAAGTACCTCATACAAATGAAATCTTACGGTATGTGTTTTTTTGTGTCTGGCTTATCTCACTTGGCATAATGTCTTCAAGATTCATCTATGTTGTAAGCATAGGTCAGAATTTCATTCCTTTTTAAGGCTGTGTAATATTCCATTGCATGTAGATACCACATTTTGCTTATGCATTCATCTGTCGTGAATACTTGAGTTGCTTCCCTGTTTTAGCTATCGTGAATAATGCTGCTATAAACATGAGCGCACAAATACTCTCCAAGATCTTGCCTTCAGTTCATTTGGGTATATACTCAGAAGTAAAATTGCTGGATCATATGGTAATACTATTTTTAGCCATGCTGTTTTCCACAGTGGCTGAACCATTTTACATTCCCACCAAAAGTGCACAAAGTTTTTAATTTCTCCATATTCTCAGCAACACTTATTATTTTCTGTTTTTTTAATAGTAGCCATCCTAATGAGTGTGATGTGTTACCTCATTATAGTTTTGATTTGCATTTCCCTACTGGTTAGTGACATTGAGCATCTTGTCATGTGCTTATTTGCCACTTACATATTGTCTTTGGAGAAATGTCTACTTAAGTCCTTTGCCCATTTTTTGTCAGATTGTTTACTTTGTTTTAAGTGAGTTTTAGGAATTCTCTATATACTCTGGATATTAATTTCTTATCAGATATGTTATCTGCAAATATTTTCTCCTATTCTGCACATTGCCTTTTTACTCTTTTTATAGCGCCCTTTGATGCACAAAACTTAAAAAGTTTTCATGAAATTCAATTTGTCTATTTTGTCACATTTTGCCTACACCTTTAGTACCATATCTAAAATATCACTGCCAAACCCAATGTCATTAAGCTTTTGTTCTGTGTTTTCTTATAAGAGTTTTATGATTTTAGGTCTTTCATTTAGGTATTTGGTCCACTTTGAGTTAATTTTTGTGTATGGTGTTAGGTAAAGATCCAACTCATCTTTTTGCATGTAGATATCCAATTTTTCCAGCACCATTTGCTGAAAAGACTATCCTTTTCCCATTGTATAATCTTGACATCCTTGTCAAAAATCATTTGGCCATATATGCAAGGGTTATTTCTGGCATCTCTATATTATTCCATTGGTCTATATGTCTGTCTTTATGCCACTACCACACTGAGTTGATTACTATAACTTTGTAGTAAGTTTTGGAATCAGGAGTATGAGTCCTCTAACATTCTTCTTTTTCAAATCTGTTTGGCTATTTGGGATCTCTTGAGATTTTGTTTGAATTTTAGGATGGTTTTTTCAATTTCTTCAAAAGCCAATCTTAGGGTTTCGATAAAGATTGAATTGAATTTGTAGATTAGGTAGTATGGATGTCTTAATACTATTAAGTCTTTCAATCCATGAACATGATATGCATTCCAATTTATTTATGTCTTCATTTTTTCATCAATGTTTTATAGTTTAATTGTACAAGTTTTTCACATCCTTGTATGAGGTAATTCCTATGTATTTTGTTCTTTCTGATGCTATTGTAAATTAAATTGTTTTTGTAATTTCCTTTCCAATTGTTCATTGTTAGTGTGTAGAAATGCAGCTAATATTTGCATGCTGACTTTGTATCTTGGTACTTGCAGAATTCATTTATTAGTTCTAATAGTTTTTTGGGGGTGGAATCTTTAGGGGTTTCTTCATATAAAATCATGTCTTCTGTGAACAGAGATCATTTTACTTCTTCCTTTCCAATTTGTATGTCTTTATTTCTTTGTCTTGCCTAATTGCTTTGGCCAGAACCTCTAGTACTATGTTGAATGGAAGTGGTAAAAGCAGACACTGTTGCCTTGTTTCTGATCTGAGAGAAAGTTTTCAGTTTTTCACCATTGAGGATAATATTTGCCTTGGGTTTTCATATATGGCTTTTATCATGTTGAGGTAGTTATTTTGTTCCTACTTTGTTGACTTTTTTTTTTTTTTCCAAGAAAGGGTGTTAAATTAGATCAAAAGTTTTTTTCTGCATCAATTGGGATGATTATGTGTTTTATTCCCCTTCATTCTGTTTACATGGTTATTACATTGATTAATTTTTGTGTTGAACTACCTTTGCATTGCATAAATAAATTCCACATGGTCATGATGTATAATCCTTTTAACATGGTGCTGAATTCAATTTACTATTTTGTTGAGGATTTTCACATCAACGTTCAAGAGGGATATTGCTCTGTAGTGTCTTTTTTTTTCTTGTAGTGTTTTCGTCTGGCATTTTATTTCTGTAGAAACAGTAGTAATGTCCTTTTTTCTGTTTTAGGAAATCGAGGCTTCTTTCTTTTAAAATCAATCTAGCTAACAGTTTGCCAATTTTGTTGATTTTTTCAGAGAACCAACTTTTGTTTTTCATTGATTTTTTATATTGTTTTTCTATTCTGTATTTCATTTATCTTGGCTCTAATCTTTATTATTTCCTTCCTTCTTCTAGCTTTGGTTTGTTCTTTCACTAGTTTCTTAAATTGTAAAGTTAAACTGTTAATTTGAAGTGTTTCTTGTTTTTTAATGTAAACATTTATAAGTATAAATTTCTCCTTTACCACTGCTTAGCTATGTCTCATGAGTTTTGATATGTTGTGTTTTCATTTTTATTCTTCTCTAAGTATTTTATCATTTCCTTTGTGATTTGATCTTTGATCCATTGGTTGTAGAAGAATATGTTCTTTAATGTTTACAATTTTGTGGATTTTCTGGTTTTATTTTTGTAACTGATATCTAACTTTATTCCATTGTGCTCAAAAAAGACACTTTGTATGATATCTTAATAAATCTATTGAGACTTAATTTGTGGACTAACATGGGCTATCTTAGAAAATGGCTCATGTGCACTTGAGAAGAATGCGTATGCTGGTGTTATTCGGTAAAGTGTTGGTATATGTACACTAGATCTGGTTGGTCTATTATTTTGCTTAAGTCCTCTGTTTCTTTATTTATCTTCTGTCTGCTTGTTCTACCCATTATTGAAAGTAGGGTATTAGAGTATCCAATTATTATTGTAGAACTATTTCTCCCTTCAGTTTTGTCCGTTTTTATTTTATGTATTTTGATGGCCTTTCATTAGGTGGTTAAATGTTTATAATTGTTATATCTCCTTACTGTATTTAAACTTTTATTAATATAGAATGTCTTTTTCCCTGGTAAACTTTTTTGATTTAAAGTGTATTTTGTCTGATATTAGTATAGACACCCATTTCCCTCTTCTGGTTACTGTTTGCGTGGAATATCTTTTTCCAGCCTTTCACTTTAAGTCTATCTGTGTCTTTGTATCTGAAGTGACTCTCTTGTAGACAACACAGAGTTGGATCATTAAAAAACATCTATTCTGCTAATCTCTATCTTTTGTCTGGATAATTTAATCAATTTACATTGAAAGTAATTGCTGATAAAGAGGTTCTTCTGTCATTTTGCTGCTTGTTTTCTATATGCCTCATAACTTTTTTGTTCCTCATTTCCTGCATTATGAATTTCCTTTGTTTTTAATAAATTTCTTCATAGTGAAATCTTTAAATTCCTTTCAATTTCCTTTTGTATATATTCTATAGATAGTTTCCTTGTGGTTAACATGAGGACTACATTTAACATCCTGAAGTTATAACACTCTAATTTGAATTTATAGCCACTTGACTTCAATCTCATAAAAAAATACCTCTGCTCTTTTAACAGCTCTGTCTCTATTATTTTAGTTGTTGATGTCATAAAATCACTTGTTTATGTGCTTGTGTGCCCCAAAATATATGCTAATAATTGTTTGAGTTATAATTATTCAAATAATTGTATTATTCTCTTATGTAAAAAACAAAATGTTGAGTTGGAAACTGAAGTTACAATAATACTAGCTTTTAGATTAATAAATTTTTAATGTATTAATCTCTTCAATCATGTAGAAAACAGAATTGAAGTTATAAACTGTTGTTACAATAATGTTAGCTTTTATAATTGCCCTTGTATTTAACTTTATTGAGATCTTTTTCATCTGGTTTTGAGTTACTGTCTAGTGCCCTTTTATTTTACTTTGCAGGACTCTGTTGAGCATTTCTTGCAGGGTAGGTCCAGTGGTAACAAACTTCCTTAGCTTTTGTTTATCTGGGAATGTTTTAATTTCTCCCTTACTTTTGAAGGACAATTTTGCAGGATATAAGATTCTTGGTTGATAGACTTTTTTCTTTTAGCATTTTGAATATGTTGGCCCACTGCCTTCTGGAGCCCAATGTTCTGTTGAGAAATCTGCTGATAACTTTTATTGAGACTCTCTTGTATGTGATGAAGTGCTTCTCTGTTGCTGCTTTGAATATTATCTCTGTTTTTCAAAAGTTTGATTATAATGTATCTTGATTTGCGTCTATTTGAGTTACCCTTACTTGGAGTTTATGGAGCTTCTTGGGTGTTCATGTCTTTTATCAAATTTTGGATGTTTTTAGCCATTATTTCTTCAAATATTATTGCTGCCCCTTTCTTCTTATCTCTTTCTCTGGCTCCCAAAATGCATATATTCGCCTGGTTGGTGATACCTCACAGTTCCCTTAGGCTATGTTCACTTTACTTTAATCTTTTTTCTTCTATTCTTTATGATTTTCATTTTCCTATTTTCAAGTTTTCTGTTTTTTTCTTACTCCTGCTCAAATCTGCCTTTGAATCACTCTAGTTAATTTTATGTTTTAATCATTGTACTTTATAGCTTCAGAATTTCTAATTGGTTTCTTTCTTTCTTTCTTTCTTTCTTTTTTTTTTTTTTTTTTAAGATGTAGTTTAGCTCTTGTTGCCTAGGCTGGAGTGCAATGGTGTGATCTTGGCTCACTGCAACCCCTGCCTCCTGGGTTCAAGTGATTCTCCTGCCTAAGACTCCTGAGTAGCTGGGATTATAGGCACACGCCACCATGCCCAGCTAATTTTGTTTTTAGTAGAGATGGGGTTTCACCATGTTGGCCAGGCTGGTCTTGAACTCCTGACTTCAAGTGATCTGCCCACCTTGGCCTCCCAAAGTGCGGAGATTACAGAGCATGAGCCACTGCGTCCAGCCTCTAACTGGTTTCTTTTTAGGTTTTCTATCAGTTTATAGACATTTCCATTTTGTTCATACATCTCTTTTTGACTTTTTGCACATCTTCCTTTAGTTCTTTGAGCATCTTAAAGCAATTCTTTTTTTTTTTCTTTCTCTTTTTTTTTGAGGTGGAGTGTCTCTCTGTCATCAGGCTGGAGTGCAGAGGCATGATCTCTGCTCACTGCAACCTCTAACTCCCTAGTACAAGGAATTCTTCTGCCTCAGCCTCCTGAGTAGCTGGGATTACAGGCATGCACCATCATGCCCAGCTAATTTTTGTATTTTTACTAAAGACAGGGTTTTGCCATGTTGCCTAGGATGGTCTAGATCTCCTGACCTCATGATCTGCCACCTCAGCCTCCCAAAGTGCTGGGATTACAGGCGTGAGCCACCACACCCAGCCACAGCAATTTTTTAAATGTTTTTTTTCTAGTATATCTGCCATCAGTTCTTTTTAAGGGACACTTTCTGTGTTTGTTTGTTTGTTTGTTTTCCCCTTGAATGGGTGATAGTTTTCTGTTTTTTTTTTAATATATCTTGTGATTTTTGTTTAAAACTGGACATTAGAATTAATGTAGTAACTCTGGAAATCAGATTCTCTGGTTTCCCTGGGGTTTGCTGAGTTTTTAAAAAAATTTGCTTTAGTTCTAATTTTGATGGTTATAGGCTGTCTCTATGCCAAGGATAAGCCTAAGATATAAACTTAATGTCTTCTCAGGTCTTTACTGAGCCTGTGTCTTTTCCTGAACACACAATCACTTTTTAGTTTCCCCATATACACAGTCATTTTAGAATATCCTAGTTTTTACTGTTAGGCTGTTAAAAAGGAAAAGAGAAAAATGAAGAAAGGGAGGGTGATGGTTCTTCAAATCCCCTGGAAGTCACTTCAGCCAGAGATGGAGGAGTTTGTGTCAATGAGGGAGGGTGAAACAACAGTGGCCACCTGCCTCTTTGACTGCACCTCTGTGATGAGAAGCAGGAATTAGCAATCAGAGCAAAAATTACCAATATTTGGAGGACAGGCATCATTTTTCCTACCTTGGCTCATATAAGCTGCGTGCAGATTGCTCCAGAAATGTGTGCATAGCTGCCTGCCATGGGGCTGGGAGTAGGAGTAGGTAGCTGCTACTATGCTAAGAGTCAAAATTGATGAAAATTAACTGCAATGTACCACATAAGCCTATCTCTGGAAGTTGTAAATCTTCAATAAACTCCAGAGTTCCAAAATAGATACATCAGACAGATTCTACCATTGCAGTTGTTGTCAGACTCCTGGGGTTTCCTACATGACCATCTTCCCAGAATCCTCAATTGGGACTATTATCTCTTAATGAGAAGGAAAGCCAGAACCCCAAAGGGAAAGCCTATTTAAAGAAAAATTGTTGACTACTGGGCATGATAATAACATTTTGTTTTCTGTTGGCAATTATTTGAAGAAATGCTTTAATTTGTCAGTGTCAGAGAAGAGGTGGGGAGTATAAAGATCATATATTACTTATAGGGATTTTCTTAATATTATATTGAGTTATCTGAAAAAATAATAATTAAAAAAATTATTTTTCTGTTTTGATGCTGCCTTTTTAGAGCTCAACACATTTTCCAAAATATGTTTCTTCTCAAAGGGGTGCCCTTGTGAGTCAAGTAGATTTCTAACACCCAGTCTTGCCTAGGCCTTTAGATCTGGGGTCAGCCAGGGTTCCAGCAAGTGAAACTTTCTTCATTAAGGCCTGTGTTTACATCTGAAAATGATACCTCTTTATAACTTTAGAGGAATAATTTAGTTCTTATTTTCCACATGGGCTTATTCCTGAAATCTAGCAGAATATCCACAGGATAAAAAAAATAGAGTAAATGAGAGAGAGGGAGAAAAAATGAATAACAGCTAGGTTACATGGTTGATGTACTTGCTTGGGTGTGTTGTGGAAAGGGAGAAATGGAATCCTCTGCCACAGCCTTGACAAGACAGGTAAGTTGTTTAAAGAAAGCAAGGCTGGGCACGGTGGCTCACACCTGTAATCCCAGCACTTTAGGAGGCCGAGGTGGGCGGATCACGAGGTCAGGAGATTGAGACCATCCTGGCAAACACGGTGAAACCCCGTCTCTCCTGAAAATACAAAAAATTAGCTGGGCGTGGTGGCAGGTACCTGTAGTCCCAGCTGCTCGGGAGGCTGAGGCAGGAGAATGGCATGAACCTGAGAGGCCGAGCTTGCAGTGAGCAGAGATTACACCACTGCGCTCCAGCCTGGGCAACAGAGCGAGACTCTGTCTCAAAAAAAAAAAAAAAAAAAAGGCAAGACAAAGACAGAATAGGAGGTTTGACCACCATTAAATAATGTGGACTTAAGAAACAAAACAGAACCATGAAAAGTCATACTTAAGGCATTTATTACCCAACATGTTAAATAAAAGATCTGTGGTCACTGTGCTTAAGAGCATGTCAATTAATTTACTTTGTCACACTGTCTATGGTCAATGCCAGGTGTCATGTCATCTCATATTTTGATGAGACTGGAATAAAAAGGGTAGGAGATGTCAGTTCTCACCCCCATGATTTTGTGTATATCTGTGACACCAAAAAGCACCTTGCAGCGATGATTGTATTTTTCAGTTTTGCAGGACTTCTTGGAATGTCAGGAAACACAATAGACATATTAAATTGGAGAAAAATTGAGTTATTTAAAACTCAAATGTGGGCTTGTGGGGATGATTTCTCAATCAGTTTCTCTCTCTCCTCTCTGTTTCCCTTCAGAACTTCAGAGCAGAAAATAGGAAGTCAAGGCTTTGATGATAGGACTAAAACTTGCATTTTGGCTTCTCCTCTAATATAATATTAGTAATAACTTCCAGCATGTTTGAGGAGGAGTGCTTCTTCCCACTCTTGATTTTTTTCTTTCCTGTGGTTGCAGTCCCATTAGCATTTCACTCTTTGCCTGCTTCTAGCTTCTCACTCACATTCTGTAGAGGAGATGTGACCTAATCTCACTGGGGATTTGAGAAAGAGAAACTCAGCAAGTAAACTATAATTTTTTCCTTCCCCTTTGTCTTAGAAGCAAACCTACCCACAGAGGTCATTTGCCCTTATCTACGTGGTAAGTTTAGTAGTAAGTGTTGGGAAGGTTTGTGGTTACAACCTGGGATGGGAAGTCTGCATGTATTAAGGATTTAGTATAAGAAAGTTCACTTCCTTACAGACATATCTATCTTCTTTAATATCATCATTATCATGATAAAAGTGTTACTCTATGTACCAAACATTTATGATTCTAGGCAATTATTGACACGTATTTTTTTTTTCATTTAACCCTTAAAACCTGCCGACGAGATAGGTGCTATTGTTACCCATTTTACACGTGAGAAAATGGGAACAGAGAGGCTAAAAAACTTGTTCAAGGTCACAAATAGCAGCTATTGGATAGCTGGTAAAAGATAGAGACAGGACCCACAGCAAAGTGGACTGCCCTAGACCACCCTGATATACCACCTCACATATTAATTCCACACCTGTAATTTCCATTTGACTACACTATTTTCTCTAGGTCTCTCAATTTTTTTCAAAAATTATGAAAAGTAGTTCACTTATGATGCAAAATATAATGCTTGCTAAGTCCTTTTATTTTCCTGAATGTTCTTTGGTGTCTTTTTTCAGTGCAAAGGTTGAAGAGCATCCTGCAGAGCAATCACAGGAAAAATAAAATTCAAAGGGAAAAGGTGACAAGTCACAGACAGTGCATTTTCTTGTCCTGAAATCTGAAACAGAAAGCTATCAAAGCAGGAGCTGGGAATTGTGTGCAGGATAGGGAAATAAAAGAACCCCCTAAGTAAAGAGTTCTGTCACAGAGTCCTGTGGTGCAATGAGAATCAACCCCAAATGCTATTTGGAAAGAAAAAGACAATTACTAGATTTTTCTTGTATGATGTTTTATCAGAACAGCTTCAAAAACAGATTGAAAACATTCTCAGGCAACAGCAGCATGAGAATGGGATGCCAGTTTTTGTGGCATGTGTGTACTTAGCAGTAAAGCATTCATAGAAAACACAGCTGTCTTTTAGATCCATCTGGCTAGGGGGCAGGCCTTCAAGATTTGACTGCTGGGAAATTTCATGTCATTTATGTATGTAGGAGAAAAGCAGGCAACTTGCGGTGTGAGTACTTCGATTTCCTGACACCAGAAGATTGTAACGTGAAGATGCTGCATTATAGATTAGGGCTCCAAGTGCAAAGCATGGCTAATTTTGTATCGTTAGTTATTAAAAGTCTTGGAAGAAATTTAGGTGTAAGACCATTTGGAAATTGTTAGATATTTGGAAGATGGTCATAAAGAATTCTCTCCTATCAACCTTGCTTTATGAAAAGTAAGAAAAACACAGAAGAAGCTAACTAAAAAGCCAAGTTCCCACCTACAGGGTGCATGCAGATTTACACCTCTCAAAAGAAAGCCACAACCTGGATTTCATTTCTGCTGTAGAGAGGTTCATTATGGTTAGGGTAGATAGTATAAATGCCTTAAACTAAAGTACAGTTAAGGATATCACAAAGATGCTAAGTACATACTTGATTCATAGAAGACACACATGGAAATGAATCTAGTATTAACTTTTCCATCTATGGAAATCTTTTTTGAAGGTATTGAGAGTTACGGTGACCTCATTGCTCAGAAGTGGAATGAAGTTAACTTCAGCATTAGGAAACCTGCATCTAACTGCAGTCTGTAAATGCAGCACTGGGACCAGTTGAGGAAAAGTCTGTAGTTGGGTGCTGGGTAGGGTTTCTCTTTGAAGACAGGTAGGAAAGAAGACTTTAGATTTGAATGTTGGCAGAGGATTAGTCTTGTGAGAAATAGAGGTTTAAAAGTGAATGCCTTTCTCAAGAGAATCAAGTGAAAAGATGGTATCAAGAAATCACAAAGAAATCATTTGCATTGGTGGGCTGCACATGCTAGACAAGAACTCAGGGGCAGTTGGGGCCAGGTCAGGGTTCAGATTTCAGGTACCTGAAGGAGTGACAGCTTTTGAGACCTTGACATAAGACTTTTCATCTTGTCCCTCAAGGGAAACTTGGTCTTGCAGAAGCAGTGACTAGAGAGAGATTGACACAAGGTAACCCATCTGGCCATTCCTTTCACAAATAAGATCACCTGAGTTTCTCTTCAGATTAAGATAACTGTGAGGTAAGTGGTACAAACAATAAATAAAACATGATTCCAAATGTGGAAGAAATCACTGGGGCTGCAGGACGGCAGAGAATGCTTGGGGCATGAGTTAGGGACTTGGTCCAAAGGCTGAGTAGGACAGAAGCAAGATCAGAGAGAGAAGGCCAGTTATGAAGAGGTGAGTGCTGATGTAGGCAACAGGCACAGGGATCCTCCTCAATTACAATTTCCTTTCACCTACTTGTATTGAGAAAATCTGTTTGGATAAACAAGCTCATCTTCTGATATCCAATTATCTTAATACATGGTATCTTAGTTTGGGTCTCTTAAAAGTAGACTCTGAGACAAAAATTTGGGTGCAAGTAGTTTATTTGGGAGATACAAGGAATACTAGTATGAGAGAGAAGTGAGACGGAGAAGGTAAACCAGCCAATAAAGGATGCGTCATGATACCCTCCCAATCATAGTGGAAGGCTAGAATTTAATCCTATAAGAGAATTCGAGGAAATATATGAAACATGCTTGTTGTAATTCTCTAACCTAATATGGAGGGAGCCGAGGTCTTTACATACTAATTCCCTAGAGTCATTGGTTGAGGGCTGCTCCAGGCTGGTATTAATTCCCTAGCACTTTTGGTTTCTTTCATGTACAGTTCAGTCTTCACAGTTCTGGAAGCAACCTCAGTCTCAGGGATATGGGTACTGGCAAGTATCTACTATTAGTGGATTAGGCTGATTAGTCACTTTAATTCTGTGTGAATTACTTGAATCCAGTTGCCCTTTTTTTTTATTGTTTCTAAATAAGAGAGTCAGCATTTTGATAGGCTTAAATGAAACGTATGATTTATGCCTTGACAACCTGGACAAGAGAGCAGAGTTTGAGTTAATCTTTGCATGTCAGTCAGTGCTTCATCGCTAGTATATTCTTAATGACTGGTGGTTGAATTGTATTTAAAGGTGTTGAAAGGGAGGTGGAAAGGCCATTAAAAGACATACTCCAACAGTTCTACTATTTTTTTCCCTGAGTCTACAAACCATGCCAGATCCTTAACAAAGGTAGGTATTCTTGGAATTTCATGAATGGCACCATTTGAAAAACAGAGTGTTTAGTAAATATTGAAAAATAATAATGAGATAATTTGTGTATTTCCCACCATCTGGGAGTTTTCACACTAGTATTCAGCTTTCAGGCTCTTATTCATGCTCTTCTATTTAATTATGCTCTTTGTATGAACATAAATCTTTTCACTGAAGCAAATTCTTAAATATTCTCATTCTTTATTTTTAATCTTAAAAATTAAAATAGGAATTATATAATTTCATATTCTTGAAGTTATTCCTTCTCCTTTTACTTTCAAATCATTTTATTTTATATTAATTACTTTGGGGGATTAATGCTAATTATTTGATTCCATGTTAGTAAATGATAAGATATAATCACAGTAATAATTAATTTTTTTACTACTGGATAACTTTCTTTCTTTAGTCCTTGTACAGTACACAGTATAGTTGTTTTTGGAATTTGTGATTGATCCTTGCCTTTTTAAGTAGAGGTTCTGAATAAATTATGGTCCATTCAGTAAAGGTTTTAAATGTCCAATTGCTGATGATTTTTTTTTTGTTTAGCATTAAACAAAATTAAATTAAAAATATTTTCCTGTATGAATGAAATTCAGCTGGGTTCTTTAAGACACATGTCATTAAAATGTGCATGCAGGATTAGAAAAATATCTTTAACACCTGTTTCATTTTATGCCTACACATTTCATACTTGATTAACTGTCATTACCTGGCATATTTCTTCACAGCAAATTGATGCTTCTGTCCTAGACTGGTTATAGTGGTGCTGGTACTGATGAAGGTGTTATGAAGTACTAGAGGATGGCACAGAGAGAAAGTGAAGGCTAACACACGGCTGACATTATAGGGAGTAGGCCAAAGTCAGTCAATGATATTTTAGTTTATCAGCAGAGGTTTCCTGAAGGTCCTGGGAAATTTTAGAAAAGTCAAAAGAAAGCATGATAGACACGTGGGAAGTATGATAAGCTCCATGACACTTCACTTTTGCTCCTGCCTCAGGACCTGTGTACTTGCTTTTTAAAATCAGTCTAGTTAGCAGTCTGTTGACCTTATGTATTCTTTCAAAAACCAAATTTTTGGTTTTGTTGATCTTCTGTATGAATTTTCAGTTTCATTCAGTTCAGGTCTGATTTTGGTTATTTCCATTCTTCTGCTTGCTTTAGGATTGGTTTGCTCTTGCTTTACTAGTTCCTCTAGGAGGGATATTTGGTTGTTAATTTGAGATCTTTCTGACTTTTTGATGTAGGTGTTTAGCACCAGAAACTTTCCTCTTAACACTGTTTAAGCTATGTTCCAGAGATTCTTGTATGTTGTATCTTTGCTTTTATTAGTTTCAAATAATTTCTTGGTTTCTGCCTTAATTTCTTTATTTATTCAAAAGTCATTCAGGAGCAGGTTGTTTAATTTCCATGTGATTGTATGATTTTGAGAGATTGTCTTGATATTGATTTCTATTTTTATTGCACTGTGGTCTTTGAGTGTGGTTGGTGTTATTTTTTAAAATTTGTTGAGAATTGGTTATGGCTGAGAATGTGGTTGCTCTTCCCTTTGCCTGGAATGCTCTTCCCGGTTGCCTCTTTTGAGTTGTCTACCTGTCTGTAGGTACTTGAGTGTGCCACTTCCACTTTTCTTCATTTCATTGGTCTGGCTGAGGACTTTAGTACTACCCGTACTCATATTCTACCCTACCCGTACTCATATTCTTCTTCTCTATAACTTTTTGTAGCCCACAAATCTTTGCGTGGTTGTCTTCTCTTCGTCATTTTAGTCTCAGCTGAAATGTCATCCCTTTGAAGAAAACTTCCCTGACTACTATAGTTAAAATACCACTGCTCCCCATAAAAATATCCAGTTATTTTCTCAACTATTGCCCTATTTTACTTTTTTTGTTACATTTATTATCTGAAGTACTTTATTTACTTATTTGTGTTTTTGTTTGGGTGTTTATTGTTTACCTCTCTCTACTAGAATGTAGATTCCACATGGGTAGGAACTTAATTTTGTTCACAATTAAATCCACAGTATATACAATGTGCCGTGCTAGCTACATGGCAGGTGCACGGTATTTGTGGAGTGAATAAACCTTCATCAAGTCAAGAGACTCTATGGAACAAAGCTATGGCTTCTCATCTCCTACAAGTTCGTTTTGACACAGAATCTCTTCTTCAATATAACATAAGAGTAGGGGTTTTTATTTTCCCTATTTTTAGGAGTTGTCTATATTGTGTGGCATTTGCAAAATCTCTTAATTTGTCTGATTATCTCAGACCTATAGGAACCAAGATGTGCATGCTGTTTTGTAAATTACAAGCTATGTAAATTTATTTACCAGAGGAGACTCTAGTTTTCCATTTTAGCCACAAAAAGTTAAAGACAAAAAGGACATGGAGGACTGGCAGGAATATGCTAACATCCTTAACTAGACTAACAAAATAAGGAAAAGCAAGGGTGGTAAACTCAAATACCCAAAGAGAACAGGTAGACAACTCAAAAAAAGAAACCGGCTGTAAGGATGAGGAGTTGATTTGTCTGGCTACAATGCTGTGCGCTGTAGGTCTATGTTGCCACAATTTTTAATATTTCATTTTAGAGATGGGTTTTGCTCTGTCACCCAGGCTGGAGTGCAGTGGCACAATTGCAGCTTACTGCAGCCTTGAACTGGGCTGGAGAGATCCTCTTGCCCCAGCCTCCCAAGTAGCTAGGACTACAGGAATCCACCACCACAGTCAACTAAGTTTAAAAATTTTTATAGATATGGGGTCTTGCCATCTTGCCCAGGCTAGTCTTGAACTCCTGTGCTCCAGCAGTCCTCCAACTTTGGCTTTCAAAAGTTCTGGGATTACAGATGTGAGTAATTTTTTTTAAAAAAAACTATTTAGCTGGGTGCTGGATATGGATTATGCCTATAATCCTAATACTTTGGGAAGCTGAGGAAGGAAAATTGCTTAAGCCCAGGAGTTTGAGACCAGCCTGGGAAACATAGTGGAACCCTGTCTCTACAAAAATATTAAAGAGTAGCTGGTAATGGTGATGCACACCTGTAGTCCTGGCTACTCAGGAGACTGAGGCAGGTGAATTGCTTGAGGTCAGATATTTGAGGCTGCAGTGAGCTAGGATTGCACCACTGCACTCCAACATGGGCCACAGAGTGAGACACAGCCCACCCCTCAATCAAATAAACAAAAAGTATGTAGAAGAAATTAATAAGACCTAGTATTTAATAGCACAACATAATGACTATAGTCAAGAATAATTTAATTGTACATTTTAAAATAACCTAAAGAGTATAATTCAGTTGTTTGTAACACAAAGGATACATGCTTGAGAAGATGGATATTCTATTTACCATGATCTGATTACTATGCATTGGATGCCTGTATCAAAGTATCTCATGTACTTCATAAATATATACACTTACTATGTACCCACAAAAATTAAAAATTAAAGTAATTACCTAGATTTTTCTGAAATTGCCTAAATTTGAAATTTGAAATATAAAATCAAATTTAAAAATACTGTTCAGGATAAATAAAACTTATTTGAGGTTCCTACATAAACAGCAGACTCCTAGGCTTTATCTATGAACTAAAGAAAAATCTTTAAGCAGATTACTGGACTTTGCAATGATTTTGTTTTAAGAAAAGTATCTACACAGGACCTGCTGCTCGCCACTGCCGCTGGTGTGCATGTGGGACCTGCCACTGCCCACTGCCACTGGTGTCCATGTACATGAGGAACCCTGCAAACAACTGCCTCCCTGCTGAAGCACTTTTGCTAGCAAACCTCATTGGAATGTTGTTGTCTTCAGATTGGGAACACCTCAGCTTCTTCAGTGCAGCAGGCACTTAACCTCAAAGAGCCAGAGAAAAAAAGCCATGGATCTGGTCCTAGCCCCCTAGGTTTAGAGTACAAACCCCTGTTTGATTAGCTGAAACCTGGCCCTCCAAAATTATCCAGAAATAAAGCCGATCAACAAAACCCAACTTATACCACAGTAAAAACCAACCTAAAGGGCATCAAAGATACAAAAATAACAAAAGTCAGAGTGTCTTCTTATCTCCAAATTACTGCACAAGCTCCCCAGCAATGGCTAAATGGCATGGCTAAATGGCTGAAATGGATGAAATGGCTAAAATGACAGATATAAAATTCAGAATCTGGATGGCAATGGAGAGCATTGAGATTCAGGAGAAAGTTGAAAACCATCACAAGGAATCTAGGGAATCCAATTAAATGATACAAAAGATGAAAGATGAAATAGCCAAACTAATCTTCTAGAGCTGAAAAACTCACTACAAGAATGTCACAATACAATTAGAAGTATTAACAGCAGAGTAGACCAAGATGAGGCAAGAATCTCAGAGTTCAAAACCAGTTCCTTGAATCAACTCAATCGGACTACAAATTGGACAAAAATAGTTTAAAAAACTAAACTTCTGACAAATATGGGATTATGTAAAGAAATCAAACCAATGACTCATTGGCATCCCAGAAAGAGAAAGCAAGCAACTTGGAAAATATATTTTATGATATTGTTCATGAAAATTTCCCCAACCTTGCTAGAAAAGTCAACATGCAATTCAGAAAATTTAGAGACCCCCAGTGAGATACTATATAAGATGACTATCCCCAAGACACATACTCATGAGATTCTCCAAGGTGAACACAAAAGAAAAAATATTAACGGGAGCTAAGAAAAGGGGTAGGTTATGTACAAAAAGAATCCCATCAGCAGAACTTTCAGCAGAAACCTTACAAGCCAGAAGAGATTGTGTAACTATATTCAAAATCCTTAAAGAAAAAAAAGTTAATCAAGAATTTCATATCCAGCCAAGCTAAGCTTCATAAGTAAAAAAGAAGTAAATTCCTTTTTAGACAAGCAAATGCTAAGGGGATTTGTTACCACCAGACCTGCCTTACAAGAGGTCTATAAGGGAATGCTAAACATGGAAATGAAACACAATTACCTGCCATCACGAATACACTGAAGTCCATAGCTCACTGACACTATAAAGCAACTATACAATCAAGTCTGCATAACAACATGATGGCAGGATCAAATCCTCACATACCAATATTAACCCTGAATGTAAACTGGCTAAATGCCACACTTAAAAGGTACAGAGTGGCAATTTGGATAAAGAAGCAAGACCCAACCGTATGCTGTCTTCAAGAGACTCATCTCACGTGCAGTGACACTCATAGGCCCTAAGTAAAGGGATACAGAAATATCTATTAAGCAAATGAAAAACAAAAGAGAGCATGGGTTATTGTAATTTCAGACAAAAGAGAGTAAACCAACAATGATCAAAAAAGACAAAGAAGACATTACATAATGATAAAGGGCTAATTCAACAAGAGGACTTAACTAACTGAAATATATATGCAGCCTACAATGGAGCACTCAAATTCATAACAAGTTCGTAGAGACCTATGAAGAGACTTAGGTAACTACACAATAATAGTGGGAGACTTCACTACCCCATTAAAAGCATTAGAAAGATCATTGAGGCTAAAAACTAGCAAATATACTCAAGATCTAAACTCATCATTTGACCAAATGGACCTAACTGACATCTATAGAACACTCCACCCAACAACAACAGGATATACATTCTTCTCATCTGCATGTGGCCCATACTCTAAGATCAACCACATTCTCAGCCATAAGCAATTCTCAACAAATTTAAAACACCAACCACACTCAAAGACCACAGTGCAATAAAAATAGATATCAATATCAAGACAATCTCAAAATCATACAATCACATGGAAATTAACCTGCTCCCAAATGACTTTTGAATAAAGAAAGAAATTAAGGCAGAAACCAAGAAATTATTTGAAACTAATGAAAGCAAAGATACAGCATACAAGCATCTCTGGAACATAGCTTAAATAGTGTTAAGAGGAAAGTTTCTGGTGCTAAACACCTACATCAAAAGGTCAGAAAGATCTCAAATTAACAACCAAATATCCCTCCTAGAGGAACTAGTAAAGCAAGAGCAAACCAACCGTAAAGCAAGCAGAAGAATAGAAATAACCAAAATCAGACCTGAAGTGAACGAAATTGAAAATTCATACAAAAGATCAACAAAACTAAAAATTTGGTTTTTGAAAGAATACATAAGGTAAATAGACTGCTAGCTAGAATGAGTTAAAAAAAGAGAGACGATCCAAATAATCAAAAATGACAAAGGAGACATTACCACCAACCATACAGAAATACAAAAAACCCTCAGACACTATTATAAACAATTTTATGCACACAAACTAGAAAACTTAGAAGAAATGGATAAATTCCTTGAAACATATAACTTCCCCAAGATTAAACCAGGAAGAAATTGAATACCTGAACAGACCAATAATAAATTCTGAAATTGAATCAGCAATTTAAAAAAAAACTACCTACTAGGAAAAGCCCTGGACCAGATGGATTCACAGCTGAATTCTACTAGACATACAAAGAAGAGCAGGTACCAATCCTATTGAAAGTATTCAAAAAAATTGATGAAGAGAGATTCCTCCCTAACTCTATGGGGCCAGCATCTTTCTGATACCAAAATCTGACAGAGATACAACAAGTAAGGAAAACTTCAGGCTAATATTCCTAATGAACATAGACACAAAACTCATCAACAAAATACTAGCAAATTAAATCCAGCAGCACATCAAAAAGCTCCTCCACCATAATCAAATAGCCTTTATTCCTGGGATGCAAGATTGGTTCAACATACACAAATCAATAAATGTGACTCATCATATGAACAGCACTAAAAATGAAAACCATATGATTATTCCTGCATATATAGATGCAGAAAAGGCTTACCATAAAATTCAACATTCCTTTATGTTAAAAACCTTCAATGAATCAGGCATCAAAGGAACATATCTCAAAATAATAGGAGCCATCTATGACAGCCTCGCAGTCAACGTCATACTGAATAGAAAAAAGCTGGAAGCATTCCCCTTGAGAAATGTAACAAGACAAGTATGCCCACTCTCACCACTCCTATTCATCATAGTACTGGAATTCCTGGCCAGGGCAATCCAGCAAGAGAAGGAAATAAAAGGCTTACAAATAGGGAGAGAGGAGTCAAACTATCTCTCTTCACAGGCAATGTGATTCTATACCTAGAAAACCCCATAGATTCTTAAAGGCTCCTAGAACTGACAGAGGACTTTAGTAAAGTTTCAGGATACAAAATCAATGTACAAAAATTAGTAGCATTTCTATATACAAATAACATCCAAGCTGAGATCCAAATCAAGAATACAGTCTCGTTTTCAATAGCCATAAAACAATGAAATACCTAGGAATACAGCTAACCAGGGGGGTGAAACATGTCTATAAGGAGAACTAAAAATCACTGCTCAGAGAAATCAGAGATGACACAAACAAATGGAAAAACATTCCATGCTCATGGATAGGAAAATCAATATTGTTAAAATGACCATACTGCCAAAGCAATTTACAGATTCCATGATATTCTTATCAAACTACCAATGTCATTTTTCACAGAATTAGAAGAAAAGTATTCTAAAATGCATACAGAACCAAAAAAGAGCCCAAATAGCCAAAGCAATCCTCAGCAAAAAGAACAAACCTGGAGGTATCACACTGCCCAACTTCAAACTATACTACAAGGTGGCAGTAACCAAAACAGCCTGGTACTGCTATGAAAACAGACACATAGACCAATGGAACAGGTTAGAGAACCCAAAAATAAAGCCACACACCTACAACCATCAGATCTCCTACGAGGTTGACAGTAATAAGCAATGGGGAAATGACTGTCTATTTATAAATGGTGCTAGGATAACTGGCTAGTGTTTTGCAGGAGATTGAACCAGGACTCCTTCCTTATACCATATACAAAAATTGACTTACAATAGATTAAAGATTTGAACAGAAAACCTAAAACCATAAAAATCCATCCTAGAAGAAGACCTAGGAAATACCATTCTGGGCATAGGCCTTGGCAAAAATTTCACGAGGAAGACCCCAAAAGCAATTATAACAAAACCAAAAATTGACAAGTGGGCCCTAATTAAACCAAAGAGCTTCTGCACACACGCAGACACAAAACTATCAATAGAGTAGATAGACAGCCTATAGAATGGGAGAAAAATAATTGCAAACTATGTATCCAACAAGGGTCTAATATCCAGAATCTATAATAAACTTAAATCAACAAGCATAAAACAACCACATTAAAAATGGGCAAAGGATATGAACAGATAGTTCTCAAAAGAAGATGTACATTCAACCAACATTTTTAAAAAGCCTCAACATTATTAGTCATTTTGGGAATTCAAATCAAACCCACAATGTGATACCATATCCTGCCAGTCAGAATGGCTATTATTAAAAGTTAAAAAATAACAGATGTTGGTGAGGTTGTGGAAAAAAGAGAATGCTTATACACTTCTGGTGGAAATATAAATTAGTTCAGCCACTGTGGAAAGCAGTTTGGCAATTTCTCAAAGAACTTAGAACTATCATTTGACCCACCAATCCCATTACTGGGTATATACAAAAAGAAGTATATGTCATTCTGTCATAAAGTCACATGCATGCATATTGTCATTGCAGCACTTTTCACAATAGCAAAGACATGGGATCAACTTAAATCTCACCAATGGTAGATTGGATAAAGAAAATGTGGTACATATACATTGTGGAGTACTATGCAGCCATAAAAAGAATAAAATCTTGTCCTTTGTAGCAACATGGATGCAACTGGAGGCCATTATTCTAAATGAATGAACACAGAAACAGAAAACCAAATACTGCATATTCTCACTTATAATTGAGCACTAAACATTGAGTACACATGGATACAAACAGGGGAACAATAAACACTGTGTCTTACTTGAGGGTTAAGAATGGGAGGAGGGTGAGGTTTGAAAACTACCTGTTGGGTGCTATGCTCACTACCAGGATGATGAGATAATTTATACAGTAAACCCCAGTGACACACAATTTACCCACGTAACAAACCTGCACATGTACCCACTGAACCTAAAATAAAAGTTGGAAGAAAATAAAACTAATTTCTTATAGTGTATGTGGAATGGGACAGGATCTTAAAGTGTTCCAATTTGCTTGTATAGTTTTATCTTCTCTTAGTTTTAATATGAAGGACCTTAAACCTTAAGCAGTGTATCTCAAAAGCTCTACGGTGAAGAATGAATTTCAAAACTCCTGTCACAGCCTGAAACTTTTGAAACATAAAATATAAACGAATTATTAGAAAAGTGATCATGTGCATGGATGTCATGGTAATGCCAAATTGCAATGTTTCTAAAGGTGTATTCTTAATTTCTGTATTTGTCTCTGTGCAGACCAGTAACTAGCAGTTGGCAGAACAAAACCACGTTTTAAGTAGTAACCAGTTTGCCTTAAGGCAAGAGTAACTTACACCGATACTCTTACATATATTTTATAGTTTTATTACAGTATGCACTTTGAACATGTAGACGAATGTTTACATACCCTCAAAATTCATATGTTAAATCTTAATACCCAGTGTGATGATATTTAGAGGAGGGGCCTTTGGGAGGTGACTAGGTCATGAGGATAGAGCCCTCATAAATCGGATTAGTGTGCTTATAAATTAGGTTTCAGAGAGTTCCCTTTCCCCTTCCATTATGTGAGGTTATAGTGAGACGACAACCATCTTTGAATCAGGAAGGAGACCTTCACTAGACAACAAATCTGCTGTCATCTTGATCTTGGAGTTCCCTTCCTCTAAAATCATGGGAAATATAAGCTTCTGTTGTTTATAAGCCACTCAGTCTATGGTATTTTTTAAATGCAGCCTGGACTAAGACACCACGGATTATGTGCTCTTTGAAGGCAGAATCTCTAAATTTGTAAATTTCATATTTCTGAGCCTAACATAGTGCCTGGCATGTAGTAGGTGCTCAATAAATACGCATTGAGTGAATAAATGTATTAAAGTAGATGAAGAACTTAAGATTGAACATTTTGTAGAAATAAAAAAAGTCTTAATAATTTTCATACTTTCCAGTGATACAATTCAATACAACAACATTCTGATATCTGATCCCCATGTCCACATGGCCTTGAGTGGAAAGAATCACTCCCAAGATCTCCTTTTCCATTTACTTTGGAAAGAAGTAAAAAGCCCCCTTGACCATATAGCTTCTTTAGAACTCAATTATTCCAATTAAAATTTCAAAGCCGTTTAACTTAATATGTGCTAAGCTTCTCTACTGAGAACTGGGAATTTGTCCATAATCAGATCTCTTCTATAAATGATTTTTCTGATATACACCAAGTCAGTCTGTACACACCTAGTGTTCTGCTAGATGCTATGTACATATTCATGGAATCTAACCAAATTTTTCCTCCAAACTTATAAAGTTTAGGCCGGGCATGGTGGCTCATGCCTGTAATCCCAGCACTTTGGGAGGCCGAGGTGGGCGGATCACGAGGTCAGGAGATGGAGACCATCCTGGCTAACACAGTGAAACCTCGTCTCTACTAAAAATACAAAAAATTAGCCGGGCGTGGTGTCGGGCACCTGTAGTCCCAGCTACTCGGGAGGCTGAGGCAGGAGAATGGCGTGAACCCGGGAGGCGGAGGTTGCAGTGAGCCGAGATCGCGCCACTGCACTCCAGCCTGGGAGACAGCGAGACTCTGTCTCAAACAAACAAACAAAGAAAAAGCTTATAAAATTTATAAACAGAGCAGTAGAGTTTTATAAACAGAGAAGCAGAGTTTGTTCCTCCCATTCCTTCAGTGTTTCCAAGGTAAAGCTCCTCCTACCTTTCCGTTCCTCCACTTTCTTTGTACACCTGCTTTCTCCACATTGTCTACATTTTGTCCAGATAATGACTTGCTCCAAACCCTTCTTCAAAGAGGAGCTTTTCTCAGCTCCCTTTGATAGCTCTCTGGAATGAACAAACCTTGGAAAGTTTCTAAAAGCTGAAGGCAGGCAAAGGCAGGGAAGGGAGGCAGGAATGATCTGTTCTCTAGGTTTAGTTGCTTTCCACTTTCTTGAGTAATAAAATTTCATTTGGACTATAAACCTTCTCTGCGGGGGCTGAGGCTCCCCGTGGGCTGCTCCTAGAAATAAGTACTTGGTTTTAGCAGCTGCTCTGCTGTGATAATGACTGAGATCATTAGAGCCAGCCTTTCCAGTGATCAATCCACAGCCAGAAAGTGCCTTCCCAAATTTGTGAAATGATTGATAATTGCAATCAATATGTTTCCTAATGGCCTTGTCAATATGCTCTTTTTTTTCTGGTTGACAAAGTAATAATAAAAAAAAGATATGAAACTTTTTTTTTTCTTAATGACTATGGGGAAGATGCTGGATATCTCCCATTAAGTCATCTGGAAGTGAGTGGAGTGGAATTCAACATATTCATTTCTGTCTAACAAACATCTGCAATAATTAGACCCCAACAGAACTGCCCTATACATTTATTTTTGCCTTCAATAGCTTTCCTTGTGTCCTGAAATCGGATTTTAATGGCAGAATTGTCACAGCACCGGCTCATGAAATTATTGAGAAATGTGAAGGTGACTGCCTTTCCTTCTTTGGAAGACTGAACATGCCAGCTTATGTTTGTGCAGTATTTTGTCTGGTTTTGAAGGGAGCCCTTATCTGGAGACAGAACGTGGACACGTCTTAGGCTGGTGGGTTGGGCTGGCTCTCTAGGCTTTTCATGAGCTGTGCGCCCAGAATGCCAGCTGTAGCCTTGTGTTCTTTAACAGCCTGAAGCCAGATCCACTGAAAACCTCACTTACAGTCTTCAATGTGCTCTCATTCCATAACTAATCATAACAGAGACAAAGTATGTATCCGTAGCGCTCTCCTCCCACTCTGTTCAGGTAAGCTTTACAATGCCTGCCTTGATAAGACTTGGTTACAGTTCCACATGCTCTCCTACTCCTAAGGATAGCAGTCTCAGTCTTCCACACTGGCTGAATACAAGGGCTGGATTTCTGCACTGATGTCCTTTCTTAAGAACTGAATCCCACCCTACTATCATGTATAACTTTTGAGAGTCTTACTGCCTGAAGCTGGATTCTGTTCCTTTTCCTCCTCTCCCCATCTGAGTTCTGAATCATTTGGGAAATAAGTCAGGCAAATGGAGATTAAAACATCAGCTTTATTATTGATGAAAGCTGCATCAGAGGGCATGGCTTACATATGTTGCCCTCGCAGATTCTCTAAACCTAGTTTCAGAGCTGAATTTACCCCTCCAGGCACAGGCAGCACTTACTCTCCAGGCACTGCAGACACTTCCACCCACCCTGAGTGTGGGTGGGCACCTGTAAAAATGATGGCATAAAAGAGCACAGGAGAGTATGTGCTTGCAGTAAGGGCTGCCCCCAGGAGGGAGGAAATGAAGACTGAAGGCTGAGTAAACTGGCTTATCTCTGAAATTCCAGAGGGAGGTCTAAGAAGTGGATACAGGCCAGGTGTGTTCAGGAAAAGTCTGTGTATTTGTTCCTATTGGTGCTGTGACAACTTGTCACAAACTTAGTGGTGGCTTAAAGCAGCAGAATTTTATTACACAGTTCTGGAGGCCAGGAGTTTGAAAATGGGTCTCACTGGGCTAACATCAAGGTGTCGGCAGGGATGCATTCCTTTCTAAGAATCCATTCCTTGCCTTTTCCAGCCTCTAGTGGCCACCCACATTCCTTGGCTTGTGGCCTTTCTACAGCGATGGCATCACTCCAACCTCTGCTTCCATTGTCACATCTCGTTCTCTGACTCTGGCCCTCCTTCTGTTTTATAAGGACCTTTGTGATTACACTAGGCCCACCTGGATAATCCAGGCTACTCTCCCATGTCAAGATCCTTAACTTAAGCACACCTGCCAAGTCCCTTTTTACCAGGTAACATAATGTATTCATAGGTTTCAGTGAGTAGGATGTGGACAATTTGGAGATGCCATTATTCTGCCTACCACTGTCTATATTCATGGAAATGAGGGTTGGGAAGAAGTGCTGCCCGTAACTTGTCCTGGCCATGGTATTACCTCTTATAACTTGATCTTCCAGTGACCACCCCTCCTGCTCAACTCCAGTATATTGAGTGTTGCTCTTTTGATTCACCGTCTCTGTGCTGCAAATCAGTAACTCCCACTTTCAGCATGATAACAAAGACGGACCTGCCCTGTGATCACTGTACCTTAAAGAACAACCACCAGCACAACAACGCAGCCCCATGTTTTGGAAATTTATATGAATTATTTTACATTTTCAGACAACCCTGAAAATAAATATTAACATTTTTGCTTTACGAACAAGAACAAAAGCTCAGAAAGGACAAATTATTTGCTCAAAAATTACAGCTGTAAAGGGGGTAGGCCTGATATTTAAACCTAGGTCTTTGGTTTCGTGCCCATGTATATTCTTACTGCTTCTCTGCCCTTCACCAGAGTGGATCCCCCAAGCCCTGTCCCACCAATTAGGAATGGGCTTTTTCCTGTTCCTTGCTCATTATCACTCTTTGCTCGTTCTGTATGGCTGAGAATTTGTCCTGTTTTGTTCCCAATGACGTAGAACAGAAGTGAATCCAAAAATGTCCTTGGGTTTGGTCCCTTATGCTTCATTCTCATATTTCCATTTCAGTAGAGTTTAATAGAGAACTTCTCTCAAAGCAGCTGAGCATGTGACTATATGAGATGAGGGAATGCCTTTCAGGAAAGCTTAGAGCAGCCAACTCCACTGCTGTCCCTGGGAAGTCTGAAGGCTATTTCTTCCCAGACAATGAGCAGCTCCAGTTCCTTTCCAGGCTAACTTGCATGATTGACATAGTCAAGGCATGCTGGAATTTAACGGGAAAAACAAGAACACTTTCTTATAAAGTTACAACTAATACAGAGAAATAGTTCAAGCATATATCTAGGATTCATAGCGTAAACATCTCATTTTCCAGACGGTCCAACACAGTACCTGAAACAAAGAAGGTACTTAATATTTGCTAAATTCAGTCCAAGTATTCAGCTATGTCAAAATTGGTTCTGGTCCCCATTTAACACCCTGAATACTAAAAAGACAGAACATAGAATCAAGTGGGCCGGCATGTGATTCTAGCAGAATTGCTGTTGAGTGCACCATACTCATTACTAATATCAGCATTTACTGACAGACTTATTTGTCCCATGTGCTGGGAAGGAACCCAAGATACCTAGACGTGATTCCATATCATAATCCGTATCATGTGCAATGCAAGTCTCTCTTTGGTTTTATCCCTTGTAAGACAACATACGAGAACAACTTTTAGCTTCAGTATATATTTGATGTTTTTAGCAATAATAGTAAACAAGTGCGTATAGAGTAGTGATGACAAGATTCCTTCTGCAGTTAATTCAGAAAATAATTATCAAACATTTTAGATTGCCAAAATTGTATTGCCAGGAAAATTTGCATTGTTCCAATTTACATGGGCATTATCTTTGCTTATCTTAGAGTTCTAAAATTCATCAAAGAACAGAATGTCTAAGAATATTAATATCTGTTTGTGGGAAATATGCTCAACCTCCTCAAAAGCTCAAATGTTTGAGAAGACCTCACCAAAATGAGAATGTAGAGTTAGCTTCCTTTTGACACAATGCTTGATTTTTCATGGACTTTAGTTTGCTTTTTGAAACTTGTGAAACATTAAAAATATTTTTTCATCAAATCTGCACGTTTAAAAAGTCAACTAAATATGTAAGATTTGTTAAGATGAAAAGTAGTTTTATTTCGCTTTCCACAGAGACACTCTGTTTAAACATTTTTCTCTAAGATTTTAGACTTTACCTCCACGTCTATAAATATCATGCTTATGTTGATATGTCTTTTTAAAAATCAATGTTAGATATTTTCTACTGAATTATCACCATAAAATAAGAAAAACTAGTTTTCTTTCTCGTGTTTTATGTCACACAGGCATACTTGCTTTCTGCCATCCAATTGTCTCAAGAGAGTTATAATTTTTGTCAGATTTTGTACAATTAAGATTATATAAATGTAATTTAGTGCTATGTCGATTAGTAAACTATGATCACATTTCGCTTCATGTACCACCTTTTGTTTCCCTGGAGCTCATCATCACCTATGTTTGCTTATTTGCTTAGTTTTCTATTTATGTAACACTGATTTAATCCAAAACTTTCTAATAGTTGTCTAAAGCTGTTCTTAATATATGTATTCTCATCAGGTTCATCTTTTTATGGAAATCTCTCTTGGTACCTTCTGATCCGCTTCCTTCTAGATGTGTTGCTTTACACCTGGGACACAGATGTGTATCTTGGAAATCTTCCTTTACCATCATCCTGGGTATTCCTTTTGCCTCTTTCCTGAGTTGGATCTTCTGTTTCCTGTATCACAAGTGTATATATATATATATATATATATATACATATATATATGTGTGTGTGTGTGTGTGTGTGCGCGCGCACGTGCGTGCGTGCGTGTGTGTATATATACATATATATGTGTGTGTGTGCATATATATATACACACACACATATACATATATATTGCATGTGGTTTAAAGATTTATCTGGCTGGAACACATTTTCTGGTAGTTTCCTGGGAATTAATGTATAAAGAAAAATTTCCTGGGATTCTGCATTTCTATGAACATTTCTGTTCTACTCTTATACTTGATGAAGAGTTTGGCTGCTAGTAATCATCTTTCAGGATTTTGAAGTCATTGTTCCATTTTATTTTAGATTCCAGAATTGCTATTGAGAAGTTTGAGGTTTTTCTGTTTCTCAATTCTTTGGGTGTGACTAATTTTTTTCTCTAGATCTTTTATGATTTTTCTTCAGTGCCAGTTCTGAAATGCCATTTAGTGACGTAAACTAGTATGAGTCTAATTTTATTCACTTGTTTGAACAGTTGATGAAAAATTTCAATCTGGAACTCATGTCCTCACTTCTGAAAAGCTCTCTTGAATCATTTCTATGACAATAACATTTTCTCTATTTTTTCTTTCTGAAACTTCTTATGTAAATATTGGGTGATCAAGTCTTAAAAAAGTTCCCCCTCTATTATTTTTGGGTTTTTGCTCTATTTTCTAAAACATTTTCTAAGTTCTCTATTATAATTCTTCTTCTCTGCCATTAATTTTCAAGAGCTCCTGATTTCAGAGGGCCAATGAGGTAAAAACCTTTCATAATAATTCTAAGATTTTTTTCTTTTTCACTCTTATGAGTATAAAAAGGTTTTCCAGAGATGAACTTGTGTGTTCATCTCTGATGAACATCACAACAGATGGAATGCAGCAAAAGGCATGATAATCCAACTGTCAGCTATTAAATCAGAAGAGATTTGGAAAAATGTAAAACATCACTATCATCACTATTTTTTGTTTTCAAATTATAGTTTTTCATAAAAATCTATTCATGTTCTATTTATCACACATACAATATGTTATACTGAATCATCAATAAAATTTAATAATTTATCTCATATATATATATATATAACTATAACATATATAAAGAAAAGTATTTTAGAATCCTTGATAATTTTTTAAGAGTACTAAGGGGTCCTTAGAAAACAAAGTTTGAGGAATGCTACCTTAAATGTTCCTTATTAAATTATATTCTTGTTATACAGGTACAATGTTTTCTTCCTATCTCTGTTAGAATGTTATTGATAATGTTTCTGAAATTTCCTTTTTCCCAGAAAGCCTCTGTTTCTGCTAAGTTGCTTTCTTTGGTTTGTTTCTTTCGGTATCTATTTTGGGGGCTTTCCTGAGGTGTCTGGTGATCTTTGGTTGGCTGCTCATATAAGAATTGGGGCTAGTACAGTTGATTGATGGCTCAGAGCATGTGGGTGGGAGTTTTCTTTGATGTCCTTTAAATTAGGCTGATCTAATATGATTTCCCAGAAAAGATTCTTGTAACGTCTTGTCTGGATAGTAATGACAGGGTTGCCATTGTCTTGAGAGCCAACAGGGGAATCAACCTCTAGGATCTCAGCACCCAACATGCTAAAGTTTTTTGCACTGAGGTGTCCCCTACTCCCTGTTTGCAGTGAGGTATCCCTAGCATCTTCATTGTGTGTGTACCCGTGAGTCCAGTGATCCTGTGCCTTACTCTGTCCAGGGAAGAAATCTTCAGCATTCTGCGGTCCTGGAGGAGTGGCAGTAACTCAGCAGCATCAAGTGAGTATGGGATCTGGGATCCCATACTTATTATATCCCATACTTAATTATATGTCCTTTAAACCAATCTTTCTTATCATAGCATGTATATAGATCTCAGCCCTTGGTCTGAATTCATAGCCATTTGAGCATCTGCTGTGTAAGTCATACTGCTTTTCAGTTTTCCCCATTGCCAGCTTAGGATTTGGTTCTTTCAGTTCTGCCAAGCAAATTGCCACTTGTCCATTTGCTTTCCAGTTTCCAAAATTCTGTTGTTATTATTACCTTTCCTTTTCTCTTTGTCCTTGTTAGTTATGCTTGTATAAAAAGTCAATTATGCATATAATTATAGATATTTATATATAATTATTGGTAGATATAGATATCTATGTAATTATCTCTCTATATAGATCTATATATAGAGAGAGGTGATAGATACAGATAGATAGCTAGATTCTATCTATATATATCTCTTCTGAGCTTTGTTAATCTATAGTGAAATTGGTTGTGTTAAATGTGCCATCAATATACAGAACCAAGCCGAATTTCTATATGGGTCCAGGCATGTGGCCAGTGTTTATTTTTATGAATGTTTCATTCTGAAGATTCAGTAATTATGTTAAGTTCTGTTGCCAAAGTTGTCTTTTAGCACTCTGATTTATTTTTAGCAAAGGACAGATACATTGACAAGTCGAATATTAAAAAATCCTCCGCAAGATGTTATTTTTTTAGTATTAAGGCCTTAAATGGATATACTTGATTTCAAAGAAGTTGATTTTAATTTAAGAAAGGGGTTGCTATTTTTTATAAGCAGTCTCACAATGATAAATGTTTTATCCCATCAGCTATTGGTGTTAGACCAGTGTTGGCTGTGTCTAGAATTTAATCTCCTGTAGAAAATGATATAAAAAGCAGATATGCTGAATATTCTATAGTAATTTTTTTATTTTAACATCAAAATTTATTAATATTTATTGAACTCTGTAGTTCTTGGCCTCTAAGTCATATCCCAGTAGTATTTAAAGAGACTTCGTCACTATTTCAGGGTCCTTGGAGACCATTTAAGGCACAGCAAGTGCTAGAATTATTTTTAGAAATATGACTAACTCAAATCTACCACTAGACAAAAATGTCAGTGCTTCCTGGCTTGGTGATGAGTCTTCAAAAAGACCTTTGCATTTCTTACTTAGTTAAGTGGCTCAAGGAATGAGTCTTTCCTTACTTCAGGGTCTGGTAGTCAGAACACTCTGACTCTACAGATACATTTCTTGAGCTATAGGTCACCCACCCTGTTTGATCTTGGGTTCTGCACCCAGAGCAGCAGAGTTTTCATTCATGCCTTAAGCAATGCAAGCTGGAAGCAAGAAGCAAGAAGGAAAAAATTAAAGTGGAAGACAGTTTAGCACTGGGGATGCTGAGAATAAATTTATTTTGATAATTTATTTTGCTAGTATTTTTATGTTGATACTTATTGGGTAAAATTTAAATTAACATTGCTATGTTGATTATGCTGTATTTTTGGGACACTGTAGTAACAATGGAAGGGCTGACTGCTTAGAGCCAAGAGAAGGATACAAATGTCTGT
This sequence comes from Pan troglodytes, assembly GCF_028858775.2. NCBI lineage: Eukaryota > Metazoa > Chordata > Mammalia > Primates > Hominidae > Pan > Pan troglodytes. The sequence continues at coordinate 52,678,781 of NC_072412.2, forward strand.
GTGCCTGACAGGTTTCAGGCTAAAAGTCAAGGTAAGAGTGATTAAGAAATAAGGAAAAGTTGCTAATAGGATCTAGGAGTTTACGTTAAAAGGAGTAGGTCTGAAACGTTAGACTATTAATTTATTAGAGCTGAGGTATGGCTTAGAACTTTGCATTTCTCATAGATCTCTTAGGTGATTCTTAGGGAGGTTGTTTATAATGTTAAGGGTCATTTCTAAGACCCCTCATAGACCTTTATAATTCTGTTGACATCCTTGACTTTCAGTTAAAATGCAAATATCACTCATATATTTTAAATACACGTTGCTTATATTTTGGAAAGATTTTTATGATTTTCCCTCTTGAAGCACTTCAGCTACCTAACTCATTTAAGTTATGATTAGCTCTAATTTCTCTGCAATCATCATACATACTTGGGAATTACTGAGAAGTTAAAATAACACAAACCTACAGATTGTTTTTATCTGGAATAATTTTCTGATGAATATTAAATTTAATAAGTAATGAATTGGCATAATATGTTTTATGTATATCCAGTAAAACTTTTATTAGTTTCAACTTTTAGGTTTTAATACTTTGAAGCCAGTAATTCACTTTTATCAACGCCCAGATCTGTAAAGCTCATAGGTCTAAGGCAATGTGTCTATAATACCTGTAGCATAAAACAGGTGAGATGCTGATGGTGCTCTAGAGTTTGGTCTTGGGGTGGGCGCTGAGACATTACTGGATGAGTCCAAGGCACAGAGAGCTTTGATCAAAAGAGCATGAAGAGACACTGATTTGGATGTTAGAATCACTAACTAAAGAGGGAGACTAAAACAGACATGACAATGACCTTCAGTTATTTGAAGTCTAGTGGATGAACAAAAAGAATTTTTATGATCCATAGGCTGGACTTAATAGATGTAATTTATAGGAAGGTGAATTTTGGTTCATATCAAGGAGAATTTTCTCACTCTTAGAGAGTCAGTGTTGGAATGAGTGGATTTATGAGACAAGAAACCCTTTTTACTTGTTTAGGCTGCATGCCCATCTGCAAGAATATTGTAAATTTTTGGTAGATAGCTGTTTTAGATGATGTAAAAGTATCTCAAACTCAGATTCTATGAGAGAAGCTTTAAAAGTACATCATCAGTAGGTTGAGAATGGATTGCTTTTGAGTATAATCCCTGAGAAGTTTACTTTGAGGTATATCTGCAATTAATATTAAATCTGTCAGCAGATTTAAGGAGATACTTAATCTCTAAGTGAATTTATTTCAGCAGCTTTTAAATAATTTAATTATTTTTCATTAGAGGTTTGCTAAGATAGGTCCATCTTCTGCTGCTACAACAGAATACCTGGGACTGGGTAATTTATATTATAAACAGTAGACGTTTATTTGGTTCATGGTTCTGGAGGCTGGAAAATCCAAGCACATGGCACCAGCATCTGAGAAGGGCCTTTGTGCTGTGCCACTCCATGGCTAAAGGTGGAAGGGCAAGTGAGCATGTGAGGCAGAGAGTCGAAATCCAGCTGGACACATCCTTTTCCTCAGGAACCCATTCCTATGTTGACTAACCTGCTCTCACTATAAGAGCATTCATTAATTATGGTCCTCTTGCAAGTCCTGCCTCTCAACACTGTTAAAATGACAATTCAATTCCAACATGAATTTGGAGGAGGCATTCAAACTATAGCAGGAGATAAGAGGCTGCTAAAGCAAAGGAGTCAACATTTTTTTGGTGAGAATTGAAGAAGCAGAAAAATTGCACAAAGGGTTGCAGAGGAGGCCAAACATAGCAGTACCTTGAATAAAAGACTTCATCTTTGGAGACACAGAGTCTTGTTTTTGCTTTTTAAATCATAATACAATAGTCCACCTTTACTCATGGGGGATACCTTCTGAGACCCCCAGTGGATGCCTAAAACTGAGGATGGTACTGACCACAATCACTATCAATTGAAACACATTTCTGTTCATGTCTTCTACCTACAAATTTAATGCCTTTCCATCTTTATCTTTTTTTGAGAGAAAGAGGAGGGGCCTCACTTTGTTTGTTTGTCACTCAGGCTGGAGTGCAGGGTTTGTGATTGTTGCTCACTACAGCCTTGAACTCCTGGGTTCAAGGGATCCTCTCACTTCAGCCTTCTGAGTAGCTGGAATTACAGGCATGCGTCACTGCACCTGGTGCCTTTCCAGCATACCTAAGCACTTATCACACACTGTGGCTATAGCTTTTGCAGTCTTAGAAGTGACAGCAAAACTAGTACAAATTGATTTCCCTTTCTCACAATTTCACAGATAGATTTGTTCTTACTGTTAATCTTAGCAAACTCAGCATACAATTTTTCTTTTCCTTAGCAAGTTGAGAACTTTCATCTTTTCATTTAAAGGAAGCACTTTTTGGGTTTTTTTGGCATATTCAAATTGGCAGCATCACTACTTCTGTAGTTTGGGGTCATTGTGAAGTAAAATAAAGGTTACTTGAACACAAGCACTGAACTATTACTACAGTCGATCTTTTAACTGAAATGACTACTAAATAACTAAAAGGCAGATCGCATCTACAGCCTGAATATGCTGGACAAAAGGGAGGATTTTAATCGCAGGCAGAATGGAGCAGGATGGTGTGAGATTTCATCATGTTACTCAGAACAGAGTGCAATTTAAAACTTACAAATTGCTTATTTCTGGACTTTTTCATCTAATATTTTGAAATGCAGTTGACTGTGGGTAACTGACAACTTGGAAAGCAAAACTGCAGATACAGGGGCACCATACCTGTTTATTTCTTTATAATATTTCTTCCTAATTAGAAAGGAAAGTTCACAAGATGAAAATGTTTTTCTGGGCATGTTGATAGGTCTGTTTCTGTCTTCTGATTAGCTCCAAGTGGGGGACACATCTTTGTCTCAGCTTTAGAAAGCTTTGCACCAATTTAAAGGCAACAGGAAGAATTTCACTTAATATTGTGTTATATTGATAATAATGTTCCCACAATAAACAACAACCCTAACACATTATCATTTTAGTACTATCATATTAGCAACAACATAAAAATGATCCATGATGTTACAATTTCTGGTGCTTATTAGAAAATATAAGCTAAAAATTTGGACTACTAGAAAGCTTACTCAGAACTTCAGAAATTAAAGATTTTTTTAAAAGCCACTTGCAATGGCTATATAGAGCCATCTGTCTGGAAGGGGGAAAAACAGCTAAGACTTCAGTACTCAATTGCTTATTATGAAAGGCATGCTATGGACTGAATGTTTGTGTCCCCCCCAAATTTATATGTTGAAGTCTGGATCTCCAAGGTTAATGGTATTTGGAGGCAGGACATTTAGAAGTTAATTAGGTCATGATGGTGGAGCACTCCTAAATGGTATTAGTGTCACTATAAGTGGAGGAAGAGACCAGAGCTCTCTACTGTCTGCCATGTGAGGATACAACAAACAGTTGGTCATCTGTAAACCAGAGAGTAAGCCCTCACCAGACACTGGATTTGCCAGCACCTTGATATTGAACTTGGAATCCTCTAGGACTGTGGAGAAACAAATATTTGTGTTTTAAATCACCCAATCTATGATATTCTGTTATAGCAACACAGACTCCCTAAGATAGGCATCTTGTTTAAAGTATGTTTTACCTTTCTCCAGAGCTTGGCCTCTAGGAGTTCTAGGATCTTGAATCTAAAGACTTGTAACTTCGAACTATTATTTTTATATGCATTTATTTTATCCTGATAGAAAACATGAGGTTTCCAGATCAGAGAAAAGACCAAGTATTTACTTATAGAACACCACGTGAGAATTTCCCAGGCCCCAATCCTCCATGGGGCAGCATGGTGAAGACAGGTGTCATCTGAATTTTGGAGCTTACATAGCAGGTACTTGCACAGCTGCCACTCCTGTCATTCAGAGAGGGAAAGAGAATGAGAGAGAGAGAGTTAACACTTTTATTCCTTGGCATGTAAACAAACCCTCTCTATAAAAAAAGCCAGGTCCCTTGGCCTACTATCCTCTTAAATGTAAACAAATGACTAAATGACTCCAGGAGAAATAAGCCAGCGAGTCTTTCCAGAGATGTACTTTAATTTCCAAGATTTACCTTTATCTTCCAAGACTTGTTTGCCATTCAGCAACCCAGGCTACTAGTACTCTCTTGTTTAGGAAGCCCTAACCATACAGAAACAGAAAAATAATAGTTGCTTCTTGACACTAACAAGCTTATAGTGCAACTTAAATATCACAGGTGGTTCAGGATTGAGTATAATCAAAACATTAAAATGAATCTTTTGTTCCATTAAGAAGACTTTGCATGTGAAGAAAGTTTTGCTGTAGATGCTGAGAAATTCTACTGTTGCCAAATCTACTGTATTTTTCTAGGAAGCTCACGCTCCTACCCTCTGCAATGACAATTTCATCCTCTCTCTCTCTCTCCTAAGACTTTCCATCTAGCACCACCCACCATTTTATCTAGTGCCCTTATCTCATATATCACTAATGAAAATTCAAGCCATTAATAGTGTACATCCTCATCCTGCCTGGAAATCCTGCCATTTCCAAATAAACTCATATATTTTCCCTTTCACCTATCTCTCCTTTCTCTGCTACTGCAGCTAATTCACTACATATTCTCTGAATCCCTTTCATTTTGATTATCCTAAGGACATTCCTTCTTCAGGAGTCTTCTCTCTTTTTGGCATATTCAACTTTTTTCTCTCTAATACTTCATTTCAGTCACATACCATTCATCATTGATATTATATCCCCCTTCAATTACCATTACTCTTTGTTTAACTTCTCAGAAATGTTATCTATACATTCTATTTCCATACCTATATCTCTTTTTTGAAGCCTTCAAGTCATTCCATTCTTGCTTATCTTCATAAACAGCAAATGTTTCTTCCAAGGTCACTGGACACTTTCATTTTCCAAATGAAAGTTCTTATTCTGTATGATCTACCAGTAGCTCTCATAGAAGTTAATGTTTCCATCTTTGAACCATCTCCTAGGTGTCCAGTGACCTTATTGGATATCACTTATCTGTCATCTTTCCTTATCTCCTCCTACTAGACTTTAAAACTGGACTTCTATAAAACTTGGTACAGAACCACATTCTCTTGCTCTTCCTATCTCGAGATAATTTTATTAATTGTCAGGGCTCTAGATATCATTTGTATTTTGACAAATTATCTTCATTGAAGGTATCTCCTTGATGCTGTGTATCTTCACTTTGATATTTTATATTCACTTGAAATGTTTCCTGTTTCATCTTTATGTGGGTATTTTATAAATGCCTTCCCTCCCATCCCTGCCAACTGTTCCTCCTCCAATCTTCTCCAACACAGAAAATAATCCACCCAGCTGCTCAAGAAAGAATCCTGAGCATACCTCAAGTCATGATTATTTAATCTGAGTTTCTCCTAAGGATTTATTGTATATGCATGAAAGACAATAAATAATGTGCTTAGAACAATTTCCAAGTGATTAATTATGGCTGCATGTCAAATACAGAATAAAATGATGAAAGTCATACTTCAGTGGTCATTGTCACTAACTATTAACACCTTAACACCTTTTTGCTTTTATGCAGAGCTGCATCCACTAAAATAAGTTAATATTCTACCTTTACAGACCCCTTTGGTAGAAAAAGCAGGTTCACAAGCCTATCTGGGGCTTACCCATATAATGACTTCTCTAAAATATCACTAATCAAAGGTATTATGCTTTCCTGACAGTTAGGATTCAAAGTGGTAAGATTTTCCTTACCTTAAAAATAAACATATGCCAGAGAGTGCAATGGCAGACAAGTCCAAAGTCAGGTTACATATATGTAATTATATATTTACAAAATCTTTTCATTAACCCATCGAGAAGAACCACATATTATTTACTACAGATAATAAAAAACATCTCAGGGGCTCATCGGTGTTGGAACACCAGTGGTTTTTTTTTTTTTTTTTTTTTGACCCTAGACAATATGTTGCCTCTGAATTATTTTGAAGACCAGGCTGTTTATTTACACCAAGAAAATTGGGACATTTTAACTATATCAGAACTTGGCAAAAATTTTGAAATAATACATGAGATTGGACTTAAGCAGTACTTATGGTAGTAATTTTAATTCTTAAATTCTATTTCAATAGTGAAGAAAGTCTTAACTTTTTAAAATAATGCCTATGTTAACAAATAAGAGTTTCAGTGCTTATATCTTGCATGCAAAGTGTAAGATGCCTTCTCCCCTCCTATTTAATTTTTGAAGAAGTTCTGGTTTTTAAAAAGAGAATTTACAAAATCAAAATTGTGGACATAAGTAATGTGTGACTTCTCAGTAGTCAATCCATTAAAATCCACCTAGAATTTTAACAAGGATTTCAGTTTAGTAAACATTTATTGAGCATCTCCTATTAACTAGCACTGAAAAAGGTAACCTCACAATGTCAGTGTTAATAGCATGCATGATACAGCCCACCTGCTGGCTTTCTTGGCAGGCGTTGCTAATTTTTAACTAGAGTCTTCACAATTCAGCTGCAGGTTTTTTGTTTTGTTTTGCTTTCCCTAGTCAGTTTCAATACAGGTCACTTTCATGCCAGACACATATTTACCATTTCAGTGTTAGCAGTAGCAAGATCTGTGAAGAATCTGAGATTTTATCTTACTTGAAAGCTAATAGATTATCCTGTTAGCAGTTCATGGATGTGAGACATGAGACTCCTGGGTCAGAAACAAGGACTTTATTACTCATGGCATAGCAAGTAGGCTGAACATCAGCATATTTTATATTGGTTCCCTGAGACCGAATCCCCACGAGGCATTGTGAATAGGGCCAGATGATACCTACACATGTGGTTGGTTGTGTTAGAACAGAAGAATCCTGAGTTTAGGGAACCCAAAACTTTTATAATGAGAAACAAGCATGTCTGCCCTTTGCTTCAGATGGAGACACTATTTCTATCTTTCAAGGTTGTTTCTACGTAAAAATTCTTGGAAAGATATTCTGTAACAGGGTCAGTCTGTACCTCTGCTCGTAAGACAAGTAGAAGCCCAGAATACTCAGGCAGAATTATCCCCCAACAAGCAGATAGAACATTTTACCTCTTTAAATGAGACAGGAATAATATAGGGTGGTCACAGGAGAATAAAAACTTCCAGGTGGCAGTTTCACGTAACTAGAGGCTACAGGCTCATAATACCCTGAAAAGCAGGGTGTGGACCAAGCTGGCTAAGACTGACTGGACCCAACATGGTGCTTGATTTGACTTAGGTTTCATCTAGGACCTCAGTATATGTTCATTAACATACTAAATCAGATACCCAACAGCGCCATGACAGTTCTGAGAATACCTATAGTTAGTGTTAAAATGGGTGGCACTACAGTTCTGAGAAATCTCTACCTTTTCCCAGGAATCTTCACGAATATCTTACCCCTTGGTTAAAGAAACCCATAAAGGTAGCAGCTCCAAACCCTTCTGTGAGTGACTCTCGCCTGCATATGCCTGCACTCCCTTTCTTGAGTATGTACTTTTTGCTTTGCAATAAATCTCTGTACTTCCACTCTTTTCTAACTCATCTTTGAATTCCTTTTCACAATAGTGTCAAGAGCCTGGACACTAGCTGGGGGTAAAGATCCCAGAAGCATTTGGGGACCTTCCCCAGCTCACCAGTATCCAGTGTGAAGGCTAATCTCAGGATTTAATCCTCAACATATGTCACTCATTCTTCAGAAATAAGTAAGGTGATTGAAATTGTTTCAACTTAGCAGATGAATTAATCAAGTCATTTCTGCATACAACTAAGAACCAATCTAAGCAACTAATTTAATGTGAACTAATCAAAGTTAATAATCTTTAGTTTTCTGTTGGTATACAGGTACTGTATATCTAGATTAGGGTCAGGTATCTTTATGGTATTAAAGAAATTAATCAGTATAAAGATCATTTTAACAGCTTCGTTTATTCTCTGTGCTGACCAGTCCTGCTATTAAATATAGAGATCAGTTTTGTTCCCTTCAGATATTTATTTGTTCTCTGCAGATTATTTCTCTTTAGACATTATATTTATTTAGTATTTTAAAAATATTTTTATAGATATTTTCCAATATACACAAAAGTAGAGAGAAGAGTATAATGAACCATATGTGTACATCACCCAGGTTAGTCAATTATTAACTCATGGCCAATCTTATTTTTCTCTCTTTCTCTACTACTCACTTCCCTTGGACTACTTTAAGAAATCTCAGACATTGTATCAATGTATTTGGGTGAACCATTTTCAAGATAAGGCATTTCTGCTCTTCCTCTCTTTTTTGCCTATTCATTCTGATAAGTTTATTCTTGTGTGTGTGTATTTGGAAATTTGCTTACACAAATTGTATGTTTGAATCTTGTTTGGGTTCTTGACATGCAGGTATACTATGCTGTATTTCTGTTTTGTTTTTATTCTTTAACAGTAGTTTCTTTATTTTTATTTATGAAAATGTAAGTCTCAATATGATCAAATTTGGGCACCGAGGGAAGAACTTCTGTGGCTTGATTTCTTTTCCTTTTCCTTTCTTTCTTTCCTTTTTTTTATAAAGACAAATCCTATTTTGGGTTAATTTCCTTTTAACTAATCAAAAATGTTCATATTCCTTCTTCATATATTCACTCATAAGATATGTGGCTATGAAATGACTTTAGATTTGCTAGAACAACTTGTATATGTACAAATTCCTATATACTCCTCTAACTAATCATTTCATCCAAGCTATGAATCATTCTTCTTGTTTTCCTGCAAGCCTTTCCAGTTTATCTACAGCTTTACAAATGAGTTGCCAGAAGATGAAAGAAGAGCTTAGGCTCCAAAATAGAGCTGGCCCCGTACTGTGTAGAGACCCAAGTTTATATGCGGAGAAAGAAAATTGGTTGCTAGTAGAGCTTCCAATTTGGTAGAACTCTCAAAATTCATATCTCAAACATACAAAGTAGGGTTTCCTTTAAACTTGATAGGATTCTCTTAGGAGACAATGATTTGTCTATTACTATTTAGGTGCTAATTCTTAACATATGTACATTACCTTAAATTTATGGTTCAGATACTCTAGCTTCATAATGGATAAGGTAACTGTACTGTGGATAGGATGAACAGGAGATGGTAAAGCAAAAAGGAAAGCATCTTTATTTAGGGCTGAGGTTGTTGATGGTATCAATCGCCATAAAGTAAATAAATCTGTGTAAAATAAATCTCTCACAGATTGGAATTGCTAAACAAGAGGAAAGAACCAAGGAAGCCTAAAAGGTAAAAATGAGTGTTTGTCAAAGCTGGGAGCTCAGGATACAAATCCGGAGTAGTGACAATTCCATGGTGCCTGCCTTAGGGAATCAGATAAATTTTAGGGAAAGAAGAAAGTCATGGCTACTGCAGCCTTGCACAGCAGCACTGATGTGTGGCCATCACAAGATCAAAAACAAAACAAAAATGTTGGTGGCCTTACTTTGTTAGTGTTTTTAAAAATCCCCTGGTGTTGTTTGGTTGGTTTATAAACAGCTGCTCTGGATGCTGCAATTCTTTTTCTGGTGAAGCATAGCGAGAACATTAAAAAATTTTATTTTATTTTAGATTAGAAGTATACGTGCAGGCTTCTTACACGGATACATTGTTTAATGGTGGGGTTTGGGATTCCAGTGTACGCATTGCCCAAATAGTAAACATTGTATCCAATAGGTAATTGTTCACCCCTCACCTCCCTCTCAACCTCCCCTCCCTCTCAGCCTCCCCTCTTTAGAGTCCCTAGTGTCTGTTTTTTTTCCATCTTTATGTTCATATATACCCATTGTTTAGCTCCTACTTATATCAATAACTTTAATGGCACGTGCTAGTCATTGAGTGAAATATGTTTTTTTAAGTTTTCAAAGTATTTTCATATGTACAACTGTTAAGTCCCTAGGGAGAAACTCCAATAAAAATTATTTTACATTTACAAAACAGTGGCACTTTAGAGTATGACTTAATTTCCTCCTCTTACGTCATTTTAGTTAGGAATTTTAAGAAAATGACTTTACTTGTCCATCCCAATATCTTTGGTAACATGTTATCTATAGCACACTTGTTGTGCATGATTCATGTGTTAATTATACTTATTTTTTTCCTAGCTCACCACAGAAAACATTCCTGAGATGAACATTTTCCATGAAAATCGATTAGCATTTTAAAATCTCATGTGTTACATTTTTATCTTTTATTCCTTCTCCCAGAAAAACACAACAATATCTTTAAATGGAATATTAAAAGCTTCCTTTTCGGAGAACATCAGCAGTATTTCTCCAATAGCTTGTAATAATACTAAGTAGGAAAGAACAGTGCACTGAATCACAGTCTTGCACTGTTATACAATCACTTAAGGTCAGTTACATAAGGAAATAGATAAATAAAGCAAAAGGAAACTTGTATCACATTTGTGAAAAATGCCAAGCTACATAGAATGGAACTGGCACTCAGTTAACAGTTGGCTTTATTCAGGGTCTTATTGATGACCCATCGGCCTTGCAGGCTATTCATGAAGTGAGCTCTTTTAGGTTACTTATGCCTTACGATTACAGAGCAAATAAGAGAAGAAATTCATTTCTAGTAATTAAACATGATCTTACTAATTTCTTAAAGGCTTTACTAGGTCTCAAGATCTTGAAATGTCTGACTTTTAAAAAATAAAAGTGAAAATCCAAGATGTGAAAGAATCCATTTCAAAAAATAACAATTTATTAATTTTTTTCAATTTTATTTTAGATTTGGGGTACATGCACAGGTTTGCTACCTGGCATATTGCATGATGCTGAGATTTGGGATATGAATGAAAGGATCAGTTTTGATAGCCCCATCTCTACTGACATTTTATGAGCAGGGAACTAGGGAGGAAGAATAGAGACATCACTAAATTTGGACTTAGGAAATATGATCTTGGGTCCCAGGCTTCTCTTATTAATTCTGTGATTTTGGACAAGCCACTACTTAACCTCTTTGGGCCTCAGTTTCTCTTTATAGAATGTAGACAGTATTCCCTGTCCATGTCAAAGGGCTGTTAAGCAAGCAAAATGAAACAATACATGTTAAAGTGCTTTGTAAAAGAGTGTTACACAAATATAAAATCTTTCCATTCTTGAGTTTCTTCCTAATAAGGCACATAAAGAATATATTCCGGAGGAATAGGGTTTGGGTAATCAAGAATTTGGACATAATCTTTTGTAAGTCCTGCTCTTGATCATGATCCTCTCAGTTGCTAAAGGGATTAAGTTAGACACTTACAGAGGTGTAGTTTTTTCAACCACTTACATACACTTCTCAAGAGATCATAACAATTGTTCCATCTCTTCAACAATCTGAAAGAAAAAGCTATGACCCTTTGTTTTCTAAGGGCCAAATATAGGCCATGTAACAATTAGATTTCATTTAACTGTCAAGAACACCCAGTTTCACACACAATTAAAAGAGAATCTGGAAAGATGCATAATGGACCGTTTGTTGGAGGGAAATATTTAACCTTATACTGATTGTATTTAAATCACGCATTTTGTTTAGAATTCAAGAGGGTATTATCGGGGTAGTGAGAACTGAGGAGAACAGGAGATTCTTTAATTGCTGCAATTCTTTATTTACCTCCTTTCCAGGGCTGTGCAGATGGATTCAATGTAGAGATCAAAGGCAAAACCTTTATAAGGCATATAAACTGAAATTACTTTTGCACCAACCAAATAGTTTATGTCCATTTTCAGAAGGGCAAGAGGGGAGCTTTAAGAGGCTAAATGACATATTAATTTATTGCACTGAAAAGTGGGATCTTGGCTGCTTATCTTAAAGCTGTATCTGACAAATATAAAATAGAGATATAAGACAGTTAGAGGAATGGTAGCAAAAAAGTTCCCCCACTTAGTAATGACCAGCTAAATATTCATGTAGCAAACATTTGGCCTGAATTATACTGATAATTGCATCAGTCCTCTATTTGACTTTGCATGTATAAACAAAGACTGGTAAATCTAATCTAGACATCGGAACCATGTTGCTGAGCTTACAGCTATTTATGTGCTTTAAGGCACTGAACTAAACATCCCATTAAGTCTTTGAAGGTTTAAGAATGGAACCACTCTTGATTTGGTTTACTTTCATCCTTAACTTTCCATGCAAACAGTACTCAAAAGAGCAAACAGCAGACTGACTGTTGATCTCAGTCTGTGTTCTAATTCTAGTTGCAAATTTGCATCAACAGTTTCACATTACTGAGTTAATCATTTTCGCTTTTTGCCAGGTCAAAATATTAATACTGGTGTTTCCTGGAGTGGCACATAAGTAATTCAATAAACACAAACTGATACAGATGCAGAGGATCAGTGCCATGTCTCTGGTTCCACCAAACGTTGAATTTCCCAATAAAGAGCTCATGATTAGGCTGTGACTAAATGAATGAGCTTTGTAAAAGAGTACAGATCTCAAAAAATGTGGAGGTTGCATTCAATTACATTTGTGAATGTTAGGAAACTGTCAACTGCCTTTGGAGTCCAAGGAGAGAGCCAGCAGACACCCTTCTCACCACCCTGGGCTTTTCATGAGAGTGGCACTGCAATATCATCATCCTGGCTTAGGGGAATTGGTGTGCAATAAGCAAGAGGCAGGACTTGGGAGTCAGGAAGGTTTGAATCCTCATTCTGCTATTTACTACAAATGATGTAACTCTTTGGAGCCTCATTTTACTGTGTGAAATGGAAACATGAGTTTTATGAGAAGTAAGTGAGTGAACATAGGTAAAGTGCCTAGAACAATGCCTGGCCCAGAAATGGCATGCAGTACACACTGCTTCCCTTCTCTTCTGACAGGTTCCTGGAGACAAAGGAAAAGGGATATCTGGTGAGGCAGTAGAGGTCTAGTTCCTCCACTTAGAGATCATAGAGTCCTCCAGGTCGCAGGACTGGATGCTGAGATCTGGGTTTCGGTCCTCCATGTGGGTTCATCTAACCCTCTTCCTCTACCTCCCGTTTCAGTTTGCAACTAGGTATCAGGTGACACCAGGACCTATCAGAAGTGCAGGTGTCCATTCAGGTGCCTTAAGGACATTTTTCATAGTCTTGTGTCTCCTGGAGAAGGATCCTTCATTATTTGTGTCCAAAGAATACTGCACCTCAAAGGAAATTTTAAAAAAAAGTCTGAAGTTGTTCTTTTAATAGATGGTGTAAGAAGTGGGATTTATTTACAGGATCTATTTCCTTAAAGTTTCAGTTTGATCATGTCACATTTAGCATAAGCGACTCCATTTTTGTTTGGCCTAGTCTGTTGGGGTCTGGTACATGAGCTTTGTCCAAAACAATGGTCTCTCATAATTGTGTTAACAATTATCAGGGCTCTCCTATCTTAGCTGATACCTGGCCTGAGGATAATACTCTGTAATCCTTAAAACTTGGAACATCTCAAGGGCTTGCCTGAGTTCTCACTTTTTGTCTCCCCACCACATGGGAGCAGATCTCCTGGGCCTTCACTTCTCTGTGGTCTAAGGGAAGACTGGGAGTATAATTTGTTGCCTTATAATTTTGGGCCCAAAGGGTATACTTCTTAGGGGAAGGGACTTTGGGAATGGTGATGACTGACACATTGACTGAGCTCATATTTCAGATAAAGTTATATTCTCCATTTCAGAGAGTGATCTTGTTTTCACAAAGGTGAATGCTGCAAACATATAATCGGCATAACATTGAAACAGTAAAGTAACAGAGGTTATTTCTGTCTCAGAAAAATATCATGTGAATAGATGCCCAAACTAGAATGGTATATTTGGAGGATAGCAGTAGCTGAGTGTGGCTGAAGTCCAGGGTGGTGTGGAAGAAAATTAAATGTAAAAGTAAGTTTTAATTATAAAATAAAGAATCTTAAAGATAATGATGGAACTCCAACAACTCCAGCCATTGGCTCAGGGACAGAACTCTGATCTCCCTGGGCCTCAGCCCCTAGGGGGAGGGGTGGCTGTAGTCTCTGCGGACCAGTAAGAGGTGAAGCCAGCTGGACTTCTGGGTCAGGTAGGGACTTGGAAAACTTTTCTGTCTTACAAGAGGATTGTAAAATGCACCAGTCAGCACTCCATAGCTAGGATTGTAAAATGCACCAATCAGTGCTCTGTGGCTAGCTAGAGGTTTGTAAAATACACCAATCAGTGCTCTGTAAAAATGCACCAATCAGCACTCTGTGGCTAGCTAGAGGTTTGTAAAATGGACCAATCAGCACTCTGTAAAATGGACCAATCAGCAGGACGGCGGGAACAAACAAGGGAATAAAAGTTGGCCACCCCAGGCAGCAGCGGCCACCCGCTCGGGTCCCCTTCCATGCTGTGGAAGCTTTGTTCTTTTGCTCCTCACAAGAAATCTTGCTGCTGCTCACTCTTTGGATCCATGCCACCTTTGAGAGCTGTAACACTAACCGCAAAGGTCTGTGGCTTCATTCTTGAAGTCAGCAAGACCACGAACCCACCAGAAGGAAGAAACTCTGGACACATCTGAAGGAACAAACTCTGGACACACCACCTTTAAAAACAATAACACTCACTGTGATGGTCCGCAGCTTCATTCTTGAAGTGAGTGAGACCACGAACCTACCAGAAGGAACAAACTCCAGACACACCAGCAGACTTAGTCTTTCGTCCTTCTAGTTCTGAGGAATCCAGGCATCCCAGGCCAGTGGGTTTACCCCCAGTGAAGCACACCTCCTCCATCAAGGGACAGCCAAAATGTTCATTAAATGGGTCATGCTCCCTGTGCCACCCAAGTGAGACCCTCCAACAGGGGCTGTCAGACACTCTAAACAGGAGCATTCCTACTGGCATCAGGTTGGTGCCCCTCAAGGTCAGAGATCCAAGAAGAAGGAGCACACACTCATCTTTGCTGTTCTCCAACCTCCTTGAGTGACATCTCCGGGTGCGGAAGTGAACCAGATGAATAGGGCCTGAAGTGAACCCCAGAAAACCGGAACAGCCCTACAGAAAAGGGACCTGATAATTGAAAGAAAAACAAACAGAAAGCAACAACAACAGCATCAACAAAAAAGTCCCCTCAAAAACCTCATCCCAGGGTCAGTAACCTCAAAGGTCAAAACTAGACAAACTCATGAAAATGAGAAAGAATCAATGAAAAAATGCTGAAAATCCAAAAGGTCAGTGTGACTCTTCTCCTCCAAATGATTGCAACACCTCTCTAGCAAGGGCATAGAGCTGCACAGAAGATGAGATGGACAAATTGACAGAAGCAGGCTTCAGAAGATGGGTAATAACAAACTCCACTGAACTAAAGGAGCATGTTCTAACCCAATGCAAAGAAGCTAAGAACCTTGATACAAGGTTACAGGAGCTGCTAACTGGAATAATCAGGTTAGAGAGAAACATAAATGACCTGATAGAGCTGAAAAACATAGCACGAGAACTTTGTGAAGCATACACAAGTATCAGTAGCCAAATTGATCAAGCAGAAGAAGACCATCTTGCTGAAGTAAGGCATGCAGACAAGATTAGAGAAAAAAGAATGAAAAGGAATGAACAAAACCTCCAAGAAATATGGGACTATGTAAAAAGACTGAACCTATGATTGATTGGAGTACCTGAAAGAGACAGGGAGACTGGAACCAAGTTGGAAAACACACTTCAGGATATTATCCAGGAGAACTTCCCCAACTTAGCAAGACAGGCCAACATTCAAATTGAGGAACTACAGAGAACACCACTAAGATACTCCATGAGAAGATGAACCCCAAGACACATGATCATCAGATTCTCCAAGGTCAAAATGAAGGAAAAAATGTTAAGGGCAGGCAGAGAGAAAGGCCAGGTCACCTAAAAAAGGGAAGCCCATCAGACTAACAGCAGATCTCACAGCAGAAACCCTATAAGCCATAGGACACTGGGGGCTAATATTCAATATTCTTAAAAGAATTTTCAACCCAGAATTTCATATCCAGCCAAACTAAGCTTCATAAGCAAAGGTGAAATAAAATCCCTTCCACACAAGCAAATGCTGAGGGATTTCATCACCACCAGGCCTGCCTTGCAAGATCTCCTGAAGGAAGCACTAAATATGGAAAGAAATATCCAGTACCAGCCACTGCAAAAACACACCAAAATATAAAGACCAATGACACTATGAAGAAACTGCATCAACTACTATGCAAAATAACCACCTGGCATCATGATAACAGGATCAAATTCACACATAACAATATTAACCTTAAATGTACATGGGCTAAATGCCCCAGTTGAAAGACTGGCAAATTGGATAAAGAGCCAAGAACCATCAATGTGCTGTATTCAGGAGACCCATCTCATGTGCAAAGACACACATAGGCTCAAAATAAATGGATGGAGGAATATTTACCAAGCAAATGGAAAGCAAAACAAACAAACAAACAAGCAGGGTTTGCAATCCTAGTCTCTGATAAAACAGACTTTAAACCAACAAAGATCAAAAAAGACAAAGAAGGGCATTAAGTAATGGTAAAGGAATTAATTCAAAAAGAATAGCTAAGTATCCTAAATATATAAGCACCTAATACAGGAGCACTCAGATTCATAAAACAAGTTCTTAGAGACCTACAAAGAAACTTAGACTCCCATACAATAGTACTGGGAGACTGTAATACCCCATCATCACTATTAGATCAATGAAACAGAAAATTAACAAAGATATTCAGGACTTGAACTCAGCTCTGGATCAAGTGGACCTAATAGACATCTACAGAATTTTCCACCCAAATCAACAGAATATACATTCTTCTCAGTGCCACATGGCTCTTGTTCTGAAATTGACCACATAATTGGAAGTAAAACACTCCTCAGCAAATGTAAAAGAACTGAAATCATAACAAACAGTCTCTCAAACCACAGTGCAATCAAAGGAGAACTCAGGATTAAGCAATACATAATGTAGATAACGAGTTGATGGGTGCAGCAAACCAACATGGCACATGTATACGTATGTGATAAACCTGCACGTTCTCCACATGTATCTCAGAACTTAATGTATAATAATAATTTTAAAAACCTCACTAAAAACCACGTAACTGCATGGAAATTGAACAACCTGCTTCTGAATGACTCCTGGGTAAATAATAAAATTAAGGCAGAAATCAAGAAGTTCTTTGAAACCAATGAGAACAAAATGGCAATGCACCAGAATCTCTGGGACACAGCTAAAACAGTGTTAAGAGGGAAATTTATAGCACTAAATGCCCACATGAGAAAGCTAGAAAGACCATCTAAAATCAATACCCTAACATCACAATTTAAAGAACTAGAGAAGCAAGAGCAAACAAATCCAAAAGCTAGCAGAAGACAATAAG
This sequence comes from Pan troglodytes, assembly GCF_028858775.2. Lineage (NCBI taxonomy): Eukaryota > Metazoa > Chordata > Mammalia > Primates > Hominidae > Pan > Pan troglodytes. The sequence continues at coordinate 52,696,104 of NC_072412.2, forward strand.
TAACTAAGATCAGAGCAGAACTGAGAGACACAAAAATCCCTATAAAAAATCAATGAATCCAGGGGGTAGTTTTTTGAAAAAATTAACAAATAGACCACTAGCTAGACTAATGAGGAAAGAGAGAAAAATCAAATAGACATAATAAAAAATTATAAAGGGGATATCACTGCTGATCCCACAGAAATATAAACTACCATCAGAGAATACTATAAACACTTCCATGCAAATAAACTAGAAAATCTAGAAGAAATGGATAAATTCCTGGACACATACACCTTCCCAAGACTAAACCAGGAAGAAGTCGAATCCCTGAATAGACCAATAACAAGTTCTGAAATTGAGGCAGTAATTAATAGCCTAGCAACCAAAGAAAAAGCCCAGGACCAGACGGATTCACAGCTGAATTCTACCAGAGGTAGAAAGAGGAGCTGGTACCATTCCTTCTTAAACTATTCCAAATAATTGAAAAGAGGGGACTCCTCACTAATTCATTTTATGAGGCCAGCATCATTCTGATTCCAAAACCTTGTAGAGACGCAACAACAACAAAAAAAACTTCAGGCCAACATCCCTGATGAACATCGATGGAAAAACCCTCAGTAAAATACTGGCAAACTGAATCCAGCAGCACATTAACAAGCTTATCTACCATGATTGAAGTTGGCTTCATCCCTGGGATGCAAGGCTGGTTCAACATAAGCAAATCAATAAACATAATCCATCACATAAACAGAACCAATGTCAAAAACCACATGATTATCTCAGTAGATGCAGAAAAGGCCTTTGATAAAATTCAACATCCCTTCATGTTAAAAACTCTCAATAAATGAGGTATTGATGGAACATATCTCAAAATAATAAGAGCTATTTATGACATATCCACAACCAGTATCCTATTAAATGAGCAAAAGCTGAAAGCATTCCTTTTGAAAACCGACACAAGACAAGTATGCCCTCTCACCACTCCTGTTCAACATAGTACTGGAAGTTCTGGCCAGGACAATCAGGCAAGAGAAAGAAATAAAGCATATTCAAATATGAAGAGAGGAAGTCAAATTGTCTCTCTTTGCAGATGACATGATTCTGTATTTAGAAAACCCCATCGTCTCAGCCCAAAATCTCCTTAAGCTGATAAGCAACTTCAGCAAAGTCTCAGGATACAAAATCAATGTGCAAAAATCACAAGCATTCCTATACACCAACAATAGACAAGCAGAGAGCCAAATCATGAATGAACTCCCATTCACAATTGCTACAAAGAGAAAAAAATACCTAGGAATACAGCTAACAAGGAACATAAAAGGAGAACTACAAACCATTCCTCAAGGAAATAAAAGAGGACACAAACAAATGGAAAAACATTCCATGCTCATGGAGAGGAAGAATCAATATCGTGAACATGGCCATACTGCCCAAAGTAATTTAAAGATTCAATGCTATTCCCATCAAACTACTGTTGACATTCTTTACAGAATTAGAAAAACTACTTTAAATTTCATATGGAACCAAAAAAAGCCCATTTAGCTAAGACAATCCTAAGCAAAAAGAACAAAGCTGGAGGCATCATGCTACCTGATTTCAAACTATACTGCAAGGCTACAGTAACCAAAACACCATGGTACTAGTATCAAAACAGACATATTGACCAATGGAATGGAACAGAGGCCTCAGAAATAACACCACACATCTACAACCATCTGATCTTTGACAAACCTGACAAAAACAGGCAATGGGGAAAGGATTCCCTATTTAATAAATGGTTCTGGGAAAACAGGCTAGCCATATGCAGAAAACTGAAACCAAACCTTTTCCTCACACCTTATACAAAAATTAACTCAAGGTGGATTAAATACTTAAATGTAAAACCCAAAATCATAAAAAAAACTAGAAGAAAACCTAGGCAATATCATTCAGGACATAGGCATGGGCAAAGATTTCATGATGAAAATGTCAAAAGCAATTGCAACAAAAGTGAAAATTGACAAATGGGATCTAATTAAACTAAAGAGCTTCTGCACAGCAAAAGAACCTATCATCAGAGTGAACCTCTGTCATTGCAGCTCTTTTGGCTTCTCTGTCTGCCTTTCTGTTTCCTGTAGCCTCAGCACCTCCTCTGTTTGATGCCCTTTGCAATGGATGACTGCTACTTCTTTTGGAGCCCATACAGCATCTAAGAGGTGCTCTATTTCCTTTTTATTTTTGATTTCCTCTCCTTCAGTTGTTAATGATCCTCTTTCCTTATGTATGGCTCCATGGGCATGCAAAGTGGCAAAAGCATACCTTGAGTCAGTATAGATGTTTACTGACTTTCCTTTGGCCAAGAGCAATGCTTTAGTGAAAGCTATTAGCTCAGCTCTTTGGGCTGAAGTTCCGACTGGCAGAGGGTGGGCTTCGGCTACTGAATTCAGTGTTACCACTGCATATCCAGCCTCTCTGACAATTTCAGATATGAAGCTGCTTCCATCAGTAAAGTATTCAACATCTGGGTTTTTGGTTTGTTTGTTTGTTTGTTTGTTTTTTGTGAGATGGAGTCTTGCTCTGTCGCTCAGGCTGGAGTGCAGTGGCACGATCTCAGCTCACTGCAAGCTCTGCCTCCTGGGTTCACGCCATTCTCCTGCCTCAGCCTCCCAAGCAGCTGGGACTACAGGTGCTTGCCACCACACCCAGCTAATTTTTTTGTATTTTTTAGTGGATACTGGGTTTCACCGTGTTAGCCAGGATGGTCTGGATCTCCTGAACTCGTGATCTACCTGCCTCGGCCTCCCAAAGTGCTGGGATTACAGGCATGAGCCACCATGCCCGGCCACATCTGGGTCTTTTAAGGGCTGGTCCTTTAAGTCTTTTCAGCTTGAGAAAACCTCATCCATTGTTTCCACACAGCAATGATACCCTGGGCCATACAACCAGGGCTTTCCATGCTCTGTCCATTCTATTGGCAGCAGTGTGGCTGGTTATGTAGGGGTTTTCACACAAAATTCCTTGATATCTTAACATCCTAGAGTTAGAAAGCCAGTGATACCCCCTTTGCTCCAATTATATTGACATAATTTTTAGACAATGGCCCAATCGCTTGAGTTACTACTGAGTGCTCCGCACCAGTATCAACCATAAAGTCTGTTTTTCAGCCCTCTATCTCCGTTGAGACCATAGGCTCCTCTGGGCCTAATGAAATGGAGCCCAGTCTGTCTCAGTCCTCATAATAATCATTGATTCCTGCTAGTCCGATTAATTCCATGTCTGACTTCTGAAACCCTTGACTGGTGGCAGGGGGCTCTGGCCAGCTGTTTTGTCCTGGATTGTTGCCTCTATCCTTTTCTCTTTCTGGGCATTCATTCTTCCAGTGTCCCATCTGCTTGCATCTCACACGTTGATCTCTCTCAAGCCTAAGTCAGCCCTCTCATCCTGGCTTGCTTCCAGGTTTTGCCTAGCTAGTCCTCTATCATGACTGCAACCGCGACCACATCCTCTCACAAAACCAGTTTCTCTTCCAACTAAGACTGCTGCCAGCAAGTCCGCCCTTTTCTTTAGATCTGCGTCGAGCTTCTCTCTTGGCCTCATCCCAACTTACAAACACCTTAGTAGCCACCTGGGTAAACTGGGTAACATTCATGCCTTCAAACCCTTCTAACTACTGAAGCTTTCACTTTATGTCTCCTTGCACCTGGGTTACAAATGCTGCATTAACCATACACTGATTACCTGCAGCCTCTGGGTCAAATGGTGTGTAATGCCAGTAAGCCTCACAGAACGTCTCATAAAATTCAGCGGGACTTTCATCTGGCTTCTGGTGGACCTCTGAGACCTTTCCAATATTGGTGGCCTTTTTTCCTCCAGCCCTTATTCCATTAGAAGTGCCTCTCAATACCGCTGCAAACTTTGTAGCCCTTGAGCCTGGTTAGGGTCCCAGGCTGGGTCAGCCTCTCTCGGGAGTGCTTGTTTGCATACTGCCTGGTATCTCCTGTGCCTACAAGCGCATTGTTCTCCAGCCACTGGAGAGCGACTTCTATAACTCTACAGCACTCTTCCATATTAAATAATGACAGAAGAAGTTGTTTGCAATCAGCCCAGGTAGGATTGTGAATTAGGAAAATAGACTGCATTAGATCTATAAGAGCCTGAGGCTTCTCTGTATAGGAGCAAGTATGTTGTCTCCAATTTAAGAGATCAGTAGTAGAGAAGGGCTGATAAACGGAGAGCTTTTCTCCTCCCTAGACTTCATTCTGTGCATTCAAATAAATTTGTCCCAGTGTTTCTCAGAGGGGCATCTGCATTGCTCGGGCATGGCCCCACCTAAGGTGGCCGACCTCATCCACCTGGAGTTCCTCCCTTGGCTTTTCAGGCAAGGGCTCTGGCTCCTCTCTGTGTGGTGTTGTCTGAGGGGTGCTTTCTTCTGAGTCTGAGCCTCTGGAGGCAGCTGGGGTAGCCTCCTGTCCAAGCCTTGCCAGGGATGGATAAATTGGTGCACAGGGGGTGGACTTTCTAACACTTCAGGTTGGGCCTGTAGGACAGGTTTTTTCTGCTTTTCCTGTAACTCCTATTCTTTTTCTGATGCCTTGCAGCCTCTTTCTATTGTCCCTGGTTTTGTCTGGGCCATTAGTGTCTTACAGTACGTCTCAAAGCAGGCCTGCAGCCACTTAGGGCGCGTCTGAATTACACTTAGCCAGGAGTTGATATACGGAAACTGATCCCAGGTGCCCAGGCTGTTCCCCAAGCCTGGTGACTACCCGAAACATTTAGCCAATTATCTCCCTGTCTATTGTCCCCTTGGCCAGCCACCCTGCATTAAAAGACGGCCAGTCTATCTCACAAAGGGTTCTCAGTTTCTGTGGAGTTAGCTTAATCCCATAATCACCATTAAAACCTTTTTTAAAGTGTTTCAGCATGCACTACAGTGGAGTAGGCTTTGACACTTTTCCTCCCATTTCCTCCCTCATGATGCACTTTCACTCTGGGATCCACCAGAACGAGTCCTGTTACGGGAGGTTCAGACACTGCTTAGCCAGAAGTGTGCATTAATTCCTGTCACAGCTAGCTGCAGCTGTGGAACTTTTCCTATGGGCTGTATGCAGTGTCCTAGGTCTGCTTTTTCCTACACTCTCCTCAGAGCACACAGTCCATGCTAAGAGATCTGTGCCTCCCCACGTCACGCCCCGCGTTGGTCTCTCCCGAGACCATCTCTTTCACACACTTTCACACACCTCCCCCGTCCCCGAAACGGTTTGCCTTTCTGACTGACTCATGAGCCCCACCCATGTCGGGTGTCAGGGTGTGAGTTTTGTCCGAATCAATGGGCCTCTCCCATTGTCCCAACCCCCTTGGGTCGGACTAGTCATCATGCCCTGGGAGGTGATCAGAGTCCCCTTCCGTCCTTATGGGATGGGTCTTGCCTTAGGGCCCAAACCTTACCATGGTTCATATGTCTGAGTGCTGCTCCTGTGACTGTCCTGCAACTCCTTCTACCAGTTCCATTTCTGCTGTCAGGGAGGGCTCCGGAACACGCGGAAGGTAATTCTCCTTCCGGGCTGAAACTCTCTCGGTGGTGCCAAGGACCCCGGTCTCCCACGTCCTGGGGCTCTAGCCTACAGGCAAAGGAGACAGAAAATCTGCCATCTCCAATCCCAGATGAGCCCCCAGAAATGTTGTGGAACAATCAAACACAGGAGAGACTGAAAAAGGTTCAGGAGAGTTTATTAAATTAAGGTGATCACTGGCTCAGCCGGACATACGTCCAGAAAGTCTGAGCCCCAAACAAAGGGCTTTTCCTACTTTTAAACATCTTAAGGCAGGAACTACGTGAGGTGGGAAGCAAGTTACAGAAGCAAGAAACAAAGGCAGCATTACAATATTTCTTATATCTTGAGAGAAACATGTCTTACAACCTAAACTTAACAGTCTTGTGACCCTGCAGCCGTGCAGGAACTTGCTGGGCCTGTAATAAACTTTAAGGAATGTGGAGTTGGGGAGTATAGATAAGGTCCACCGTCCACAGAGAGAAGACAGGCTGTTGATATTCTCTTTTAACTTGAGTGTAAGGGAGGGGGTCACACTTTGCAGCAACTTTAAAAGAATATTAAAATTTCTATTACTACTACTATTAGGTTATAGTTGATTTCATTAATTCCTTCGTTAATACTGGTACAGGAAAATGAAGAATTTTAAACCTATTAAGTACAGTCAAAAGAGTAATAGGCAATTTTTAAAGCTTATAAATTAACAGATAATATAAAAGTATAATATTTAAAATGTAAGTATTGTGCATGAAAACAAAAGAAGAAAACAAAACCAGAAATATTGAAAAGTTATTGCCCCTGAAATGGAGGTTCATTATAGGATAAGGAGTAGTGTGGTAGAAAACTGTATTTTATTGTAAACATTTTTGTACTATTTTTTAACCATATAATTTATTTTGAAAAAAAATTATTATATTTTTGTAGTTCTTAAAGTTTCCCTTCGGCTGCCATGTACTGGGTCTTTTCTTTCTTCAAATGTTTGCCCCAGATAGGAATGGGCTACACATCTCCATGGATCCTGTTCTCTTTGGGCTCAGTCCTGTCTCCGAGTCATTACAACTCTCTCCCATTCTTATTCAGTGAGTTTAGTCATTTCTTTTTATCCCCAGAGCCACCCGGTGTTCAGCAAACAAAGAAGCCTCCAGGTACCAGAATCTACCCTTCTTAGAAGGCAGCAGGTATTACAGATAACAAAAAGCCACAAAACATGCAAGAACTAAAATGTCTTGTCACAGTTTTTTTGTTTTTGTTATTTTTCCATCACAACTTGGAAAACTGCATTCTTATCACAGTCCTTGGAATATTTGAAGAAGGCTAATGAGCTGTTCCTTTAGCCTTAACTCCTTAAATCTGTCCTCTTTTCTTTAAACTAAATTGTCTCCAGGTTTCCAACTCTTTGTCACAGGCTGCTTTCAGCTCTTTGTCAGGGTATAGAAGCTTTTCTATCCTTCAGACAAGCTTCTGTTTGTTAATGTCCCGTTTAATGGTAGCTCCCAGGACAGAACATGGTGCTTTTGATGTGTCTTCCCTATTATGTAGGACCAGATAGGAGAGGACAGGCCAACCCTTTTCTTGGATTCAGATATTGTTTGTTTTTGTATTATTAATTGAAAAATGCCCATTTTTATGTGGTCACACTTTACTAATTCCAATTGCCTGATAAATGCTCATTGGAGTGGTGAGTGTTGTGTGTTCCTTCCTTCCTATTAAATGTTAATTTTGAAGGCCAAAAGCTTATTTGCTGATGTGAAAAAAAAAATTCATGGAAGGAGAACCAATGGGAGATATCATTGTACAAAATGATGTCATTTTTAACCTTCCTCTTGGATTACTTTATTGACTAATAATATTTGCATCCTTATTCATTTCCTGAATTCAGTCATTCAATCCATTTCACTTAAGGGCTTATTCTTGGTTGTCAGTGGTGAGTGCTAAGGCAGCATGGATTTAGAGGGAAAATGGGATTCACTCTGAGCAGATACAGGGTAACTAGGAGAGAATTTTTGTCTGTTGATTTCCAATTAGTGAATCTGCAACATTGGAAGGATAGAAAAAGAATAAGCAGAGAACAATGTCAAAGGTCGATGGTCTCAAAGCTGTTAGGAAAAGGAAGACATTGAATTAAAATAAACCAAAAATGGAATAATTTCTGAACAAAATTATTGGGCTCATCAAAAACCAGGAAAGTAGCATCTATACTACAGACTCTATAGGTAAAATTACTATAAAGCTGTTCTGTACAAATGTCCAGCATGTAGCATCATGCATGGTACACTATAGTTAACAAGCAATTATTGTATAACAACATGCACTTGTAAATTGATAAATTGGAGAACTTTAACTCCATAGCCTCCATAACTTCTTTCAACTTCAACATTCTATGAATCTAAAATTGCCAAGTCTTCATATTTATTCTCTCAGCCCTGCTAATCCATGCCATCCTTTCTAAGTCAGCCACGTATGTGCATGGCAGCTGTCACAAAGAACCTCCCGCAAAAATTAAATTCTGCTCTAGGCAATTTCTGAATTATCCTATACTTCTTCACTGCTTTTAACTTTAGACTGCTTTGATCTTAGATCCCCAGTTCTATACACGCAGTTTCAATCTCTGTTTTTATTCTGGGTCTTAATGGCCATCTCTCTGTCCTCTCATTTTCCTCGACGTGGCTTCCCACAAGGTCTCAACTCTGTACTTTTCCCAGTTTAGGCATCTGCCAAAGGTATCCTACCTTGTTTCTACCACCATTGTAAGAAGGAGGATTTGCCACATTTCTTCAGTACTAATCCTCTTTATCACAGTCTCTCTTCAGAGTTGCTGCTATTGCTGTTTTTACTTCCTCCCTTCCCATTCACTCATATGTCTGCTGTAATAGCCTTGCTTCTGCCTTCATCACTAGACCTCACTTTTTTTTTTTTACCAAGATGACTAGTGATGAATCAAACTGTTGGTATCTTCAAAGTGGGTGCCTGAATGCTTAACTCATAAGACTATGTGCAGAATTCAACATTCACCCCTGAATAGACACACTTTTCTACAGTTTTTCTTTCTCATCTTCCTTAATATCTGTTTCCTCCATTTCTTCCTGGGATTCTCTCTGAGATCGCTTCTCTTCTAGCTCTGCAAAGTAGAGCTAGAGGACCATGCTCATCCATTTCCATGACTAATGTCAACTATCACCCATATTCTCAAACTTCTCCCTTGAGTTCTTGATCTAAATATCCTGTGCCTACTAGTGAGCACCCCATACCCTATTATCACATCACATACTGTGAAATGAATCTAATATTTTCTTTAAAATGTAACGTTAAATCAGTGTCATCTATTTTAAAATAACATGGTATATGTATTCTAGGAATTGTATACAATTCTGTTAATAAAAATCTTAGATTTCTGATCTTAAAATCTTAGAAGTATAAAAATTACTGAACCATATATGAAAAATAACATTAACTAACATATTTAGGTACATACTATGTGTCAGGAATTGCTTTATGTCCTCTGATTTATAAAAATCACTGAATTCTTAGAACAACTTTATAAAGTAGTACTATGATTATTTGCATTTTACAGATGAGGAATCTCAGGTACAGAGAATTATAACAACTTTTCCAAGGTCACCTAAAAAGAAAGTAGAATAGGACTTGAATCCATGCACTGAATCAGGGTCTGAGTTTTTAATCAGCTTATACTGCCTCTCAAGAAGGACTCTGAGAAACTGCAGGAAATTGCTAATGAAACATTTAGAAGACATTAGAAAAAAGATCACATAGATGATTAGATGAAATGACTCTCTTTGAAAATAAAGATAGGAAAACTTTCTGAAAACCGAAAATGATTGAAAATACGAGGAAAATCTAGTACAAAGTAGGGAAACCTGAATGCTGTAACCAAGGTGCAAAACTTTATATAGAAATTTGGGCTGCAGTTGAAGCACTGCCATCAATATGTTGTTTTATTCAGGAGACTAATTGTGTTTACAATGGAATTTGTATACTACATATGTAAATAAAAGACATTGATATTAAAAAAAAACAGTAAGACCTTTGTAAGATCTGCTAGAGTGACATATAGTATGTTGGGTACAACCAGATTTGGTTACATGTTTTTCATTAATCACTGGAGAATTTTATTTTCTCTTTTGTGAATTGCTCATTGAGTACATTGACAATGCCCAGAAAGCTCTGTAATATAAAGTAAACAGTAAACAACTTTAAAAAGAAACTATAAATACTGGCCAATTTGGAAAAGGAATTGAAAATGGATTTGAGTGAATGACCTTCCTACTTTGCCCAACTGGAAATCTTGTATCCCGAGAAACTTCTCAGTCCCAGGCAAATTGGAATGGTTGGTCACATCTCGATCCAACTCTGTGAATTAAAAACCTTGCATTACAAAACTTTAGGCAAACCCCTAAATCCTGGGAATCCCACTTTCATCATCTGTGTAATCAGTCATCTCCCCTACCTAAAGGGGCTACATGGGCGGAGGAGTCACTGAGTCAGTGTCGGTGTGTGTGGCCTTGAGACTGTGGTTCTGTTAATGTGGAGCACCTGCACTTCTCCACGACATATATCACACTTAGAATTAGTTGTATAATGCCTGTGTTTCTCATTTTTTCTCTCCTTTATAGCTACAGTTGGTGCCTTATATATAGCTTGTGATTAATAAATGTGTTGTATAATCAAAGGTATGCACAAGAGGCCTTGGAATAGAAAGGTGGTCATAGTATAGATGTGCTTCTTTGCTCTACTGCCCTCACCTCCACCCCTCTATGCCATCTTTCTCTATTACTCCTCACCACATAAAAATACTTTCTTAATTGGCCATATCCACTGCTGATGGGAGGCAGGTGGGAGGCTCTTTGGAGATTGCAGGGTGGTGTAACAGAGCAGGGGTCTGTCGGGGGAGGTAGCAATGGGGGGCAGAGCATAATAGACTTCGTGTGGAATATACTTATACTAGCTGTGCTGCTTCTGAGGAGGAAATATAATAACCACACATATTTTTTACAGACTTTGAAAACTGTTTGTTGATATTACTTTGTAGAGATGAAGGTGTCATTGTAAATATTTACCTTTCGAGCCTTCTTTTCCTTATTCTACAAAACCTTCTGAGTATTCTTGGTCAATAAGAGAGGGGGTGGTGGGGGAGGGTGATTGATTTCAGAAAGAAAAAAATAGCTTATTTTAAGTGATCAATAAAGCTAGGATTTGAATAATGTGTTTTAAAATTACAGGGTTGGAGCTATGCACTAATACATAAAGAGAATGATAGCAGTAATTTTCACAGATGTCATATGAATGAACCAAAAAAAATCAATGTAGCACAAAAATTCAGTGACCTGAATATATTACTTATATTTATATTTGAAAACTGGGTACAATATAAATGTCTCTATTGAGGCAGTATGAATAAGCATTTACGTAATCTTAAATGACAGAATATTTTATTTAAAATTTTAAAGGCTTATATTTGTGAGAATTTTTTTCACAGAAACTGCATACATACTACGGATTTTTTTGGCCAACTTTCTAGTTTAAAACTCTTTTTCTTTGGCAGTAGAAGCCTTACCTATGGGTGCTTTGTAAATATCCACTGTCAATAAAATAAGAATATTGTGGAGAAAAGGATTTATATCATATACTGGAAAATTATATCAAGGAAACCCAGGTCACGCAGTCTGGATGGTGGAAAACAGATGTCAAACATAAGTATATTTGGTTGGAAGTAACAGAGTTAGCTTATGCAAAGGAAAAGATTTATTATAAGGATCTGAAGATATCTCCTGGAACTCAGGGACATAAAAGCAGCCAGGTTTCAGGAAAGGCTGTCTCTGAAGCCTGCGCAATCATCTCAGAAATAGATGCTGCTTGTCACAAGAGAGCAGGAAAGAGTGTAGATGACTCAGTGCGGCTCCACCAGAGTTTCTAGGAAAACATTCACTCTGACAAGCAAATAAACTGTAAGACCTCTGAATTTGAGTCCAGTCTGAGTCTCCCTACATGAAACACATTAAAAGCAAAAGACATTTACTTTTTCATTTCCCCAATTATGCTTCTTTATTTTTTTCTCCGAAGAACATTTTGCTTAAAATAAAATGTTATTACCAGCACCTGGCTTCCTATGGCAAAGACCGTCAAATCTTTAAGTGCAATTCTTTTTTTTGCATTTAGACCTATTGTAGTAGGAGTCTGGGAGTCTGTTCACACATTTTAATGAAAGCACCTCACCCTCAGGATTTCTCAAATCTATGTGACCCTAAATAAAATGAGGAATTGTAATTAAGTGGGAATTTCTGGTTGTATACAGAGCCAAAATACTTAATTCAAAATAGTAAAGTAAATTTCAGTCTAAATTGCTTGATTGATGTACCTTGCCTAAAGTGATCACGTTTATTTTTACAGACATGGTTGCTAGTATTTGATGAAAGGACTGTTTTCTTGGTTCTACCAAGTTCATACATTTCGAATGAAGAATTATATGCCTCCTTAGGGATTCCTTCCGAATTCTTCTCTCTTAAAGCTGTTTCTTCAGGATTTTTTAGGGAAAGAGCTCTGATCAATTTGTGATTTTCCTTATGAATCAGAAGAACTTGTGAATTACATTTTATTCATTCCTTCAACAAATGTTTTTTGACATCTTGCCCTATTCCAGGTACAGTTTGAGGGACTTAGAATTTATCAGTGAATAAAACAAAAAAGAAATATGGAGCTTACATTCTAATGGGGGAAGACAACTATCAATAATAAACATAATACATTGTAAGTCACATATACTCGAAGGTGGCAAGTGCTATGCAAAGGAAAATAGAGCAAGGTAAAGAGGGCTGGGAGTGTGTTGGGGGGAATTATCAGTTTCACTTTAAAATGGAATGGTTCGTGTAGAGTTCCTCCAGCAGGTGACATTTGGAGCAAAGTCTTGAAGAAGGTGATAAAATTAGTGCTCCTGAGAGAGGCAGTTTGCAGGCTCAGAGGATAGTGACTGCAATGGTCCTGGCATGTGCACGGGCAGCAAGGAGGCCAGCATGGCTGGAGTGGAATGAGCCAGCAGCAGGGCAGGAGTCAGAGAAAGAGGGAGCTCGAAGTCAGTTTCTGTGGGCCTCTTAGAATATTGAATCCATGTTCTCTCCAAATTCATAGGTTGAAGTCCTAAACTCTAGTACCTCAGAATGTGACCTTCTTTGGAAATAGGGCCATTGCAGATGTAATAACATGAGGTCATATTGGAGTAAGTGGGTCCTTAATGCAATATGACTAGTGTCCTTATAAAAAGGGGAAATTTGGACCCAGACACACATGTGGGGAGAATGTCATATGAGGATTAAGTCAAAGACTGGAGTGATGTTTCCACAAGTTAAGAGATGTCAGTGATGGCCAATAAACCACCAGAAGCTAGGAGAGGCCATGGAACAGATTCCCCCTCACAACCCTTAGAAAGCAGCAATCCTGCTGACATGTTGATCTTGGTCTTTTGGCCTCTAGAACTGCAAGACAATACATTTCTGTTATTTAAGCCACCCAGTTTGTGTGGTTCTTTGTTACTGTGGCCCTAGCAAACTACTCCATAGGAAACTGTAAGGACTTTGGCTTTTACCCTGGGTGAGATGGGAGGTGTTGCAGAGTTTTGAGCGAAGGCAGGACATGATCTGATTTCCATTTTAAAAGGATAGTTGTGGATGCTGTGTAGGGATACACTGTCAAGGAGCAAAGGTGCAATACTGAGGTCATATATACAGGCCAGAGGTGATGGTGGTCCTAACCAGAGCAGTAGCACTTGATTAGTGAGAAGTGGAGATTATTGTGAAGGTAGAGGTGACAGACTTAGCTACTGCCTAGAAGTCTCATAGAACAAACATCAGAGAAGATTTTCTGATAGATTAGATGTGGAGGATGAGAGAAAGGGAGGTGTCAGGGATGACTGTAAGGTGTTTGGATTGAAATACTTGAAATGCAATGAGTACTTTCCCATTCACTGAAATGAGAAAGACTGTAGTTGGTGGGTCTTGTTTGGTTTTAGTGGAAGGAGGTCAGAGTTTTGGTTCTGGACATGTGAAGTATGAGTTTTCTAATGACAGTCAAGTGAAAGTACAATCAAGGAGCAGCACAAAATGTATTCATGTCTCTTTAATGGTGCTGAAAGATGCTAACAGAGATAAAATCCATCAGAATGTAAGGAAGTAGAATGCAGAGATCTAATGCAGATGAATTTAACCACAGGTATTTAGGAGCCTAGATGGATAAAATAGCATTAAGGAGTTAGATACACATAAAGATGCAATAATGCTGCAAGGTAAGTTTTAATTAGAAGTTTCACAAAAACACTTCTTTTCTCAAGACCTATCTGCTACTTTCCATAACATGCATTATTCATGATTAGTGTTTACTGAAATGGGTTGAAGGAGCCCAGTGAGAGGAACCAGTCATGAGAAGTATGACTACAATGCTCTTTCTTTGCCATGACGGATGACTTTTCCTAGTGCACTACCTCTTCAGCTTTCTGTATATTTAGTGTTGCAAACTGGCTTACATCTCTGTTCAGCTACAATTAATTATGCTGAAATTCGTATTTAATGCTCCCTCCCTCCTGAAAAAAATCAATATCCATGACCATTAGTCTCCAAGTTATTTTCATGAAGCATTTTAGAGTCCATTAGAATGCAAATGAAAAGGAGTGATCTCAGGCCTGATATTTTCAGAATTAAGGGGCTTTTAAAAGTGTTTATTTTGAACTTTTAGAAGCAGTAACATTTGAGGCAAACTCCAAGAGCCAGCAGCACTTTCATTGGGTATTTTGAGAGCTGTTTTCTTGTGGGTGATGGCGGAGGCAGCAATTGGGAGGTAGCTGGTGGTCTGCTGAGCCTTTTCCATGGCAAGCAGCCAGCTGGGGCGGAGGCTGCAGGGTGTGGGTGTGCGGGGAAGCTGCAAGGGGAGGGAGGTGTGAGAAACAAGAAGAGATGGTAGAAAATGTTCTAGAAGGCAGGAGAGGCAGGCAAGGAGGTGGGAAGCAAAGGCTGAGGGAGAGCGTCTTGCATAGTTAATGGTCGTATAACAATATGGGTTGAAATTCCATTTGGTTCATTGGCTTAAAAATGATAGGAGGAAGATTATCTCATGATTAAGATGAACACAGCAATCATTGTTTTAATACCTCTTGGATACTAGGCACAGTATAAGGCCTTTGTCAGATGTGAACACCCTTGTCACAGCATTTGGAACAAGTCTCCTCATGCTATTGATTTCATGAATTTTGGGTACCCAGACTCCCCCCCATTTTTGCTCGCCCCCAGCACACCTAAAAAAAGTTTGAAGTAAAGTGCACAGATACACTTAGCATAGTTATCTGATTGTAGATTTAGCAACTGCTTGGAAGTTTCCTAGAACAAACAGCTAGAAAGAAGCAAAAGAAATAATACAGACTGGAATCCTGTGACCTAAGAAATTCGTATTTCTATCTGTAACAAAAATTTTCCCAAAGCCCTGAAATCACACCATGATTTTGTTTCTATCTGAAACAAAAAATTCTTTTGTTTCATCCACAATTCTCAAGGGGTAGAGGGGAGTGTTTTCTCAGCTCGCCATCTCAGGATCACAGTTGTAGAACTAAAACTCATTTCTATTATTTTCAGAAGCAGGAAGTGACTTTCTTGCCTGAGGCATAGCCTCAATTGCCACCTGGATCACTGAGACATTCTAAAATCTTTCCTGTGAAAGGAAATCCTAAACTCTTACAGTGAAGGGCAGAGAGAGACACACCTTTCATCTGTGTAACATCAACTTTTCTTTCAAATGCCATTTTTTTTTTCCTCTGTGTTCTGTTGATTTTACCTTTCTTGGACAGAAATACTTGAATTCTTCCTTAAGAACCTCCCTTCAAAGGCAGAGCTTGAGTTCCTCACTTCTATGGTAAATCCCTGTCATCTCATTGACTCCGTATGGATATCCCATAAACTACATGAGATTAGCTGGGTGTCACAGATAAGGAAACTGCAGTTCAGAGATGTAATTTGGCTGGGGTGACACAGTAAGTGAGTAATTAGCAGGAGTTTGAAGCCAGGTCACCCAAATCCCAATTCCCAAAACTCAAGTTTCTCCACTACACTGAAGAACCTGGCTGAGCAGACAAGGATGGGGGAGGGCATTTTAAGCAGAGGAAATTCATGTAATTAGGTGGAAATGCCCAGAACATCTGGGGAAGTATCCTGGTTCAGAGTGTCCAAGATGCATTGGGGAGCAGTAACGTAAATGAGCAAGTTGATCAGTCAGTCTTGGGATGAAGCTGGAGGTTTTTATGTTAGTGACATGCATACATACATAGGTATCACGGTGATGCTCAGAACCATTGCTGGAGTGTGCAGTTGCCTCACATGTTGTGCTCTGGGAAAATATTTCTGTCCCCTGCCCTCCAAAATTTCTCTTTTATAGGCCTCTTCCTGATGCAGAATTTCTAGCCTTAAAAGTGAGCTCTTTTAGGTTTTTAATAAAGTATATTTTTTATTAAAGGGCATGTAGCTTTTTGGAACTAAAGATATTAAATTAGCACATTAAGTATTCTCAAGTACTCACACCTTTTTCACTCATTCATTCATTCATCCATCCACTCACTCATTCCTTCACGATGTATGTTTCACCTAATCATTCTATTGGGTAGAAAACTATAAAAAGTGA